>NC_059343.1:41433440-41734014 GCF_018350155.1 Leopardus geoffroyi | reverse complement strand
AGCCCCATGAATGGAGTTTTCTAGGAAAGTGCCAAGACAGGTTAAATGAAGATAGTTCTCTAGGAATGGAACTTGGGAGGAAGCTCCAACCCTGTTATGCCTCCTCTTGTGTCTGCTAGGCTGCTGGTTTTCATCAGGATCGCAAGGCTGTTGATTTTCAAGGCCGTTGTGGAGGTGTGGAGAAGAGGATGGGAACAGGGAAAGTTCAGATGCTACAAAGCTTACTGTTCTTCCTGAGTTTCAGCCATTTTTCCTGACTAGGTGCCTCCTGAATTGTTATAAACCTTTGGTCACTTTCTAGAGTTCTGAAAAAAATAATTTTGACAATTTTTGCTACTATTCTCATTGCTTTTACGAAGGAGAGGATTTTTATAGGCCACTGATATCACCTCCAGACATACTTTTTTCTTTCCCAGCCCTAATATAATAGTATTTCAAAGCCAGGATATGGGAGCTAGATGTACTCATTGATATCGGAATATCTTTACTTCTAGGCCTTGTCATTAGATAGTGCTGGGAAATATATATGAATATATAATATATTATATATATATGTATATATACATATGTATATGTATATATACATATACATATGTATATATACATATACATATGTATATATACATATATATATATATATATATATATATATATATAATTTCATGTGTTCATACTGATACCTCCAATTCTAATCCAACACATCACAGGGTTCCTTTTAGCTTTCCCTCATTCTATATTTTTCTTCTATAACAGCATGAACCCTAGCCTCCAATATCATCAATGTGTCTACTCATTTGTTCAATCCTACAATATAGAGATATATTTTTAGAATTTCAACATCCATACCACTATGAAAAACAAACAGTAAGGTAGAGCTTGAAATTTGTTGGCCCTTTTTAGGTCTTTAGATGAGGACATACAGTCAAAATACTGTATTCAAAAGTTTCTTGGTTTAGCTCATTTTATTGTTCATTCAGCATGATTACATTATTCATTTTATTTCAAATATAATTTGTTTTTCCTTGTAGTAAATTATAGTTTTTTTTTTCCCTATCATTGGCTTAAATGTAAGACATTAGCATGATTCCAAAAGTCAAAATATAAAAAGGCATATAACAGATAAAATTTAAAACCTAAATGAAATGGATAATTTTCTAGGGATACACAGTTTACCAAAATTGACCCCATTAGAGCTTAACAGACCAATTTCTATAAAAGAAATAGAGAAACTAAGTAAGGAACTACTTCATAAGAAAGCATCAGGCCCAGATGGTTTCACAGGAGAATTCTACCAAACTGTTAAAGAGCAGTCAATCCCAAAGACAAATAAATTGTTCCAGAGAACAGAAGAGGAAAAGAAACTTCTACATGGTTTTTCTAAAACAATTATAACATTGACTGCACACAAAAAATCATGCACACATATTCACTCGTGAATATCAATGCAAAAATCCTAAATGAAATATTAGCAAATAAATTCAAAACTACATTAAGAAAATTATGTAGCATAACCAAGCAAGTGAGTTTCCTTCTGGCAATGCAAGGATGGTTCTTTATAGGTGATTTGTTAATATAATGCAACATATTAATAGATCTAATGAGAAAATCATACAATCATTTCCATAGATATTTTAAAAGGCTTTGACAAAATGATAAAATCATTCAAAAATAGAAATCAACTGATAACTCATTTTTTTAATGTTTATTTATTTTTGAGAGAGTGAGAAAGGCAGAGAGATCGGGAGACAGAGAATTCCCTGCAGGCCCTGTGCTGTCAGCACAGAGCCTGACGCGGGATTCAAACTCACGAATGGTGAAACCAGGACATGAGCCCAAAGCAAGAGTCGGACACTTAACCGACTGAGCCACCTAGGTGCCATGACAACTTCTTAACATGATAAAATTTATATATGTCAGTCCTAAAGTTACCATCAACTGAATGGGACAACATGGAAGGCATTTCCACTAAGATCAGGAACAAGGCAGATGCCTGCTGTCTCCTCTCCTTTTCAACACTGTACTTGGAGGTATTAGACCAATGCAGTTAGGCTAGAAAAAATAATTATAGATGTAAGAATGGGTAAAAAGGGCACAAAAATATCTCTATTTATGACAATATCAATAGTATCCCTGGAAATCCCCAAGAGAACCAATAATAAACTAATTTAAACAATAAAGAATTCAGTAATATAATAGAATATAAAATCAACATATAGAAATTAGTTTTCAGGGGAGCCTGGGTGGCTCAGTCGGTTAAGCGTCCAACTTCAGCTCAGGTCATGATCTCATGGTTCATGAGTCGAGCCCCACGTAGGGCTCTCTGCTGTCAGCACAGAGCCCGCTTCAGATCCCCATCTCCCTCTTTTTGCCCCTCCCCCACTCATATGCACACGCGCGCACTCTCTCTCTCTCAAAAATAAATAAAAATATTAAAAACAGAAATTAGTTTCCATAGACACAACCAGATATAATGCATAATAGAAGAGAAAACCCCATTTATGATAACAAATGAAAGATAAAATACTTCAGGATAAAGTCAACAAGGGGTAATGCAAACTTACATGAGGAAAAGCTTAAAACACTCCTGAAAGACACAAAGGTAGACTTACACAAATGCAAAGACATTCCTTGTTCTTGGATAGGATGAATTAGTATCATAAAGATGTCAGTTTCCCTTCTCAAGTGTTAATTCATAAATTCAATGTCATCCCCCAAAATATACCTATAAGCTTTTATCTGCAACTGATGAAAGTTGATAGTGAAGTTCATATGGAAATGCAAACATGCAAGAATATCGACATAAAAAAAAAAGAAAAGCTATGAGTTGGGGGGGGGGTGTGGAATTAGACCTCACAGCCCACAGGGAGTCTAATGCCTCTGCCAGGAAACATTTTATGAAGGTTTTCTAATTTAAACAGTATGATGCTGACACATGAATAGACAGTCTGACAGACTAAAGGAAGAAAAAATTAAAAGTCCAGATATAGACCCATATACATATGGAAATGTGTGGATGGTAAAAGTGGCAAGCTTTGTTTTTGACATTCAAATTTTCCCTCGTTGTGAAATGGATTTTTCTCTTTTTTTAGCACTCTTACAAACATCTTTATTCTGTGTGCTCTTTGGAATTTTCTCTTTTTTTAATGTTTATTTATTTTTGAGAGACAGAGATAGAGCGTGAGCCAGGGGAGGGGCAGAGACAGAGGGAGACACAGAATCCGAAGCAGGCTCCAGGCTCCGAGGCATCAGCACAGAGCCCGACGCGGGGCTCGAACTCACAAACTGTGAGATTGTGACCTGAGCCGAAGTCGGTCAATCGACCGAGCCACCCAGGCGCCCCAGCTATGGTTTTTGTATGTTTGGTTGGTTGGTTTTGAGAGACAGAGAGAGACAGAGCATGAGCAGGGGGAGGGCAGAGAGAGAGGGAGACACAGAATCCGAAGCAGGCTCCGGGCTCCCAGCCGTCAGCACAGAGCCCGACGCGGGGCTCGAACTCATGAACCCTGAGATCGTGACCTGAGCCGAAGTCGGCCGCTTAACCGACTGAGCCACCCGGGTGCTCCTGGAACTGATTTTTTTTTTTTTCAACGTTTATTTATTTTTGGGACAGAGAGAGACAGAGCATGAACGGGGGAGGGGCAGGGAGAGAGGGAGACACAGAATCGGAAACAGGCTCCAGGCTCTGAGCCATCAGCCCAGAGCCTGATGCGGGGCTCGAACTCACGGACCGCGAGATCGTGACCTGGCTGAAGTCGGACGCTTAACCGACTGCGCCACCCAGGCGCCCCCTTGGAACTGATTTTTGTATAAAGTATGAAGTAGGTTGAGATCCAGTTTCAAATTTCTGTCATACACTAAAATCTCATGTATTTCTGGGGCGGGTTCTGGACACCGTTCCAGTCCACTGGTCATTTTCTCTATACCTGTACCAATGCAGTACTATTTTAATAACTATATTTTCTCATTAACTACCGATGTCTAGTAGGGCAGTCACACCCCGTGGCTGTTCTGTGGCCGTGTAGAGGCTATTTTTGTCAGGGACAGAAAGAACATGACTTAAGAGGCCAGGAAGAAGACAGAACTAATGGTGGGTGACGGTGGCAGGTGGGGGCACAGGCATTAGACTTCCCGCAGGCCAGCTTGCCGCTCACATTTCCTCGTTTGTCCCCCACCCCACTGTGCGGCATGAAGGCGCAAACGCCAGGCCTGGATTTGTGGCAGCTGTCTGCTCCCACCCTGTACTTCGAGGCACTGGTTGGAAGGTTACCGATATGTGGTGGGAGGCACATATCGAGACTCTGGCTCTGCTACCCTGTCTCTTCCTATCCAGGCTGCAGGCCACCAGGAATCCTCAGGGCTGCTCAGCTCAGCATCTCTAAATAGTCACCTGTCAGGGATGGGGCACACGGGAGGACTCTGTTAAGCACAGCCCTGACTTCTTTTAACCCCAGCTTCCCTATAGCGGAGTGATCTGATTTTTGGTCAAGCGGACCTAGCGGTGGGGGCTGCTGCAGGAATAGGGACCTCCCCTCCCTTGCTGCCTACACTCCAGCTGACTCAGGGCTTGGCAAGTATTTATAGAGGGCTCACAATGGAACAGATGAAGTCCTACCCCAAGGCCTCTCTGGATCCAGTCCCTTCTCTGGGCCCAGGATTCATGGTCCCTGTGCAGTGGGGAAAAAGAGGGTGCTTGGGAGTGAGAATCAACAGTGTCAGGGATGTGGGGGTTGTGTGAAAGGGAGAGGGCATGAGGGAGTGAGGAAGTGAAGGGAGGGACACAGGAGATGTGTTAATAATGTGGGGAGTTTTCTTTTGAGGGGCCAATTTCACTGAGATATAACAAGTCCAGAAAAGCAGACACATCACCAGTGTGCAGCTCCTTAAATTTTCCCAAAGCGAACACATTCCCATCGTCTGCATCCAGATCAAGAAACACTACATGACCAGGGGCGCCTGGGTGGCTCAGTTGGTGAAACATCCGACTTCGGCTCAGGTCATGAGCTCACAGTTCGTGAGTTCAAGCCCCGCGTCGGGCTCCCTGCTGACAGCTCGGAGCCTGGAGCCTGCTTCCGATTCTGTGTCTCCCTCTCTGTCTGCCCCTCCCCTGCTCACACTCTGCCTCTCCCTCTCTCTCAAAAATAAATAAACATAAGAACTTTTTTTAAAGAAACACTACATGACCAAATAGATCCCCAGCACAGTTGGAAGGTGACGTTTGGGGAGGCTTGAGGGGACAGTTGTGGGAAGCCGGTGGGACTTGAGGAGACTTACAAGGTGGAGAGTCCCCAACTCACTGTGGCCGAGTAGAAGTCCAGGTCCAAGGCTACTGTACTTGAGGGTTCAACAGCAGATATTGGGTCACCAGGGAAGGCAGCCAAGTTCCTGGCGTCATGTTCTTGCCCATGTTCAAATCAACAGGTGTCCCTCCATGGACACTGCACAAGGTTGGGATTTAGGTAGGGAGGCATGTAGATGTGGTTGGGCAGAACACTGCTCCCCATGCTTCTTCTCGTGGCTTTCGGTCCTGGGAGAGAAGAGTCGTAGGCACTGAGAATGGGCGGAGGGGCCGGGGAACAGTGAAAGGGAATAGCTCACGGTGAGGAAACAGGGGAGGAGCAGGGCGCAGGGTGGAAAGAAGAGAGCAAGGAGAGGGAGCAGGAACAGGGAGAGAGGGATAGGGAACGTGGAGAAGGACCAGGGGGGCAGGGAACGGGGAACCTGGCAAAGGAGCAGGGGATGGCAGAGGGGACGGAGAGCACTGAACAGCGAAGAGTGGGGCTATGGCTACAGGCATCCGTGAGAGGCACACTCAGAGTCCAGTGACCCCCTTCCCTGCAGATATTCAGGAAGCCTCCCTGATATGCTCCCCTCTGAGCCCCTTCCAAGGATACACCACTCATTTCTTGGAGTGCAAGTTCCCATCCCTCAAAGAGCCTAGAGGGGACAGATGTCATGCCTGACTCTTGGGGGTCAGTAAAGTGTGACCAGATGTCCCTTGGCTAGGACTAACTGTGACCCATAAGTGGTCAATCCTGAAGATTCAGGACCGTATGGGTTGGGGACAGAATTTGCTGTGATTGGCCTAAACGGGGAGCACAGTATCCTGGGGAGGGGGGAGCACTTGTGAGAAAATACCCTGGGGAGGGGATACCTTGTTCCAGGGCTGATATGGGGAGAAGCTTGAGGATGAGGAGTCCATGCAGGGTAGAGACTCTACTCATGAATATCCCCACAGCTGTTCTTGGTGGGCATGTAGATAGATATAACCACATCGTTCTTTATATTCTGGTACTTCTATAAAGCAGAGGTTCAAAATCTCTTTAGGAACCTTGATTGTCTGTGAAGTGACGAAAGGGAGAGGGACACTGAAACTGAGGAGCATTTATGGGGTGAGGGGATGGGATCTTAGTATCACATCAGTAGCTTTTGGGTCTCAGAGACCCACCCCATTTCCTCAGCCAGAGCAGGGTCAAGGGGCTTGTATTTTGTTTTGTTTTGTTTTGTTTTGTTTTTAAATTTTTTTTTTAACATTTATTTATTTTTGAGACAGAGACAGAGCATGAACAGGGGAGGGGCAGAGAGAGAGGGAGACACAGAATCTGAAACAGGCTCCAGGCTCTGAGCTGTCAGCACAGAGCCCGACGCGGGGCTCGAACTCATCGACCGTGAGATCATGACCTGAGCCGAAGTCGGACACTTAACCGACCAAGCCACCCAGGCGCCCCAAGGGGCTTGTATTTTGGTGGGGAGACAGGTATGAGGAAGATGTGGGCAAAGTACCTACATGATTTGAACTCATGATGCCTCCTAGTCTCAGTGAGGAGGATGAGCCCCAGGAATTAAGCCACGAGAACTAGGGATGGGAGAAATGTGTCAGGACGCCCTTTTGAGTTCAAGTAAGATTTCCCCCATCCCTAAGACTTCTGAAAAAAAAATTTGCAGAGCAACTCCCCTGCAGGTTCTACCATCTCAGGGGGTTTTATCTACCCTTCTGGAACCTCACTGTTGAGCCCCTGGTTGGAAGCCTGCCTAGACTTATCCATGTCTGAGTTACAATAAATAGCATGGGGGTGTGGATGATAGCGTCTGAAGGCTTGCCCAAGGGTGGTCACAGACAGCCAGGAGCAAAGCAGTGACCAGCAGGAAGGCAGGATTCATGGCAGGAGCTTGAGAAACATACGTGGGGGGAGAGCTGAGGAGTGATCTTTAAAAAAAAATGAATGAGGGGCACCTGGCTGGTTCAGCCAGTGGAGTGTGTGACCCTTGATCTCAGGGTTGTGAGTTCAAGCCCCCTGTTGGGCATAGAGCTTACAAAAAACAAAGGAAAAAGAAAAAATATTGGGATGCCTGGGTGGCTCCATTGAGTGTCTGACTGGCTCAGGTCATGACCTCATGGTTCGTGAGTTCAAGCCCCACATCAGGCTTCACGCTGACAGCACACAGAGCCTGCTTGGGATTCTCTCTCTCGCCCTCTCTCTCTGCCCCTGCTCCCCCTCAAAAAAATAAACTTTAAAAAGAAAGAATGATCTTTCTCTGGCCCAGCTCCCCCCAGTCAGGAGAGGATTCGGGAAGCTCCTGTCTAACACTACTGCTTTCCAGGGGCCTGGGGTCATGGGGAGGCCCCCATTGCGGGGGGAAAGGACACTGAGTCTGGGCCGCTGGCCAATGGCCCCACCTCCATCCATCAGAGCTGTAGCTCTCCACAAAGGTTCAGCATGAGGCCCCCAGTGGTAGATAAGTAGTCAACAACAGGTAGTACAGTCTGGGCATTCCTGCCCGCATGAACCTTCTATTTGATTCTTTCAGTTCCTTCTACTGGAGTGGGGATTAGGAGTTCGGGAGTGTATCTGAGGTTCTAATGGCTTCTTATACAGACTTTCAACCTATCTTCCCTTTTTAAAAAAAATCTCCGCCTTCACTCCCACACTGAAAGGCAACTTGTGTCCTAATTGTTTCCTTTGGTGGGAGCTCTACAGTGTGATAAGAGGTGGTCTTCAGATTTCACCGGTACCGTATAGGAAGTGTCCAGGGCTGGACAGTGAGACGTAGGTGTCAGTCACCATTGAGAAGAGAAAGGGCTGGTCTTATTATAGAAATCTGCTTCTTCATTTGGGGCACCTGGCTGGCTCAGTCAGTGAGTGGAGCATGCGACTCTTAATCCCGGGGTTGTGAGTTCGAGCCCCACATTGAGTGTAGAGATTATTTAAAAATGTTTTAAAAAGCTTAAAAAAAAGGAAGAGAAATCTACCTCTTCATCTGTCACTGGGGGGTGGGAAGAGATGTGTCATCATATATGGTAATACCGTAATATAGTGATAGATTGGGAGCTGTTCCAGCAAGGGGATTTTCCAATTAGACATATCTAAGGATAGCGAAATTTCAATGGGGAGATTTCAATGAGGGTTGACCAATAGGGGCTCTATGGAGGGGTGTGTTTCTTTCTTTTTTTTTTTTTTTAATTTTTTTTTTTAACGTTTATTTATTTTTGAGACAGAGAGAGACAGAGCATGAACAGGGGAGGGGCAGAGAGAGAGGGAGACACAGAATCCGAAACAGGCTCCAGGCTCCGAGCTGTCAGCACAGAGCCCGACGCGGGGCTCGAACTCACGGACCCTGAGATCATGAACTGAGCCGAAGTCGGACGCTTAACCGACCGAGCCACCCAGGTGCCCCGAGGAGGGGTGTGTTTCAATGAATGGAAAGATTTTTAAATGGGCTTATCATTGATAGAGATCAATGGTGGGTATTTCTGAATGGGAAGATTGGACAAGGGAGTTTATCAATGGGGGAATTTCGATGCACATGTCTGAATGGGGAGATATGTCAGTGGGTCTAGATAAAGGAATAGGGAGATTTGTCAATAAAGATTGTCAATGGGAGGGGGTGTCTGGCTGGCTCAATCAGTGGAGCATGCGACTCTTGATCTCTGGGTTGTAAGTTCAAGCCCCACGTTAAGCATAGAGATTAGTTAAAATAAAATCTTTTAAAAAAAGATTGTCAGTGGGAATTATGTCATAGAAAGACACTTATAAATAGATTTGTCAACTGAGTGGTCAGTAGGGGATATGCAAATGGTGGGTAATTATGAAGAGAGATATTTGTCAGTGGGATCCATCAGTGGGTGATAGATTGCCGCTAGGTATTTTTGAATGGGGAGATTTGTTCATGGAGATCATCCATGGGGATATGTCAATGGGATATTTATGAATAAGGTGGTAGGTAGCTCAACAGGGGTATTTGTTATGGGGTATTTGTGAAAGAGGGGACTTGTACAGTGAGGAGAGGGAACTCTTCCAAGGAAAGAGTTGACCTTAGATATTTGTCACCTGCATTCTTGGGAACAGAAGAGATTTGTAAGTATGCTGATTCGTCATCCACAGTAAGGACTTCATAGTGGGGAACATTATCACTGGGGAGGAGGAGTTTTCTTAGAAATCTTTTAAAGCATCGGTATTTTTCAGTTGGGGAGACTTGTGCACCGGGAAGAAGGATATAAGCTTCAGAGTGATAAGAAAAACATTACAAATGAGCATATTAAATATTTGTAACATCTCTGGGGGGATTATCAGGATCACGAGTTAAACTAAGGTTTCCAGAGTGCATTAAATTAGTATTACTGGTATTATACATTATTTCCAATATTGTAAATAATCAATACTGATACAAATTATCAAATGACATTTATCATACTACTACTAACTAATACTTGTAAGTGCTACGTGCCCAGTACATTTTACATGTACTCCCTCATTTAACGTTCACATTGTCCCTGCGAGTTAGGCATTCTTTTTATCCCTGTTTTACAGATGTGGAAACTGAGGCACAAAGGGGTAATGTGATTCCCCCAAAGACACAGACCCAGTGCATGGAAGGGGCAGGATCTGAATTGCAAATGACCTGGCTCCAGCATTCATGTTCTTAACCACTACACGCAGCCGGGCTAGAAATGAAGTCACTGTTAGAAAGATTTCACATGAAGTTATTATTATGAGAGTTTCGTGTTTTGACCTGAAAAAGTACCCAAGGGGCAAACACACCCTTTAATCATCCTCCAAACCTAGCACAGACCTCAAAAGGATTCTGGGTAGGGACTGTGAGGCCCATTTTTCACGGAGAAGTATTGAGCCTCAGGTGAGGGAAGGGCTGGCCCCCAGGCTACCCACTGAGCTGTACCGCACCCCCCCATGCTGCACGTGTCACAAGGCTATCACACTTCCCCCGTGTGCTTTCTCTCAGCCATCAGTCTCTCCCAAGCAGAAATTCACACCCAGATACATGGAATGCTGGAGTGTGGGGGAGGGGGGTAACTCACTCACTTTAGTGAACTTTTTTAAAATCCTTTTTTTTTTTTTAATTTTTTTAATGTTTGTTTATTTTTGAGAGAGAGAGAGAATGAATGGGGGAAGGGCAGAGAGAGAGGGAGACACAGAATCTGAAGCAGGCTCCAGGCTCTGAGCTGTCAGCACAGAGAGCGATATGGGGCTTGAACTCGTGAACCGTGAGATCATGGCCTGAGCTGAAGCCGGATGCTTAACCGACTGAGCCACCCAGGCGCCCCATGGTGGATTTTCTAGAAGAGTGAAGGGGGGATGTATTGACCCCAGGACTACAGATATCCTGCCAGGAGCTCCTGCCAAGGTCTGGGGGAGGAGGCCTCATATGCTGTTCTGGCCTCAGTAGGGCCTGGTGGTCAACCCTGTCCACGAAGCATTGACGTCTCTATCCAGGGCACCACCTGCAGGTGGGCAGGTCGGCAGGAGAACGGCCTCCACACTGGGCTCCATCTTTTTCCACTGCCTCCTTCTGCTTCACCTTCTTCCCAGGGATTAAAATAGCTGAGGGCTCAGGAAATGGGTCCTGGGGTCAGGGAACAACAGCATAGCAATGCAGGGAACTGATACTAGGATTTGGGAAACTGGTAGGAGCTGCTGAGCCAATAGCGACAAGGGCCACCAGGGCCCTTACAGTCAAACCCATCCGCAAAGGCTGCCATTTGCCCCTTTTAGCGGACAGGGTTTAGAGCCTCCCAGGGCATACCCAAGATGTAGATGTTCAGGTAGAAATTGTCACTGCAGTGGGTGTCCCCTGCACAGGCAGATAGGCCCCGAGTGCTCAAAATCTACCCATCCTTTGTAAAAAATTTTTAAACATTTCTCCATATTTGAGAGTGAGAGAGACAGAGCGTGAGTGGGGGAGGGGCAGAGAGAAGGGGAGACACAGAATCTGAAACAAGTTCCAGGCTCCGAGTTGTCAGCACAGAGCCCGACGCAGGGCTCAAACCCATGAACCACGAGATTGTGACCTGAGCTGAAGTCGGACACTTAACCAACTGAGTCACCCAGGCACCCCAAAGTCTACCCATCCCGATCTAGGACATACTTGGGCCCTGGGGGAATCTCCTAGGAGTGCCAGAGGATCCAGGGGGCCAGCTTGCTGACCCAGAATTCCCTGGAGGAGACCTGGCTTCTTCTTGTTAGGAGCGGAGTGTAGTCTGACAGGAGGGAATTTGGGGGTCCTCTCCTTCACCAAACATGCATTGGGATCTTTTTCAAGCAGATCGAGGCCGACAGGACACTTGAGTATTCTGTGAAATGTTTGCACCAGTCTGAAATTGTGGTTCCCAGGGGCCTCACTCGAGTGAGGATCTTTGGAGTGGAGGGGACAGGAGCCAGGGATGGGGAAGGGCCCAGGGAGGCATGGAACAGGAAGGCCTAAGACTTGGAATAGTCAGAAGGGCAACGTAACACAGCCTCATGTGGGGGGCAGTCAGAGCTGCAGAACAATAATCAGATGTGCTGGGGAAGAGTCATCACTCAGCTTTTATGGGGGAGGATGAACCAGAAAGGTGAGGTTTGGGTCTAGAGCCCCCAGCTTTGGTGAGGGAACAGCTGTGTAGGAGGAGGTACGTGGGGGGTGAGGGATGGGCTGACACATGTGGTTGGTCCCCATTTTGAACCCCACCTGCACTTCACTGCTGTCGGTATTTCCTTCAGAGGTGGTCACAGTGAGGGGAGGAGAGGTAGGGGAAGGGGGAGAAGGACAGAGCTTGGGGATCTCCAGATCGCACCTTCTCCTCATCCCTCCTATTCCGCAAACAGCCACTTCCAAGGAATCTCCCACAGGCCATGGGGTGGCCGGGGGAAGCCAGAGCTACCCCTTCTTCCAGAGTCCCTGGCTGGGAGGGGTATTGTGGGAGCCCTGAGCCCCCCTGGAGGTTTCCTCTTTCACTCAAGTCAGACTCACAGTAAAAAGCCAAAGGTGTGGACAGTAACACCTACAGATCTGGATGGGACAGGACATCCTCCTCGATGACATCAGGACAGTGCCCAAGGGACGAGAGCCGTTCCGTTGGCCAATTGATAAGACATTTGTCAATGAGCTTGTCAACTGGAAAGGATTTGTGAATAGAGGAATTTGCCAGTGAGACAGTGATCTGTCAGTAGTGGGATAATTTTCTAGAGAGCCCTGTGCAAATAGGAAGTATAAATTAGTCTAGTAAAATGTTCCAAAGTACCGAGCAGAGAGATTGTCCAGTGAATTGTGGTTGATGATGCAGGTTGAATGGCCAGTACTGATGTTAAAGATTGCCAATGTTAATGCCAAGGTAGATGATTATTACTAGTACCTCAATTTTTTTAAATGTTTTTTTATTCCCGAGAAAGAGAGAGAGAGAGAGAGAGACAGAGCCTGAGTGGGGGAGGGGCAGAGAGAGAGGGAGACCCAGAATCCGAAGCAGGTTCCAGGCTCTGAGCTGTCAGCACAGAGCCCAACACAGGGCTCGAACCCACGGACCGTGCGATCGTGACCTGAGCCGAAGCCGGATGCCCAACTAAGTGAGCCACCCAGGCGCCCCATCAGTACCTCAGATTTTATGTACAAATATACAAAGCCGATTTCGCATCCCCCACTCCCTCGGCATTGGTCCCAGGGTGCTCCCACCGGGTCATCAGTGACATGGCTTTGTTCCCACACATTACACGGGGACACTGCCTGCTGGATGGTAGTTGTTTATTTCATTGTTTGGGATAAAGAAAGACAGGAGTGGGAAATGGGGTGAACACTGTGCAGGCTTCAGCTTCCGCTGGGGGCCGGATTCAGGCCATCCGGGTCCTCAGGGACTGCCAGGTGCATATCCCTGGCTCTCTTGGCAGGCAGGCAAGGTGGCGGCTCTGGAAACCCTTGTCAGTGCCTGTGAGGAACTGGTCTGTCCACAAGCAGTGAGTGTCATTCTGCAGTTTGCAGGGGATGGATGAACAGGAAAATACCTAGAGAAGGGGAGGGGAGGGAGGCACATCTCTGAGGGCTTCGCCTCCCGCCCCTACTCAGTTTTCAACACTCAGCTGCCTAGGGAGACCTGGTGTTGCCCCACCTGGGGAGAGACTTGAGAACAGCCCCTCCCATTGGAGGAACAGGCATTGGGCTTGGCAAGGTGATGGTAATCCAGGGAACTGATCAGTTTCCTGGAATGGCGGCTGGAGAACAGTCATGGGGGGGGGGGGGGGCGGTCAGACAGTTTTCCAGGGAAACTATTCCATAGGATAGGGAACAAGCGGCAGTAGTAGCGGGGAACAGCTGGCCAGTGGGGCACAGGCATAGGATAGAGCCATGGGGCTCAGACGCACAGTCACTGGGATCAGAGGACATTCAGGGCCACCAGAAAATAGTCTTGGAATGGTTGGAAGGGCAATGTAACACACCCTTGTGTACGGAGCAGTCAGAGCTACAGAGAAATAATCAGATGTGCTGGGGAGGAGTCAGTGGGTTGGGGGATCGGCGCTTTGGGTTCCTGGAGAACATTCTAGGGAACCAAGAAACAATCCCTGGGGGGTCAAGAATAGACAGTGGGACTAGAAAATAGTCCCAAGGGGGGATTTAGAGGGACAGGAAGCAGCCAGAAAGTCCAGAGAACAGCGAATCCCCAGGTACGAGACACAGAGCAAAGAAGAACCAGAATTTCCAGTCTCAGGTTTCGGGGGACCAGCAAGAGAGATCAGGGACAGCACTAGGGTTTGGGGAGCAGCCATACGGACAAGGAATGGTCAGGAGGAGCAAGAAAGAAGCCAGGGTTTGGGTAAGAACCCAAGGACCGCTCTCCAGGTGGCGGGCAGGGCCCAGGTACTCACGGTGCATTCTTCGCAGCCAGCAGCATAGGTCTTGGTGAAGCCCCGGCGCTGAGAGGAACTCAGACTGTTCCAGGGAACCACGTAACTGCAGGTATTGATGTGCAGGTGTCCGTTCCGCAGTTTTCCTGGGGGCAGGGGGCAAGAGGCAGCAGCTGATCAGCTGGGCCGGCGTCGGGGGGGGGGGGGGGGGGTAGGGCGGCGCCTGATTGGCGTCCCGGGCTCACAGACCCCCGCTGGGCAAAAGCCCCCCCCCCCCCCCCCCGCCTTCCGATAGGCTGAAATTGGGGCGGTTCCCATTTCAACTGGGACGAGTCCCTCCGAGCCTCGCCCCCTCGCGGCGCCAGGCGGCGTCAGAGGGACGGGCCGGCGTGGCACAGGACGAGGGGGCGGGGCCTCACCGGCGATGAGAAACTCCTCGCTGCGGTTCTGGGACCTGTGGAAGTATCCGCAGACGCTCTCCGCGGTGGGGGTGTAGACGAACCGGATGTCAGAGGCATCCCCCAAGGCGCTGAACCCTTTGAACATCTGTCGATAGGTGAGGGGAAGAATCTCTTTTACTGCTATCATCCTCCCCCTCCACGTTCTTCCCTGAAGTCGTAGAGCATCCTGACATCACAGCCAACTTCCTCGACAAACCGGTGGCCCTTGGCTTTTACTTTGACGGGAAGGAAGATGTTAGGAACTGCTGGGAAAAGGGCAGGAGGGATACCTTGGTCATCTTGATCTCATAACGCTGGCTTAAGGCAGTCTGGTTGACTTCTGCGGTCCCCACGAACTTGGCCCTGATGACTGCAGGAGAGGAGGGGGGAGAGACGAGTCAAATGGACTGCAGGAGCCAATAAAATAAAATAATCAAAATACTAATACCGGCGAAGCACATACTTAAATAGGGATCGCTAGATGTCAGCTCACTAAGCTATTTACACACCGGTTAATTGATTTGATTGGTATATTGAGCGACTACTCTTTGCCAGGCGCTGCTTAAAATTAAGCCTTTTTCATATATTCATCATGTGTTCATTCACTCAACAAATATTTCAGAGCCTGCTGTGCGCCAGGCACTGTTCTGGGTGTTAGGAACACAACAGTGAACAAAACACAGAACCCCCCCCCCCCTTGTGGAGCTCACATTCCAGCCAGAAGGAGGCTAAACACAAGCGAAATAATACGTACATGGAATGTTACAAAGTATTTAGTGCGATGAGGAATTTCAGACATGGCGATCAGGGGGTACTAGGGGACCGGGGTTAAAATCCTGAACAGGGAGGGGGGCATCTGGGTGGCTCCGTTGGTTATGTGACTGGCTCTTGGTTTCAGCAAAGGTCATGATCTCACCATTGGTTAGTTCGAACCCTAGTCAGCCTCCGTGTTGGGATTGTCTCTCTCCCTCTTTCTCTGGCCCTCCCCCTGCTCCTTCTCTCTCTCTCTCTCTCTCTCAAAATAAATAAATAAACTTTATATGTGTGTGTGTGTATATATATATATATATACACACACATATGTGTGTGTGTGTGTATATATATATATATATATATATATATATATACACACACACACACATACCTATATATATAAATTTTGAACAGGGAAGGCCATCCTGACATCGGAGGCCACCACCCGTGTGGATACCTGGGGTGAGTGGGGGAGGGTGTACCAGGCAGAGGAAGCTGCCAGTACAAAGGCCCCCGGAGGTGGGATTGGGCTCAGAGTAATCAAGGAAGCACAAGGATGCCGGTGCGGCTAAAGCAGAGTCAGTGCAGGGCTGAGTGGACTTGTTCCAGGGGTCGACACCACTGTGAACCCCCCAAAAGCAAACGCACAGAGTGTGCGGGCAGAGTGGGGCACACTTACTGAAGTCCGAGCTGCAGAAGGCGGTCTGCGGGTGGAGTGGGGCACAGGTACAGGCCCGGCTGGGGGCTGCCAGCCACAGCAACAACAGGATGCAGGAGGCCAGGGGCGCCAAAGGTGCCATGGTGGGTTCTGCGGGGTGGGGAGGAGGGGTCAGCGGTCCTCTGCGAGGTGGGCAGTGCCTTCCCCAGACTGGAACGGGATTAAGCCTCTGCACTCCAGGCTTGAGGGGGCAGTGGAGATTTTAAGGGGGGTGGGGATCTTGGAGCCCAGAGGAGCCAAGAGGGCAGAGGGTCGGGGGTCGGGAGAGTCTAGGACTTGTGGAGCTCATGCAATTTCACAGATTGGGAGAGTCAGGGCGGGGGGGAGGGGGGGGAGGGCGGGGGGACGGGCTACAAGGCTGTGGTGTTTGCAGAATAAGGGGGCAGAGGGTTTGCAGGATTTAGGGACGTTGGGAAGTCAGAAGGTCGAGAAGCTGGGGGTGAGGAATTTGGGGTTCAGGGAGCCAGGGGAGTTTGGGGTTTCAGGGTTGTGCGTAGTGAGATGGGGGGAGTGGAGAGAAGCTGAGGAGTCTGGAGGAGGTTGGGGATTCAGAGAGTTTGGAGGCTTCAGAGGTCGGGGTGCCTGAGGGATTTGGGAGCAGGGAAAGTCGTGGAGTTGGGGATTTAGGAGGGTTGGGGGAGCAGTGAGGGAATTTAGGGGATTTGGCAGCCTGGGAGGCAGCTGTGATATTAGGGGGCTCATGGGTTTGGAGGAGTCGGGGATAGAGATGGGGGTTCCAAGGAGTCTGGAGTGTGGGAATTGGGGGAGAAGTTCCAGCACCACCACCACCCCCCACTCCCGCCCTCCTCCCCTGAACCAGCCCGGAGTCCTGGTACCCGCCGGCCAGGCTGAGCGGCCAGACGTCCAGCAGGAAAGCTCCGGCCAAACTTCAGGCCCCGCGGGCCTCCCAGGCCCCTGCCTACCTCTGGTGGATCTCTCCAGGCGCTGGGTCTGAGGCGACAGTGGCAGGGCCTGAGCAGCGGAGGATAAATGTCCACGCGAGGGGCGGGGGTGGCAGTGGTGCGGAAACCACAGGCCTCCAGGCTTCCTGGATGCATTACTCATCCGCCCACCCTCCGTGGAGGCCAAGGGGCGGGCCAAGCAAGGGCTGCCGAAAAGGAGATGCGCCCTCCTCCTCTTCCTCCCGCTGGGCCTCGCCCTGGCCACCCGCCCCCATCTCCACGTTTGTCCATCTGTCAGTCCATCCATCGTCCGACACTAGTCCTTCCAGGCAGCCTCTGGGGAGGGCTTAGAGGCAGGACTACCCCCTACCCCCCCCCCCCCCCGCCAGCACTCAGGGCAATTCCCTGAAGTCTCCAAACTCTCTCCAAAGTCTACCCCATCACCCACATCCCCCAAAATCCCCGTGGCCGAAGCCTGAGTTAGTCCATCCTTTTAATAAGCATGTCTTGTGCACCTACTGTGTGCCAGGCACACACACAAATCCCTCTCCTTGGTAGTTCTGACAGTCTGGTGAAGGGTGAGGGAGGCAGAGAGGAAACAAATTAGGTAGAAGCAGTGGAGAGAGTAAGGCAAGTGAGAGGAGGAGGAATACAAGGGGGGCAACTGAGGCACCGAGAGGTTAAGTGACGTATCCAAGATCACAGTTAATAAGCAGCAGAACTGGCATTTGAACTCAGGTGGCCTGAAGCCAGAGCCTGGATGTTAACCCCTCGCAAAAAACACAGACTTGGGGCGCCTGACTGGCTCAGTCGGTGGAGCCTGCAACTCTTCATCTCGGCCGGGGTTGTGAGTTCAAGCCCCACGTTGGGTGTAGAGATTGCTTAAAAATAAAATCCTTGAAAAAATAAACACATAGGTAAATAAATAGCATTTATACAGCACCAACTGTGTCCCAGGCACTCAGCATATTTTTTCTCACTTAAAGCTCACAGTAAACCTCCGAGATGGGTACCGGTATTAGTCCCATTTTACAGATGAGGAACTATGAGGCATAGAGGGATTGAAGAACCTTCCGAGGATCACCGGGCATGGCTGGGATTTGAACCTAGGTTAACTGGTGCCAGGATCTCACCCCAGCCGTGGCATGGCCCTGACCTGTGGGGAAAGTGCCAGTGAATTAGTGAGCATTACGGTGGGGGGGGGGGGCGGTTCACTGGTGGTGAAAGAGGGCTGTGAGTCAGTAGAAAACGGATCCCCTCCCATCCTGCCCTGCCCCTTCCCCACTAGCCCTCCCACACCTCTGGGGCGGGGGGAGGGGGGGGGTTGGTGGTGAGGCAATCCCTGCCCACCAGCTTCCAGATGCTGCCTGAATCTTCCCTGGGGTCCTGGGAAAGGGCTCTAAGGGCTAATTAACATCCTTTGTTGGTTGGGGAAGGCAGACCAATGATAACAGTGATGGTGCTGTGCGCTTTGTCCTATATTCCTTGTGTAAATTCTTTCAGTCCTCATGGCCCCCTTGCTAACGAAGCTTGCTTAACTCAGGGAGGTTAGCCCAGTCACCCGCCCCCCACCCCACTACTGTGGGTATCGAACAGCGTTCTGGAACCTTTGTGAGCACTTCATCTCTCAGTCCCGATTGCCACCTTGGTAATTCATGTCGGTTGGCCAAGGGATGCTGACCCAGTACCAATAGCAGTAGCCAACACTTTTTGAGGAGGGGGGCTTCCTGTGTGCCAGATAACTGGGCTCAGCGCTTTTCCTGAAGTAAGTAATCTGTTCCTCACAATTTGCCTGTGACTTAGGGACTTGGTGTATCTCCTGATGCTGATGAGGAAACCCAGACACGCTGAGGGGTCGAGTGACCTACCCAGGAATGAGAATGAAGAAACGGCCCCGTCAGGCAGGGGCGGGGGCAGAGGGGGGAGGGGGAGTAAACCAGGAATTTGGAGCCGCCGGTTGTGAAAGTGGGGAGGGAGAGTGAAGGAGGCAGGGGCTAAGTCAGAGCTCGGCCAGTGGGAGCCGCGCGGGAAGGGAAAACCCTGCTGCAGCCCCTCACTGACCCTGCTTCGGATGCCAGCTCTCTCAAGCCTGAGTCAGCAGCGAGTGTGGCCGACTGTCTACACGTGAGGGGTTCTGTGCATCCGGGTCATAGTGCGGGTTTTGAAACCGGTGGGGTTTCGCTGAGATGTATCCGGATGTGCAGCCCCTGGAGGACATTGCATGGGTGTGGGGGCCGTGGGGCCGGCTGGGTGTGCAGCGCGGATGCCCGGCCATCTCCACGACGTGCCAAGCGCTTGGGCCTCGTGGTGCCCTTTGTGCAGATCAGGAAACTGAGGCCCAGAGAAGGTTAGGCGACCTGACCCGGGCTTCCACATGGCTTTAGGAAGAGGCGAGGCCAAGATGCAAACCTAGGGCTCTCCAGGGGATCCTGGAGTGCAAAGCTCCCAGCATGCACGCGTGTGCGGGCATAGTCGCGCACATAAGTACACACGGGGTTGCGTTCAGACTCAAGTCCAGAGGAAACAAGGAGGGTTTATGAAAAGAGGGGCCTGGCCTGGGTGGCTCAGTCGGTGAAGCATTCGACTTCTACTCAGGTCATGATCCCTGGGTTCGTGAGTTCGAGCCCCGTGTGGGGCTCTGTGCTGACAGCTCGGAGCCTGGAGTCTGTTTTGGATTCCGTGTCTCCCTCTCTCTCTGCCCCTCCTTTGCTCACACACACTCTCTAAAAAATAAACATTAAAAAATGTAATAAAATTTAAAAACAAGAAAAGAGGGGCCTAGAGACCTGTGCGCGCGTGTGCACTTGCACGCAGCTCTGCTCTGTGTCTGCCTCTGAGAACTGTGTGTGCGCCCCTAGTGTTGCGCACCTGTGTGTTTTGTGTCGCTCCTGGGAGTTGTACCTCTGCTTCTGCAGAGAGGGTCTAAGTTGCGCATGTAATTGTGGAGGTGGTGTTCCTGAGTTGTGTGTGTGCCCGAGTGTTAACGTCAAGCGCTGCCTCTGCGCTGCTGCCCCGGAACGCTAACGAGAGGATCCCCGCAGCCCCCTTCCCAACGCGGTGCCTCTTGGGGGACCCGTGATGACGCCAGTCATTTGGGAAATGAGGAAGGTGGGGGTGCGGAGAGAGGGTGAGGCCTGAAGGTCAATCGGTCACCCTGAGCCTGCGGGCTTCCTGTGCCTGTCGGGAACCGGGAACCGCCGCCGCCCAGGCAGCCCCTCCGGGAATGCCCTCTCTCTACCCCGCGGGACAGCGGAGGGGGCGGTGCGGCTGTGCGCGCGCAGCTCGCCCAACCCGAGCCCCTCTGCCCGCCCCCGGGGTCGCGGGAGGCCTGAGGCATCCCCACACCTGGACGTGTGAGTGTGCGTGTGCACGCACACACCCGTAAGTGCCTACACTTAGGAAGACTCTGGGTGTCCCTGGCTGTGTGTGCGCCTCTCCGGTTGTATGGGTGGCAAGGCGCGTTGTGTGTGCGCGTCCCTAGATGTACTTTGGGTGTGCCCCCCCTCCCCGTCTGGTGCGGCTCTCCGTGCTGAGTCTTGGTGGTTATGTGACGACCTAGGAGTGTGTACCTCTATATGTGGCGTGGGTCTTCCTCGTGCGTGGGCCCGGGAGTGTCGCGGGTGTGTCTGTGAGTGTTGGGTGTGAGTACGTGCCCAGTTCTGTCGTGTGTGCCTGTCGGGGTTGTGTGTGCCTGTGCACTCCGTGGCTGTGCCTCTGAGGGTGGTCTCTGTACTGCATGGGCAATCCTTCATGCTGTGTGGGTCCGTGACGTGGCTTTGGGTCACAGGAAAGGGGCTGTGTGTGTGTGCCCCAAAGCGTGTGCTGCTGGGCAGAGGCTGGCCAGAAGCGCCTGGCTGGCTGAATGTGTGGACCTCTGCAGCCGGAGAGCAAGGTGTGCTCTGACTGAGCCTGCGTTGGTTGTGTGTCTTTCCATCTCATGGGTCTCAACCTACTTGGCAATCTCTGGGCTTGGTTGTGTAGATCTGAGTTCTGAGGGTTTGTGTGCGTGCCTCCGGGTCGCGTCTGTGCACGGACGATGCTTACACACGAGGCCTGGCTGAGGGATCCGGTTACTACATGCTTGCCACCACACCCCCGTGCATGCACATGCACACACTCACTTCTCTATCATCCACTCATTATAAAAACAAACTTTCCCTTTTCCGGAAAAGTCCCCCACCCCCACCCCTATCCCATGCCTCTGCCCGGGAAAGCAGAGGCGGGATGTCTGGGACTTGAGGGTAGTGGAGGGAGGGACAGGCAGGCAGGGCTCTGAGTTCGATTCTGGGCACAGAAACGTGTGTGTGTATGACCCCCGCTGCTGACTGTCCCTGACTCGCCTCTTCTGGGAAATGGCTTCTAACGTGGCTCCCACAGAACAGGCTTCCCTCAGCCCCCCCCCCACCCCTGTGATGGCCCTCCTGCCCTGACCCTGCTCTGCCTTTCCGCCCTACCAGCTCACCAGCACGACGTACCCTGTGGTTGTGAAGATGGGGCACGCACACTCCGGGATGGGCAAGGTGAGTCCCCAGATGGGTTGTGTAGGTGTGTGTTTGGAAATGGTGCGTGCATACGTATACTGCGTATTCAAAGCACTCCGGTAATTCTGTGTGATTGTGTGTCCTGGGGTGTCTTTGTCTCTTTGGATTTTTTTCCCTCACATTCTTAGAGTTTGTCATACATTCAACCAGGTTTATGCGTCCTGTTACTTTGTTCGTGTAACCAGCATTGTGTTTGTGTATACACATGCCCCTGTGTTGAACACACACTATATAATCTTTTATGTTCAAGCGTCTTGGGGTCCTGCGTGCATTCCGTCCACCTGATTTTGTCTCTGTGTGCGTAGAAAGCAGACTTGTAATGTGTATGCTTGCATATCGTGTATACAACCGATTGTGTGTCGCAGTACCCGTACACATAGACCATATATACACACAGTTTTTCCACAGATTTACTGGGATATAACCCACCTACCATACAACTTACCCATTTAAAGTGGACAACTCAATTGTTTTTAGTATGTTCAAAGTTGCATATCCCCACCTGCGTGTCTGCTGTGTACGTGTAAAAACTAGGACCCCCAGAATTATGCACGCCCGAGTGTCTTGGCGTATCCACTGAATTTGTACGTACTTGGCTCACCCGTGTCATTTACGTGCATGCTCCCGCCCTGGGACACCCCCCCCCCCCGCCTGCTGCCACCTTGTCCTAATCAGGTCCTGATCCCCGCCCCACTCCTACAGGTCAAAGTGGACAACCAGCACGACTTCCAGGACATCGCGAGCGTCGTGGCACTGACCAAGACATATGCCACTGCCGAGCCCTTCATTGACGCCAAATATGATGTGCGCGTCCAGAAAATTGGGCAGAACTACAAAGCCTACATGTGAGTGGAGAGGCCGAGGCCTGGGTAGGGGTCCCCTGCCTGTGCAACCTGGGCTCCCCTGAGCTTCTGTCCTCTCTCGTCTTGTCCCCCCAGGAGGACGTCAGTGTCAGGAAACTGGAAGACCAACACCGGCTCTGCCATGCTCGAGCAGATCGCCATGTCTGACAGGTGGGGGTGGCCTGGACTCAGAGGGAGGGGACGCCAGGGGGGAAGCATGATACGCAGGCCGGCCGGGCACTGACAGGCTTCCTTGCCCCACATCTCGGCAGGTACAAGCTGTGGGTGGATACGTGCTCCGAGATTTTTGGGGGACTGGACATCTGCGCAGTGGAAGCACTGCATGGCAAGGATGGAAGGGATCACATCATTGAGGTGGGAGCACCCAGGAACTGGTAGGGGTCCGGGGTGGGGCAGGTGCATGGCAGCATCGTTCCATAAGCCGTGAAGCTCTCCATGGCCCAGGTTGCTATAAAGGCACTCTGTGAACTGTAAAGTACCTCATAAATTAGGAGGTGCTTGAGGAACAGCCGAGTGCTTTACAAAACTATATTGGGGCGCCCACGTGACTCAGTCGGTTAAGTGTCCAACTTCGGCTCGGGTCACGATCTTGCAGTCTGTGAGTTCGAGCCCCGCGTCGGACTCTGTGCTGACAGCTAAGAGCCTGGAGCGTGCTTCCGATTCTGTCTCCCTCTCTCTCTGCCCCTCCCTTCCTTCTGCTCTGTCTCTCAAAAATAAGAATAAACGTTAAAAAAAAAATAAAACTATAAGAAAGGAGCTCTGTAAACTGGGAGGTCCTCGTTACTAAAGCAAAGCACTCGCAAAATTCTAAATCTGTTTGTACACAGCAGTGCCCCTGGCAAACGGTAAGGCAATTTGGAAACCATAAAATGCCTTGAAAATTGGAGCGCTTTCTACACAGTGAGGCATTTTGTAAACAGTGGCGCCCATGCAAAGCACTTTTCTAAAGTCTAAACATACCATATATCCCCTAGTCCCTTGAAAAGGACAAGGAACTTTGTAAACTATAAAGTACTATAGCCACCACGAAGTTCTTTGTAAATGACAGAACACCTAGCAAACTGTAAAGCAGGGACTGGCAAATGTTTTCGGTCAAGGGCCAGACAGTGCACATTTTAGGCTGTGTGGGCCATACAGTCTCTGTTGCAGCTTCTCTGCAAAAGCAGCCGAAGACAATACGTACAAAACAAACGTTCCCCTAAAACTGTCGGGATATAAAAATTGAAATGTCGTATATTTTCACGTATCACAAAATCTTCTTTTGTTCTCTTACCTACCATCAAAAAATGTAAAACCCATCCTTGGCTCTAGGGGCCATACAAAGACAGGCGTCTGGGCTGGATTTGGCCCGCGGGCCCTAATTTGTGGAGCTGTGCTCTAAGCTGTAGGCTCCCTTCAGGAGCTGTCCGGTACCTTGTAAAAGACAAGCCTTCTCGCACTGCAAAGCTGGTGCTTCTCAAACTGAATCTTTCCTTGGCACCAGCCCGCGCCTTTCCCCAGCTTAAGGGTGCTCGGTGGCTGTCACCCTCCCATGCACTTCCTGCCGCTCTCCTCACCGGATCCGTTTCCCTCCCCCAGGTGGTGGGCTCCTCCATGCCACTCATCGGGGACCACCAAGATGAAGACAAGCAGCTCATCGTAGAGCTTGTGGTCAACAAGATGGCCCAGGCCCTGCCCAGGCAGCGGCAGCGGGATGCCTCCCCCGGCAGGGTCTCCCACGGCCAGGTCAGGCCCCTGGTGCTGAGCGAGGGCGGAGCTGGCCAGAGGGGGGCTAGTGGCTGCCAGGCCAACCCTCGGTCATGCTGCCGCAGAGCTGATAATCAGCAGGCAAAGGGCACTGCCAGTGCGCATGTGTGGCGGCAATTACCAATTGCTCGTAAAAGTTGATAAAATGGCTGCTACCCTGACTTCCCCGAGTGCCTCCCAACCCTCCCCCGCAACAAGCTCCCCCCTCCCCAGCTTGATACCCCCTCAGCTCAGCCACAGACGGGTCAACACCCAGCACACTGGGAGCCCGTGTCATTTTGATTGGCTGATGCTCTGGCTGGCCGGTAACTATTTTTAACCTCTCCTGCTCCACTCCTCTGCCGCAGACTCCGTCCCCAGGGGCCCCGCCCTTGGGCCGCCAGACCTCCCAGCAGCCCTCAGGACCTCCAGCTCAGCAACGACCCCCACCACAGGGTAAGTGAGGGGCCGGCTTCCTGGGGCCTGACTGTACTGGCAACCCTCACCCCCCACCTCTCACATGTGCACTCTTTCTGTCCCTCAGGTGGCCCTCCACAGCCCGGCCCGGGCCCCCAACGCCAGGGACCCCCGTTGCAGCAGCGCCCGCCCCCGCAGGGCCAGCAGCACCTTTCGGGCCTCGGACCCCCAGCTGGCAGTCCCCTGCCCCAGCGTCTACCAAGTCCCACATCAGCACCCCAGCAGCCTGCGTCCCAGGCCCCACCACTGACCCAGGGTCAAGGCCGCCAATCCCGGCCAGTGGCAGGAGGACCCGGGGCGCCTCCAGCAGCCCGCCCACCCGCCTCCCCATCTCCCCAGCGCCAAGCGGGCCCCCCACAGGCTACGCGTCAGACATCTGTCTCCGGTCAGGCTCCACCAAAGGCCTCGGGGGCCCCACCGAGTGGTCAGCAGCGCCAGGGCCCACCCCAGAAACCCCCAGGCCCTGCCGGCCCCACACGCCAGGCCAGCCAGGCGGGTCCCATGCCCCGCACCGGGCCACCCACCACGCAGCAGCCGCGGCCCAGTGGCCCGGGCCCTGCTGGACGACCCACCAAGCCACAGCTGGCCCAGAAACCCAGCCAGGACGTGCCGCCACCCGCCACCGCCACTGCCGGGGGACCTCCGCACCCCCAGCTCAAGTAAGAGGACCCCACGGCAGCCCTCGCCTTGCTGCTCACAAAACAGGCTCCTGCACCAGAAGAGTGGCCCCAGCTCCCAGGCTCCTCGGACCCAGGTCCTATACAGGAGTCCCAAGAGTTTGATCTTCAGTCTGGACAGAACCCTCATCCAACCTATACACACACACACACACCGCCGCCCCACTTCACGGAGGCTCCTGCCCTCCGTCCCAGACATTTGTGGCAGAACCCCAGAAAAAACCCTTTTCAGTTCACAGTCTTCCCACTAGGCCCCTGGAAAAGCCCCCTCCCCCAGCCCCCCAGGCACCTTGCTGATTGACCCTGCCCATCAAATCCTCCACCCAGCCCAGCCGCACTGCACTGGAGCCTTCGCAGCAAAACGCACCCTTCTCCTACCCAACTGGACTCCTCCCAGCCCAACCCCCCGACTCTTCCTGGCCAACTCACAGCCCCGCTCTATCACTTCCCGCTCTTTCCAGCTTGTCCTCATGCTTTTCCTACAGTCTAGCCTCCCTTCTGGGCCATTTCAGTCTCCTCCCAAATCATCACATGGTGCTCTCTGCCTCTTCTGGTCCACTCCAGACTCCCCCCACCCCAGCCTGAGCTCAGAAGTCCTCCCCACCACATCCAAATGCTCCCCCTTAGATTGCCCTCCACCCACACTAGCCTGTCCTCAGTGCAAACCCCACCGCACTCCCTCCCCGACTCCTCACGCAGACTGGGAGGCTCCCTGCCAATCTTCAGCTTTACATCCTCCCAGTCTAGTCTACAATTTGGAGAAGGTGCAGCCCAAGACTCCTCCCACTAAGCCCAGACTTCACCTTGGATCCAAGTCCTCCCAGTCTGGCCCAGGGCTCCCCCACTCCACCTGAGAATCCATCAGGGTCCAGGCCTGTGCTGGTGGGTGGGAGGGTCACAGGCACAGCCCCAGGACTAGAGGGGCAGGGCTGGGCCGGGCCTGGGGTAACATTGTGTTTCTCTCCCCTTCCTCCCTTCCTCCCCACCCCCTTCCTCCCATGCCTCCACCTTGTCTCTCTCTAGCAAATCCCAGTCTCTGACCAATGCCTTCAACCTTCCAGAGCCAGCCCCGCCCAGGCCCAGCCTTAGCCAGGACGAGGTGAAAGCTGAGACCATCCGCAGCCTGAGGAAGTCTTTCGCCAGCCTCTTCTCCGACTGACACCCCACCCTGAGAACCCTTAATTCCTCCTGGGCAACCCCTCTCTGGGCCCTGAATCCATTTCTCACTTTTGGAATCTCCAGATCCCTTGAGAAGTCCTCTCCTGGTCTGCCCAGACCCCTCTTCTCACTCTGCAGAATGCCCAAGTCCCTGGGGAGACCGCACTCCTGGTCCTACATCCAATTCTCACTTTGGAATTCCCGAGTCCCTATAAAAGGCCACTCTCGGCCACCTCAAGACTTTTTTTTCAGTTTTAGAACCTCCAAATTCCTGAAAACCTCTACTCCTGACCTCCCCCCCACCTCCAGAGTGCACTTTCCTTCCCAGAAGCTCCCAAACACCAGGGAACACGTTCTGGCCCTAACACTACTGAGTCCCCTCCTGGAACCCTGAAATTCCTGGGAAACCATACTCCTGGTCCCAGATCTCTCAAGGACACCTTGTTCCCCATCAAGATTTCCTAGATCCCAAAGAAACCCCTACCTTGGAGCCCCTTTTCAGGGATCTCACATCTCTGGAGTTCCACCTCTTCAGATGCCATTCTCCAGCCCTGCAAGGATGTCTCTTAACCACCCCTCAACCCCACTGATCACATCGGGAGGTCCTCCCACTGCTAGGACCCTTCTGTTCCCCAGGGACCCACACTCCCACTTTCCTGCCTCTGACAGCTCTCTCTAAATATGCAAACTCCACCCATCTTCCCAGAATCCTTTGCACACGGAGGGCCAGTGGTCCTCTGCTTCCCCACCTTTGCCGTGATGTCTGTGTCTGTGACTGACGTGGCCTCCTCTTGTGCCGTGCTTGGCATATGTGGTCCTCGTTCATCGTGCCGCCTGTGGTGATGCGTGCAGTGGCGCTGTTTGTGTGGTCCGCACTTCCCCCCAACCACTCCTTGCCTGGACTCACCCCCACCCTTCAGCGGCTCTGAACCCCATGAGAAGAGTCGGGAAGCAAAATAAACAAGCAAAGGCCCAGCAGAATTCTGTGCTTCTTGGTGAATAGGGGAGTCCTTGAATGGCGGGGAAGACACAGAGGGGACCCCCCAAATCCACATGGGGTGCTGGGGACCCCAAAATCCAGTGGAAGGCACATCAGGCA
This sequence comes from Leopardus geoffroyi, assembly GCF_018350155.1. NCBI lineage: Eukaryota > Metazoa > Chordata > Mammalia > Carnivora > Felidae > Leopardus > Leopardus geoffroyi. The sequence continues at coordinate 41,706,559 of NC_059343.1, read as the reverse complement.
CAAATTCCAGAGGTTCTGAGCGGAATCCCTGCCACAAATCCCAGCCATTGGATACAGAAGAGCTCCCAAATTTAGAAGTATCCCCAAAGCCAAGAGGAAACCAAATTATGGAGGAAGCAGGGGTCTCGGTCTTTGGGGGGGGGGCCCAATTCCAGAGGAACTGGAAAAGCACACGGGGACCCTCTCCTCTCCCAGGACGGGGATGGGGGATCCTGAGGCAGTATCAGGGCAGAAACAACATTGATTGGCTGGTGGGCAGAGCTCCTTGGTGTGGCAGGCTGAGATTGGTTCCCTGGCGGCTGGGGGCAGGGCCTAAGGCACAAGGCGGGCCGCGCTGAGGAGGCAGGCAGGCAACTCATCAGCCTGGGTGCGGTGCAAGGAGGGTTCGGAGGCACTCCGCTCAATCTTGGGGAGTGACCGCTGCAGCAGCTCAATCGTGGCCAGGATCTGGGGGCAGGGGCAGGTTAGAGGAGGTGTCCAGAGCCACACGGGCACCCCGACACCCGCAAACCCCGGCCTAATGGGGAAGTACACACATGATACACTCCTGACCCTTGAAGGTGCACCATTCCCACTGACACCTCGGAGTCTTCCTCCTCCTCAGACTTGCCCTCCCCATTGTGTCCAGCCCGCCTACCCGGCCAACCTGGGGGAAGAGGGGACGTTCCTCTCGCTGGAACTTGAGGCAGTCAGACAGCAGGCGCCGCATGGCCTTGGGGCAGTTGCTGGAGATTTTGCTGAGGTCCGGGGACAGATAGCCACGGCCCACCATGAAGATAATCTGGGGGGGGGGGCAGGAATGCGGTGATCTGGGGGTCTGAGCTGGGAGGCTGAGGGAATTCTGGGTCTCAAGGGGCTTTGGAGGCTCCTTTTTGGGAAACTAGGGTACTCTGGGTATTCGGGTCTGAGGACTGTGGGTATCTTGTAGATGCAAGGATTCTGGGTCTCTTAGGACTTGGGACTGGGTCTCTGAAGACAAGGATTCTCTGCTTGCAGAACAGAATTTAAGCTCAGGAGAAGTCAAGAATTGTAGGTATCCCTTGGCTCACAGGTTTCTAGGGGGCTTAGAAGCCCAGAAAGTACTGAGTCAGGGGAAACATAAAGTTCTGGGTCTGGAGGGAGCTAAGTGACTCTAAATCTCAGGAGTTCGTATTTCTCTAGGTGTCTGGGTGCTAGAGGACTATGGGTCCATGCATCCTGTAGGACTGTGAGTGCTCAGGGCTTGGAGCCTAGAGGATCCCCAATTTCAGAGGTCCTGGAAGATTCCACACTTTAGACCTAGGAAAACTGTGACAGTCCAGGCCTAAAACATCACGGGTTCCAGGGCCCCAAAGGCCTGCTAGATGCCCAAGGCCTGAATGACCGTGGGTATCTGTGAGTATTCCAGAAGCACAGATGGCTTCTGTGACGGGCAGAAACCGAATTCTGGGCTTTTTGGGACTTGGGAGATTTTGAGCACTGAGGCCAGAGGACTGTAGGTATCTAGAGTTCCAGAGGGCTTCTGGGTACTCGGGGGCCCTGTGGGATCCTGGGTATAGGGGATTCAAGAGATTCTGGACTTCAAGGACCCAGAGGCTGATAGATGTATAGGGGAGGAGAGGATTCTGACTAGGGAAGACCAAAGGATTCTGGGAGTTCTCAGCCCAGAAGACTTTGGGTTTCTGGGGGAAGTGTGGCGTTCTTTACAAGGAGGAAGTCTAAGGTTTGGAGGCTGAGGGGACTCCCTTCCCTGAGAGATTATGGGTAAGGTGTGGGGCTCACCTGGTCACGGCTGCCAATGTGGCTGTAAGGCAGAGAGCCGGTCATGAGCTCATAGAGCACAACCCCGTAGGCGTAGACATCCGACTGGAAGCTGTAGGGGTTCGGGTCCTGCATACGGATCACCTCAGCCGCCTTCGATAGGGCAGACCAGACCAGGCAGGGGGATCATGGAGGCCAGAAAATGGCTGGCCAGAGTCCCAGATCCCACTAGCCACACTGGGTACAACTGGGAACACCCTCACAAGGTAAAAACATGAGCAGTCTAGACACCCACATCTGGCACAAGTATCCCCGTTCCCACTCAGCTCCTCACATCCTGGCCCAGCAACCCATGTCCCTATATGGCCCCAGTCCAGCCTGGCCCAACTCACCATCCATAGCACAGAGCCCGAGGGCTGTTCCAAGGGCTGGGCCCCGCTCCACCGTGTCTTCACCGTGGCCAGGCCAAAGTCACCGATCTTCACTGTGAGCCCCTCGTGTAGGAAGATGTCCACCAGGGTCAAGGGCCACTACAGGAGCTCTCAATAGCCACATCTCTCATCCTGACTGGGAGGTTCCCACTGATGCCTCCACACTCGTGCCTCTGACCCTGACCAGAAGCCCCCCAATATCACACAAACTAGCCACAATCTTGACTCGGGCTGGGAACTCCAATTAGTGCTCCCTACCTTGGCCCCCCTGTGACTCCCGGCCAGGAAGCCCCTGGAGTGGCACCCATAACTGCCACTCCCATGACCCTGATCAGAACTCCCTGTAATGTCCTCCACAGCTGCCATACTTTAGACCCTGACCAAAGTCCCCAGGAACAGCACCCGAACCAGTCGCAACTTTGAACCCTGACCAAGAGAGCCCCATTAAAGCCCCTATTAAGCCACATGACACATGCCCCTCCCTATGCATCTCCAGAAGGCCCCCCAACAAGAGCCATCCCTCTAAGCCCCCACCCCACCCAAGCCCTTAGACAGGGACAGGCAGATACTGTTAGACTTGAGATCTCGGTGGATAATGTTCTTGGCATGGAGGTAGCTGTAGGGATGGAAGCAGGCAGCAAATTGGCTGGGGGTGACCTCATCTCCCCACCCCAAGCCTGCCAGCCCCCTCCCTTTGTCCCCAGGCCAAGAGGCTCACTCCATGCCCTGGGCAGTCTGCCGGGCCACGTCGATGAGCTGGACCATGTCGAAGCGTGTGTCGGCCACATGTAGGTGGTGGTACAGGCTGGAGCCCTCACACCACTGTGTGATGATGGCAAATCCCGGCCGGGTCATGAAGCCCATGAATAGCAAGATGTTGACATGACGTGTCTTCCTGCAGGCAGGGAAGGTGGTACCAGGACAGGAAGGAAAAAAGAGCAACTGTCACTCACTTTCTGAGCATCAGGAGTGGTGCTGTTCACTGCTGCCTTCTGTCATCATTTCCACCCTGTCTTTCGGGAGGCTCAGGGCCAGGCTGTGGCCAGCTTCAGTGCCTTTGTGAGATATGTTTCATGGGCTACGATCCCACCCTGGGGGCTTACATCCCAAGCTTCCTCATCCGAGTCTCCCAACAAAAGCAGGAGGGAGCAATTACTGACCCCGCCCCTCTGCCGACCAGTGGCTCTCCATCATCAACACCTGCCAACCTCTGACCTTGACCATGACCTGGGCCTGTGACCACTCTACAGACAAGAAAGGGGAATGCCAACCTTCTTCATCGATGTATCGTTGTAATACTGATAAATGCCGGTAAAAATACCAGTGACATGTGACTATGTCCTGTTAATCACCACGAGAGGCTTCGAGGTAAAGAGCTTTGGGTTAGGACTCAGATCAGAGTCTGTGTTCCAATCCAGGCTCCACCAGGTACTCACTGTGCAACCTCAGGGAGGACACTTAACCTCTCTGTGCCTCATTTTCCTCAACTTCCAAACTGTCATAATTAGATTAGCTGCCTTATAGGGAAGCTGGAAGAATAATTAGTAAATAATCTGTAAGGCACTTAGAAGAGCACCTAACGCGTAAGCACCCTGAAAATGTCACTGTCCTTGCTGTTATTGCTACTGGGTACCTGAGTCTACCTCACAGAAGCTCTGTCACAGATGAACAGATCCCCTCTGATTTAGAAGAAAAACCATCGCTCCTTATAGAAGTAAGTAGTAACCACAGTAGTAACAGTAACACAAACGCACACAACATCAACGATGCTCTGCCATTTTGCTCACGTCGCAGTGGATAATAGAGGACGTGAGCATTCCTCACAGTGGGCGGATTATGGTTAAAATATTGACATAATGCAAATTTAGAGCGTGCTCAAGTAATTTCCAGGGAGGAACAGAGAATAAAAGTTTTCTTACTGCGGCATCCGTAATGAGGATAATTATTAAGATAGCACAAGAAATTCTGATAACGTCAACTCTGTGACACAGTTGTGCCCATTTGTCAGAGGGAAAGTCCACGCCAGCAACCCCAGGAGGGGTAGCAACTAGAGAGGCAGAAAAGGAACCCCGGGGTTTCTCAGTGCCAATTAATTAATATCGCATTAAAGACAGATTAAGGAGAGCAACCACAATCGTTAATTACACCACAATTAAATTACGGTCACCATTACAGTTAAATAATACTGCTCTTTCAATTACGGCATTGCTGTAATTAATAACAGGAACGCAACACGGTAAGCGTCCCACAAATGATACAGCAGACACAGAGGGGAAGGAGGGACGCAAGCCTTCCTGGCAATGTGGTTGACACTATGCTATAAATGGAGGGGCACACACTAAGGCTGAGGTCCTGGCCTGCCGCCACACCCATTTCACAGCAGGCGAATGACAAGACCCACGGTTTGCAGGCAGAGACGTTAATTAACATCAGTTATCAACCCCAACACAAACAATACTATCGTCAGCTGTGCTCTACCCATACCCACTTCCCAGAGGGGAAAGGGACGGCCCGGCTGAGAAACAACTTCCGATTATGGTTATAACACAACACAAACACGGGTGCTGTGCGGGAAGTGCCCTGAGCCTGGCCTTTCCCCAGGGAGGGGCCAGAGCTGCCCCGCCGCCCCCACACGAGTGCAATCTCACCTGAGCACCTGCATCTCGTTCTTGAAGGCCTGTGCCTGCTCCGCTGTGGGTTGAGCCACCTTGAGCACCTTCACGGCCACGTCGCCATGCCACCGCCCGCGAAACACGGTGCCAAACGAGCCCGTCCCGATCCTCTTCAGCAGCTGCACCTCGCTGGGCGGCACCTCCCAGTAATAGCCCGAGTCCCGGTACCCCAGATTCTTCTGTGGGCCACACGGCGGCATCTCAGGGGCCTGCCCGCTTCCCTCATCACTCAGCCTGTGGCGCCCCCACCAAAGGTTCCCCGGGAGCTTACCACTTTCTTCTTGTCATCAGCCAAGGACTTCCGCTCCCGCTGCTCACGCTGCTCCGACGGGGATTTGGAATGGGGGGACTTCCTCCCCGAGGGCACGCTGGGGCTGGGGCTCCCCCGGGGGGCTCCGTCGCCACCGCCTCTACTACCAGCAGCTGCGGTTGTGGAAGGGACGTGAGTGGAGGCACGTGGAGTGTGGTTGGGGGGGGCACAGGCAGAAGGGCTGTGGGGGGGCAGACTCACCATCGGTGCTGAAACTCTGGGCAGTGAGCTGGAAGAAGAGGGACGGGACTCAGAGAGGGGACAGGGGAGCCAGCCGGAACGGCTCTCCCCTCCCTCCGCCCGGTGCCCTCCGTGACTGACACCCGCACCACCAACCTGGAGGAGGCTGGAGTCCATGGGGGCCGTGGTGCTGACCATGTGCACGTTGGGAGTGGATGTGGAGCGGATGCGCTGGAGTGGGGCGTTGGCAGGGGCGGGGAAGGGAAAGTGCTCAGGGTCGCGGTGCTGGGTGCGGGAGCTGGCAGGGGAAAGCCTGTGAAATCACTGTCAGCCCAACAAGGGAACAAGTAAAGCCGCCCCCCACCCCGGTAAAGGTAGGTCTAGCTCAGAGTAAGTCAACGTGATCACGTTTCACTTCCTCAAGAAACACTTGTTGAATGCCTGCCCTGTGCCAGATACCATTAGAGCTGGTGGAAGGAAAACTGTGGGCACAGCACGTAAAAGTTCTTGCCCTCGTGAGACTGATGTTCCAGTACGGACAGAGCGCCGTAACAACCCAAGAATATTTAATATGCCCACTGCTGACAGGGGCAAAAAAGAGAAAAATAAAGCAACATGAGGAGACAGAAAGTGGCCCTAGTAGGGTCTGGAAAGGCTTCTCTGACGTAACATCTGAGTAAAGACCTAAGGAGAGACAGCAAGCCACACAGACAGTGGGGGAAAGAGCAATATATAATATTTTATAACCATGCGTACTATTCAAATATATCATTACATAATGCACAACACATTAGCTGTATTCAAAATGCTAATGTTTCCAAATATATATATTATAATAACGTCATACCATTGACCCTTGGACAATGCAGAGGTTAGAGGCACCAGATCCCTGCCCAGGTGAACACCCACGTACAACTTCTGACTCCCCCAAAACTTAATTACTGAGAGCTTACCTTTGACCAGAAGCCTTACCGATAACATAAACAGTCAATTAACACAAAGTGTGTATGTTCTATGTAGTATATCCTGTAGTCTTACAATAGATTTACAGAGCAAAGTAAGCTAAAGAAAAGAAAGTGTTTTGGGGGCACCTGGGTGGCTCAGCGGGTTAAGTGCCTGACTCGGGCTCGGGTCACAGTCTCACGATTTGTGAGATGGAGCCCTGCGTCAGGCTCTGCACTGACAGCGCAGAGCCTGCTTAGGGTTCTCTCTCTGCCCCTCCTGCACTCTCTCTCTCAAAATAAATAAATCAACATTTTTTAAAAAAAAGGAGAGAAAGAAAACGTTTTTAAGAAAATCATAAGAAGGGTGCCTGGGTGGCTCAGTCATTCATTAAGCATCTGACTTCGACTCAGGTCATGATCTCACGGTTTGTGAGTTCGAGCCCCATGTCGGGTGAGCTTGAGCCCCGCTTCGGGTGAGCCCCGCTTCTCTCTCTCTTTCTCTCACTCTGCCCCTTCTGGGATTCTCTCTCTCTCTCTGCCCCTCACTCACTTGTACCCCTCTCTCTCTTTAAAAAAAAGAAAAAGAAAAGAAAAAAATCACAAGAAAGAGAAACGCATTTATAGTACTGTATGTAAAAAATCCACAAGTGGACCCACACAGTTCAAACCCATGTTGTTCAAGGGTCAGCTGTATATGTTATACATAGATGTGTGTCAATACGTAAAGATGTATGTTATATATATATTGAAACATTACAAACACATTTTAAAATGTTCCTTTCACTATCCTGAAATGAAATTTATAGGCAATTAATCCACATATACCCATAATTAAAAATAACACAATGCCCTAACTTTACTATTTTATATTATGTAAAAATGTGTATTTTACATTATACGAAGGTAGTGTAAGTAGAACACATGATGATGTATTTATAGCATACCGTACAAATACAGACATTCTAAAATACATAATCAAACAGATAAAATGCATGTTTTATAAACTTACACTATCTTAGAATAATAATATACTTTAATATAGAAATACTACAGTATTATAATACTTAACATAAAGGAGAAATAAAATGGAATTTATGGTAAAATAGTATGTATTTCAAAATGGAAAGGCTTGAGAATGGTTATACTCCAAGAATTAACAAAATAGTTAGATGCTTCATATATGTATTTATAATTAATATGGACTCCTTATTCTGTAGCAGATCTTGTCCTAAGCAGTGGATGTGTCTTAACACATTTAAATCCTCACCAGAGGGGCGCCTGGGTGGCGCAGTCGGTTAAGCGTCCGACTTCAGCCAGGTCACGATCTCGAGGTCCGTGAGTTCGAGCCCCGCGTCAGGCTCTGGGCTGATGGCTCAGAGCCTGGAGCCTGTTTCTGATTCTGTGTCTCCCTCTCTCTCTGCCCCTCCCCCGTTCATGCTCTGTCTCTCTCTGTCCCAAAAATAAATAAACGTTGAAAAAAAAATTAAAAAAAAAATAAATAAATAAATAAATAAATCCTCACCAGAACCCTATGTGGTAAAAAGTATTATCATCTCCTCTTTGTAGATGAGAAAACTAAGGCCCAGAGGGATTGGGTAACTTGCCCAAGGTCCATGCCCTTACTCACAGTTGTAGGTACTCAATAAATGTTTGTCAAATAAACAAATGAATGAAGCATGGCTTGTGGTCTACAAAGGCCTCCAGATCTTTTTCTCCTGACAACAGGCGTTCAGTTATCGGCATCCCTACCTGGGACCCTGAGGGGTTAGCGGCTCATTCAGGGGGCGGTTCGAGGGAGCCTCGTGCTGTCTGGAGCCTCCGGACAAATCCTGGACACTGTGGTAGACCCTTGAGGGCATTAAGGGTGTACAGCAAGAGGACAAGGGTCAAATGACTATAAGAGCTTGTGGCCTCTGTCCTCCCCATTCCCCAACCCAACCCAGGCCAGGCTCACTGTCGGCGGTTGGTACTCATGTCAACACAGACTGTGGGGACCTTGGAGGAACAGTGCTGGTGGAACTTGTAGCCACAGGTTTGGCAGCGGAAGCCATGGAACAGAAACTTAAGGCAGAAGTCACAGAATGCCAGGCTGAAGAACGTCTTCCGTACCTGCTGCCACAGAGCAGGGAAGGTTGAGGCCTGGTCAAGGACTCTCCCTGCCCCATGCCCACAGTCTTCCCCCACCATCCACTCCACACTCACAAAATTGTGCATGGTCAGTGGCACATCTTCAAGGACCTCTACGATGAGCTCCTCTCCATCCAGGGGGGCAATGGCTGTGTCCCAGGCAGTGACTGTCTTTCGCCTGCAGGGGGCATGGAAGGGAGTGAGAGGGTGGACAGGGACGGTGGAAGGCAGGGAACCCCCAAAAGTCCCTCCAAGCCTACCATCCTAGAGTAATATCTGACATGTTTAAATTTCATCGTGGCAACTCTAGGAAGTAGTTACTCTCCTAGTCCCCATTTTACACATGAGGAAACTGAGACTGAGAGGAAAAAGTGACTTGCCCAAGGCCACAAAGGATTGTGAGTGGCAGGACAGTGTGAAGAGTCCATGCTCTTTAAAGATTTTTTTTTTAGAGAGAGTGTGTGCATGAGTGGGGGAGAGGGGCAGAGGAAGAGAGGATCTTAAGCAGTCTCCATGCTCAGCATGGAGCCCAACGCAGGGCTCGATCCCACAGCCCTGAAATCACAACCCGAGCCAAAATCAAGAGTCGGGACGCTCAACTGACTGAGCCACCCAGGTGCCCCAGAAGAGTCCATGCTCTTAACCACAAGATGAGGAGCAAATAAGACAGTGAATTAACAGCAAATCTCAGAAGTGCTCAGCAAGCCCCTGAAAAAGTGGCTGATGAGGCACTGAAACAACAAATGAAAAGCCATGTGTGAGTCAAATAAAAAAAAAAAAATTAAGGCACCCCAGGACACAGGGATAAACAGAAGGCCAGCACGGCCCCTCGCGGCAGACAGAGAACAGGGAAACGGAGGCAGCAGAGAGCTGACAAATGGATGAAATGGTGAAAGAACAAAACAGATGAATTCTGGGAGGAGGCATGGGAGCAGGGTGAGGACTTGGAGGCTAAGTCGAGAGGAGCTGCTCTGACCTTAAAGGCCAATGAACTAATGAAGGTATGAAACTGAAGCTGGAGGCACTCTTAGTGGACTCACTGAGCTAAGGGAAGACTAATGGGAACTGCAGGACCGAGGGAAGGAGTCAGGCGGCTCTCAGAAATGGGAGGCTGGGCGCCCAGCAGAGGGAGGTGAAGTGGGGGTGGCACACTTACCCCTCAATCAGCCGGTAGACCACACAGCAATCCTGATTAAGACCCCGTACCTTGAGGGCCTTGTCTAGAGAGTCGTAGACACTCATGCCATCCCGGACAGTCACCTGTGTGTGTGTTTGTGTGTGCAGATGGGCGGGTCAGTGCCCAACACGGGCCCCAGCCAACTTTCCCCCACGCCTCTGTTAAAGCCTCCTCCCATCCCGAGTCACCCTTCTGAATCAAGACTTACAACGGGGTCCATCCCCACCCCCTGCCAGCTTTGCCCTGCCACACTCACCACCGTGCGTTGCTTGTTGGGCAGGTACACTTTGACAGTGCCCACTGCCCGGGACGGCTCGGCCCCGTTGGCAGGGGGGCCCCGTGGTGGCTCCATGGAGCCTAAGACTTTGTCAAGACGGACTGAGGCGGGGCTGGGCAGGTGCCATGGGGCTCCTAGAACACAGGAGGGATTCAGAGGTCCAGTAATGACAGTCTGGAAGCAAAGTGGCAGGGGAGGAAAAAAAAATTCAATCTCCAGGCTCCACATCACCCCCTGTCGCCTAATCACACAACAGCCCAAGGGATCCTATTAAGCACCCTGAACTCATCCAGTCCTTCCTCTGCTCAGCCTCTCCTGTTGTTTGTCTCACTCTTAAGGGCCGAGGGTGGAGAGGAGGGGACAGTAAGGACACAATGAGAGGCAGCACACTCAGTCCTGGAGGGCACAGGAGTACCCAGTCTCTGCTGGGGGCCAACAATCAAGTCAAACCACACCGCAATGGGGCGTGTCAGGTACATAAAGGACTTGAACAGGCTGTCCTGACTTTTTAATGGACAAAGGGTGGTTACCAGATACTGTGGTGACAAAGGCGATGGGAAACAAACAGAAGATCAGATACCGCCCTTAGCTTAGGGGCAATGGGAACTGCACCAAAAGAGTGTTTGTAAGGGCACTGCAGGAATCCCTAAGCCCGGGGAATCCCTAAACCCCGGGCTGTAACGGAAGGTAGGCTCTCAAACACTGTATTATGTGGCTAATGGAAGTCACCAGACTGTGATGGGGAGTTCATAGGGGCTCAGCAGACACTATGCTGCAGGGACGGTAAGGGGGAGAAGAACGGAAATGGAGGTCACCGGACATTGTCATGGGGTGAATGGAGGATAATGGTGCGTTACTAAACACGGTTAAGGTGAGATAAACAGGGGTAAAACAGGGGTGGGGGGGGGGCTCTAAAATCCCCCCTAATTAATGAAGGGGTCACAGACATATTACTGGTGATAATGGAAGGAGGCTGCGGTGGGTTTCAAGAGTAAAGGGGGAATCCTCAAACATTCTTCCAATGGGTCAGACATTGATCCGGAATAAGGGGAGCGACTAGTGAACGACATCTCCAAGTACACCCCGTTGTCTGCAAGGAAGGGTCACCAAGAGACCTCAAGGAGGTTTAGAGGGAGTCCGGGCACCACGCCACAACCCAGGCCCCATTCAGCCCGGCCCCGCCTACCAAGGGCTTTCCAGCTCTGCGCAGGCGCGCTGCCACACGCGACGGGCGAAACCATCCCCCGCAGCCACACACCCCTATTCCTGTCTACCCCACCCCCCCCCCCCCGCTGTCGACGATGGTCTCGCCCCGGGTCAAACCACTCCTCCGGTTCCGGGCGTGGGGCGCCGGGGCCCAGGCGAAGCCATCCTGGAGCTGAGCCTTCGGTCCCGGCTCCCTGCCCGTGCCCGGCGGTCGCTCCAGAAACCTAACCCCACCGGGCCCGCCCTCACCTGTCACGCCGCTACGGCCACCGCCGCCTCCATCTTGGGCCTGTCTTCTTGTTTCCTCGAAGAGTCCGCCTCCACGGCCCCTCAGACTTTGGCCATTGGCTCCACAGGATTCAGCCCTCAATTCTTATTGGATTAGGGTCACGCCTGTCAAGGCAGGACCGGCGGAATGTGGGTCCTGTTCCGGATTAGGAGGGGCTGCCTGAAACGTCAGGGTCTGGGGCAAATTCGCATGTCTGGGCTCGCGCAGGCGCAGTCGGGTGGAGACCTGCGTGCTGTGTACTTTAACCCCAATAGTGCCGTGGTGGAATAAAGCAGGAATTTTTTTTTCTGCTTTGAGGGTTCCTGAATCTGGCCGGGCAATCCTTAAGTGCCTTTTTTTTGGCCAGTGACCGGAGTCCTTGGTACCCACTTGGGATTTTCCTGTGTCTCAGTGTTGCCGTCTTTGAAATGAGTTGGAATCAGACCACTTAACTGCAACGTTTTCCAATTCTGACACTTGTAGTCACACCTTTTGATAACGGCGGGGCTCTAGTGTGGCCGGGGCTGCAGGGTCTGGCCCTAGGAGGAGCGGCCTGCTGTTTTGGGCGGCTTACTGTAGAAATGGAGTTGGTAAGGATTTTGAGAGATTAGTCATAGATAGCCAGGTGTAGAGGCGAAGGAAGTGTGGACCTGGAATGGGGTACAGAGCAGAGACACGTGAAGGTATTGTAGGGTAAAAAAATTTTTAAGAGTTGAATTTTCCCTTTCTTAGAGCATTTCCTTTAGAAAGGTTGTAAAATTGTTTCTCCGTCTCTCCAAATGTATGTAAATCTTTTAAAAAGCCACTTAGGCCTCTTGCCAACTTTACTACCCATGAATGTTGTTCTTGAGGGCCTTGGAGCCATCTCTTTGAAATGTAAACATCAATGAGTCTAGCACCCTTATCTCCACGTCTCCATAGGAATTTGACCTAGGCTCCTGGCTCAAACTTGTTACCTGCTTGTCAAAGAGATCTGTGTTTTATTTTTCCTTTGGGTAAAGGCAGATGGCTACCCCAAATTCCACATGAATTTGAGATGAACTATGTGTAGCAAATGGTGCTGTCAGTTCTTACTTGAGGACAAGTTACTGTCGTTTTTGGGAACATGTATGTAACGGGTTATATCTGCCTGGCTGTATAAAAGGATGAGGTTACTTTCTGTCTTCGCAAGCTCTTTAGCGCATCGCTGGAACTGCGCATCGCAGCCTGCTTTAATGTTTATTCGAAGCTTCCTATAACGTCAAACATAGACATACCACGCAGTCTAGCAATCTCACTCCTAGGTATTTACTCCAAAGAAATAAAAACATATGTCCAGTGATGTGCTGGTAAATGTTTAACAACCAGCTTTCCAGGAAAAGAAAAAAAAAAATCTCTAATTTGTAGCATTGCCAACTATGGTGTAAATAATCCCACCATGGCTTATTTCAAGCTACTAATATGACCTCACCGAACAAGAGTTGAGAAGAGATTTACAAAATCGGCTCTAGTGAGCCGTCCACAGCATGCTATTGAAATATGTCCACACAAAAACTTGCACTCAGATGTTCACATTAGTTTGATTCATAATAACCAAAAAATGGAAACAGCCCAGGTGTCCCATAACAGAAGAATTGACAAAAAACACAACAATGGGATCGTGGAATACTACTCAGCAATGAAAGGGAATCTCATAGACATAGGGTTGAGCGAAAGAATCCAGACTCGAAGGAGAAATACTGTTTGTTACTCCATTTGTATGAAATTATAAGGCGAAACTAATCTATAATGAGGGAATTCAGGCTAGTTATCTGGGGAGAATAACTGGGAAGGGCATGAAGGAACTTTGGGAGGTGATTGGACTGTTCAGTACACATTTGTTAAAACTCATTGAACTCTATACTGAAACTGGGGACATTTTATTGTGTGTAAAATATACTTCATAAAAATGCATGGCAAAACAATGGCTTCAAACATAGTTCCAAACATCTTGATTTCTTACAAATTCTTATTGGTTAGAGAAAACATTTTTTAATTCTTCTTTCCAAAATTGAATCCCTGGACCCCAAATCTCCATTTCTCAGTGCAAGAGCCCTGGCGGCCACCTCAGAGCCACATGAGGTCCGGAACAACTGTAGGAGCTCAAGTGAAGGGCTCCAAACACTCACTCCAACTAAAAACAATTTGAGCGCTTGGGGGAATACATTTTAAATTTCAATTAACTTAAATATTATTCAATTACATATTATTTTATTTGTTTAAAATTTTTTATTTCTAGGCAGTATTTGAAGACAGACTTCTGGCTGTGTTGCACAAGGTTTGCAAAAAAATGAACAAAATCCCGCTGCCATAAACTCACCGCACACGTGCCAGGTGGGGGCAGGGGGAGGGGGAAGGGGTGGGTAGTGGAAGGGCAATCCTTTCTCTCCTAAGGACTTCACTTCAAACCCGTCCCAACTGGCATGACTTCAGCCAAGTACCTGACAAGCCATGAAGGCCTTTAAAGTGATTTGGGTTTTTAACATCCACCATCATCACCGTATTAAAACCATCAGAGGGGCACCTGGGTGACTCAGTCGGCTAAGTGTCTGACTGGCTCAGGTCATGATCTCACGTTTCATGGGTCCGAACCCCGCATAGGGCTCTGTGCTGACAGCTCAGAGGCTGGAGCCTGCATCGGATTCTGTGTCTCCCTCTCTCTCTGCCCCTCCCCTGCTCATTCTTTCTCTGTCTCTCAGAAATAAATAAACATTAACAATTGTTTTTAAATAAAAATAAAACCATCCGAAGCACCATGTATTAAAACAAAAATTAAAAGCTGAGCTAGCCGGTGATGGTTTTCTGACATTTCCCTCAAAGTTACCCACCTAGAAATTTTTAAAAGATTCTAAAGTGGTTGTTGGTTTTCATTACTGTTGATTTTAAATTCTTAGACACGTGTCTAAAAAATATCTAAAATCTTAAGGGTTCACCAACTGCGGTTGTAATGCTACCCATTCTCCAGCTAAGCAAACTGAGGTTCATGCTGCTCTAACTGGAGGGACTGAGAAGAGCTCAGTCCAGGAATTCAAGTTTGATAAAAAAAAAAAACTGCTGAACAGGGTGCAGGCCAAGGACACCTCCTTAAGGAATCTTGGATCCACCCCAGCAGTCCTGCATGCCTGAAGCCCACTCTAGAACCTGCCGCTCACATTTCCCAACGCCAACACCCTTGCCCCCTACCCCCCCCCCTACCCCCCGCAGCCGCCACCTGTTAAATGCCACCTCTGGGACCCAATAGCAATGCCTCCCTCTCAGCTACCCATTTTGGAAGAGACGACTGTGCATACACATTTCACTGAGGTCCAAGACTTAGCAGGGCGCCCTACAAGCCTAACTCAGGACCTTCAACCCTCGGCTCTGCTGGGCCACGGGCGGTCTGCAAGGACCCACTCTGCGCTCCTGGCCCCAGGCGTCGAGATCTGCCAAAGGCAATGCAGTGGAGGCAGGGTTTGGGGATGCCGCGAGCATTGATAGACTCTACCTCAACCCTGGCGTTTAGGAGCGAGAAGACAGGGGACTTCCAGACGCTGAGGAGCCACTGGCAAACCAATAGCTACTCACAGGGGGTGGGCTTTGGGCCATCCCAGCCAATGGGAGGTGATGCGAGCTAGTCTCTAGCTGCAAACCCGCAACTTAATGTTACTTTCAAATTAGGGGCAATGCGGCTGTAATCGTTCTATCTAAAGCAGAGTGTGGAAGTTTCCACTTCTGAACATTCCTTGAAGAGATTTTTAATATACAACCCAGGGGTAAGAAGTGTGGGAAATTCACATGGGAACCAACACAGTATTTTAACATGGATTTTCCTTATTAAAAAGTCTTTCCTAACAAAATGCATTGAGCAGTGATTTGAATTTGCTATCCCTATGATCCAAATTGATGAAAAACACACCGTTAAACCAACACAAGATTCTTTCGTTTAAAGAATTTAAGTTCGTGATGTGCTACGTATGACATTTCCATGTTTTCATAAAATTAAACAAACGTGCAAGTTTGCATATTTTCTATCTCCAAATCCAAGGATCAGATGAGGAAAAAAATAGTCAATTATTTCACGATAAAGGGGAAAAAATAATTAAACCAAGTAACAGTCCTGTAATTGTTATTAAAATCTTACACTGATGAGGAAATCCTTTGTTGAGTGTGCTTGTTTCTTAGAAATAAAACAAAACTCAGGTATGAAAATATTTAGGTCAGGTAAAAGGATCAATATAAGCCTACAAACTGAGCAATGGAACCACCTTCACATGTCATGGACAGTGACATACACCTCTGGCCCTCCTTGGTATGGATCACAATTTAATATGGTCAGCAATTATTTTTAAATTTTTAATTAATTAACTGAACAAACAAACAAAAGTAATTTCCCCAAAGGAAGTGATTCTGAAGTGTTTACTTTGGATTTCATCACAAACACATCTGCTAAAAATTTGCTCAAGGTTAACACATTTATTTCAAGCCCATATACACTGACTTAACAGGCCTATCATAGGTGGGGGGAAAAAAAGCTTAATACCTGTTGGTTTACGTCACACATATTTAATAAATTTCTAGTCAATTTATAAAACTATTGTAGGGGCGCCTAGACGGTCGGGTCAGCTGGGCGTCTGACTTCGGCTCAGGTCATGACCTTGGGGTTCATTAGTTGGAGCCCTGCATCGGGCTCTGTACTGACAGTTCTGAGTCTGGAGCCTGCTTTGGATTCTGTCTCCCTCCCTCTCTGCCCCTTCCCCACTCACACTCTGTCTCTTTGTCTCTATAAATAAACATTTTCTTTTAATTTTTTAAAATGTTTTTATGTATTTTTGAAAGAGAGAGAGACAGAGCAGGAGTGGGGGAGGAGCAGAAAGAGAGAGAGACACACAATTCAAAGCAGACTCCAGGCTCTGAGCTGTCAGCACAGAGCCCGATGCGGGGCTCAAACCCACAAACTGTGAGATCATGACCTGAGCCAAAGCCAGATGCTCAACCAACTGAGCCACCCAGGCGCCCAGTGTAAATAAACATTTAAAAAATTTTTTTTTAACGTTTATTTATTTTTCAGACAGAGAGAGACAGAGCATGAACGGGGGAGGGTCAGAGAGAGAGGGAGACACAGAATCTGAAACAGGCTCCAGGCTCTGAGCGGTCAGCACAGAGCCTGATGCGGGGCTCGAACTCACGGACCGTGAGATCATGACCTGAGCCGAAGTCAGACGCTCAACCGACTGAGCCACCCAGGCACCCCAATAAACATTTTTTAAAAAGCATTGTAAATGAGATTTCAGACAAATGTACTCCAAGTAAATTCTCATTATTTCATTCATTAAAATGACCCACATGTGGTCTTTGCTATATCATATATATATATAATTTTTTTAATATTTATTTTTGAGAGAGAAAAAGAGAGACAGAACATGAGCAGGAGAGGGACAGAGAGAGAGGGAGACACAGAATCTGAAGCAGGCTCCAGGCTCCGAGCTGTCAGCACAGAGCCCGATGCAGGGTTTGAACCCATGAGCTGTGAGATCCTGATCTGAGCCGAAGTCAGCCACCCAACCGACCAAGCCACCCAAACACCCCTTTATTATATCATTCTTGATACAATATGCATATTATATATAGCCCTTTGTAAATATAAAAGAATTCCTCATAGTTTTTATGCCACCTATGTAAATATTATGTACGGTCATGTGGTCTGAGAAAATCAATTCTAGAATTACCTAGAATGCCTTAGGACTTAACCACTTGTCTAGTTAGAGTGTGAGAGTATCCCCATGTTCTGCTATGTATCTGTGTGACCTTGGACAAGCTGTTTCCTCTCACCATGTGTCTCAGCCTTATCGTTAATATTTTTTAAGTGCCTCTGTCATAAGGTTGTAAGACTCTGTGAACTAATCTATATCAAACTTTACACAGTGCCCAATACATAATGACTAAGCAGTAATTACTAGCTATTCCGGTTATCACTATCATCATCACTGATAGTATTAAAGTATTAAAGCAAAGATCTTTGTCCCTTGGCAGAATTTGTATGACCCAAGTTCAAGGACGCTGCCAGGAGAACAACAGATTAAACATACATTCCAAAGAATCCAATATGAAGGCTAGTTTCTTTTTTTCCCAATGTTTATTGATTTATTTTGTGCAAGTGCATGAGAGAGAGAGAGAGAGAGAGAATGCACGAGCACGGGAGGGGCAGAGAGAGAGAGTGAATGGGAGGAGCAAACAGAGAGAGGGAGAGCAAGAATCCCAAGCAGGCTCCACAGCTGTCAGCACAGAGTCCGAGCTCACAAACTGTGAGATGGTGACCTGAGCTGAAATCAAGAGTTGAAGTCACTCAGATGCCCTGGAGGCTAGTTTCATTTCAGTAGGCTCTGTTCCAGCACTGACAGATGGTTTAGCCATTCTGGGGGCCTGTAAGTAACCAACTCCACCAGTGCTATGGTCTACTCCTTTCCTTCTTTTCTTTTCCTTTTCGAAGATACCCATTAGGGGGTACCTGGGTGGTTCAGTTCATTGAGCATCCGACTTTGGCTCAGGTCATGATCTCACTGTTGGTGAGCTCGAGCCCCACTTTGGGTGAGCTTGAGCCTGCTCTGGCCTCTGCATTCTCTCTCCCTCTCTCTCTGCACCTCAGAGGAATTCTCTGTCTCTTTCTCCCCCTCACTCTCTCAAAAATAAATAAATAAATAAACAAACAAACAAATAAAAGAAGGTACCCTTCAGAAGGTTCATAAAGTTCCCTTTTATCCTAATTTTCTGAGAGTTTTTATCAAAATGGGTGTTAATTTTGTGAAATGGTTTTCTGCATCTATTTAGATGACCATATGGTTTTCTCTTTTAGTTTGTTACTGTCGTTATTGTGATGAATTCCATTGACTGTCTTTTTTTTTTAAGTGTGTAATATTTATTTTGAGAGAGAGAGAAAAGGCATGAGTGGGGGAGGGGCAGAGAGAGAGGGAGACAGATAATGCCAACCAGGCTCCAAGCTCAGCACAAAGCCCCATGCAGGGCTGGAACTCAAGAACCGGGAGATCACGACCGGAGCCAAAATTAAGAGCTGATTGCTTAACCAACTGAGCCGCCCAGGTGCCCCCATTAACTGATTTTGAAATGCTAATCCAATTCTACATTTCTGGGATAAACCCCACTTGGTTATAATGTATTATCATTTTAATGTATTATAGAATTTGATTTGCCAAAATTTTGTTTAGAATTTTTGCATCTATTTAGAAGTGTGCTAGTTTGTTTCCAGATATTTGGGGATTTTCCAAGGATCTTTCTGTTACTGGTCTCTGTCCACTGGATCTGTTCATTTCTGAGAGAGGGTTGTTGAAGTCTCTGGCTATGATAGGGGATTCACCTGTTATTGGTTTCTAATCCAATTTCATTTTGGTCAGGGAGTATACTTTGTACGACTTTAATTCTTGTTTTATGGCCCAAAATATGTTCTATACATTGGCAATGTAATGTACATTTGAGAGGAATGTGTATTCTTCTGTTGTTGGCTGGACTATAAAGGTAAACCAGGTCAAATTGGTTAGTAGTGTTATTACAAACTGAATCATAGTCCCTCCCAAATCCTATGGAGAAGCTCTAAACACCGATGTGACTATATTTGCCGATAGGGCCTTTAAAGAGGTCATTAAAGTTCAATGAGTCCATAAGGGTGGGGCCGTAATCCAAAAAGATCAATGCCCTTGTAAGAAGAGGAAGAGATACCACAGAATGACCACACGAAGAAAAAAAGGCCGAGTGAGGACATGGCGATAAGGCAGCCATCCACAAGCCAAGGAGAGAAGCCACAGGCGAAGTCAACTCTGCCAACACCTTGATCTCGGACTTCCAGCCTCCAGAACTTTGAGAAAAGAAATTTCTGTTAAGTCACCCAGTCTGTGGTATTTTGTTTGGCAGCCTGTGCTGACCATACAGTGTTGTTCACATCTACTGTATCATTGCCGATTTTCTGCCTATCTGTTCTATCAGCTTTTGAAAGCGGGGTATTGAAATTTCCGATTTTCCTTGTGGTTAGACAAGTTTTGGTTTCGTGTATTTTGATCCACAGTTATTAGGTGAATGAATGTTTAGGAGTGTTATGTTCTCTTGATTACTTGGCTACTTTATCATTATGAAATGACCTTTGCTGTGGTATGTCCTTTGCTCTGGAATCTACACTGTGAGATTTTTAGATAGTCACTCTAGCTTTCTTTTCACTAGTGTTAGCACAGTGTATATGTTTCCATTCTTTTACTTTTAACCTGTTTCTGGTTTTATATTTAAAGTGTGTTTCTTGTAGGAAGCATACAGTAGTGTCTTGTCTTTTCATCTAATCTGGCAATCTGTGCCCTTTAATTTGGGTGTTTAGGCCCTTTGTATTCAGTGTGATTATTGCCCTGGTCCGGTTCAAATCTATCATCTTGCTATTTATTTTCTGTTTGTTCTATCTGTTCTTTGTGCCCTTTTTTCTCTTTTTTCCTGCCATCTTTTGGATTGAGTATTGTTTTTTTTTTTAATTTTTTTTTTCAACGTTTATTTATTTTTGGGACAGAGAGAGACAGAGCATGAACGGGGGAGGGGCAGAGAGAGAGGGAGACACAGAATCGGAAACAGGCTCCAGGCTCTGAGCCATCAGCCCAGAGCCCGACGCGGGGCTCGAACTCACGGACCGCGAGATCGTGACCTGGCTGAAGTCGGACGCCCAACCGACTGCGCCACCCAGGCGCCCCATGGATTGAGTATTGTTATGATTATTCTATGTTATCTCTTTTGTGGACCTCTGAGCTGTAACTCTGTTATTTTAGTGATTGCTTTAGGCTCTATAATAAACCTTTAACTTATCATAATCTACCTCTGAGTGACAATATACCACTTCATATATAGTACAAGAACCTCACACAGTATACCTCTCTTTCTCCCCTCTTGAGATTTATGCTCTTGTCATGCATTATATTTTTACCTATGTTATAAACCCCAGAACATGTTATCATGATTATTTTTAAACAGGCAATTATCTTGTAAAGAGATTAAAGGAGGGGCACCTGGGTTGCTCAGTAGGTTAAGCATCTGACTTCGGCTTAGGTCATGATCTCACGGTTTGTGGGTTTGAGCCCCGTGTCGGACTCTGTGCTGACAGCTCAGAGCCTGAAGCCTGCTTCGGATTCTGTGTCTCCCTCTCTCTCTGCCCCTCCCCCACTTGCACTCTGTCTCTCTGTCTCTCGAAAGTAAATAAATGCTAAAAAAAGTTTAAAAAGCTTAAAGGAACATTTTAAAGAGATTTACCTATGCAAAATCTTGTTTATTTACCTATATAGTTATCACTTCCAGTGCTCTTCATTCCTTTGTGTGGGTCCTGATTTCTATCTGGTATCATTTGCCTTCTGTCTGAAGGACATCCATCCTTTAACATTTCTTGTACTGAAGGTCTGTTGGTGATGAATTCTTCCAGCTTTTGTATATCTGAAAGCAACTTTTTAATGCTTTCAGATCCTATTTTTTTTAATGTTTATTTGAGAGAGAGAGAGAGAGTACAAGTTTGGGAACGGCAGAAAGAGAGAGGGAGACAGAGAATTGCAAGCCGACTCCACACTATCAGTGCAGAGCCCAACGCAGGGCTCGAACCCACGAACTGTGAGATTATGATCTGAGCTGGTAGCAAGAGTCAGACGCTTAACCAACTGAGCCACCCAGGTGCCCCTATTTCTCCTACTTTTAAAGTTAAGTTTTTTTTTAAGCTTTTCATTTTGAGATAATGGTAGATTCAAATGCAATTGTAAGAAATAATACAGAGGGGCGCCTGGGTGGCGCAGTCGGTTGAGCGTCCGACTTCAGCCAGGTCACGATCTCGCGGTCCGTGAGTTCAAGCCCCGCGTCGGGCTCTGGGCTGATGGCTCAGAGCCTGGAGCCTGTTTCCGATTCTGTGTCTCCCTCTCTCTCTGCCCCTCCCCCGTTCATGCTCTGTCTCTCTCTGTCCCAAAAATAAATAAACGTTGAAAAAAAAAATTTTTTTAAAAAAGAAATAATACAGAGAGATCCGTGTTCCCTTTTAAAAATTTCCCCCAATGGAAACATCTTGCAAAATTATAGTATACTGTCACAACCAGGAGATCCCTCAACTCAAGGAGCCCACTGGTCTCTATCTCATTCCCTGGCCTTTTACCGGGTCTGGAAACTCTTAAGACAGTAAGCCAGGGGCAATCACAGGGCTGTCCTTGTTTATTTCCTGTTTCTCAGGGATTACTGTCCTTCATTGCGTGATGTCCAGTATGTTAAAAACCATTGTTTTATTTATATTGTCTGGGATTTTTTGGTTCTTTCAGATGGGAGGTTATATTTATTCCCTGTTACTTCATCTTGGTTGGAAATAGAAGTGTCTGCTCCTTTTCTTAATGACTCCACACAATCCCCCAAACCAAGGACTTGGGTGCTTTTCCCAAAACAATGATATAACTCTGGCCAGAGCCTCTGTAAAAGCTGCTGTTTCCCTGAAACTGTGTTCCCCCCCACCCCCCCACCCCCCCCACACACACACTGGCAATAGTTTCTGTACAGAGAACATCCTTCCTCTTGAGAAGACCTGTCTGTCATCCCTGGATTTAATTCTGAGTGCACAGCTAAGGGCTTGACATAGAAACAGCCTAGGGGCGCCTGGCTGTCTCAGTCAGTAGAGTGCGTGACTTTTGATCTCGGGGTTGTGAGTTCAAGCCAGACGTTAGATACAGAGATTACTTAAAAATAAAATCTTTCTGCCTGTCAGCTATTTTATAGGAAATCGAAATCTTTAGGTGTAGAATGAATATTCCGTGAACCTTCTGAAACCTTTTTCCCATATTGTGGAGTATTCCATCATCGGCTTTAATATTTAAAGAGATTTACCAATATATTTATAGGGAACAAGAACATCTAGGGGCACCTGGGTGGCTCAGTTGGTTAAGCATCTGACGTTGGCTCAGGTCATGATGTCACAGTTCCTTGTGGGTTCGAGGCCCACATCGGGCTCTGGGCTGGCAGCTCGGAGCCTGCTTCAGATTCTGTGTCTCCTTCTCTCTCTGCCCCTCCCCTGCTCACACTCTGTCTCTCTCAAAAATAAATAAATAAACATTTAAAAAGAGAGAGAGAGAACAAGCACCTCTATTACATTCAACTTATTTGCAGAAGAGAATGAAGGCATCTTCGCTGTATGTTATGGACTGAATGTTGTGTCCCCTCAAAATTTATGTGTTGAAACTGTATCCCCCAGTGTGGCTGTATTTAGAGATGGGGTCTCTAATGGACTAACTAAGGTTAAATTAGGTCATAAGCGTTGGGTCCTGACCCGATGGATTAGTGTTCTGATAGGAAGAAACACCAGAAAGTAGTCATGCGCTCATCCTCTCTCTCTCTCTCTCTCCCTCTCTCTCTCTCTCTCTCTCTCTCTCTCCCTCCCTCCCTCTCCCCACCACCCCACTCTTCTCCCTCTCCCTCCCTCCTTTCCAGCTTCCTTCTCTCCTCCTTCACAAAGAAGAGGTCATGTGAGCCCACAATGAGATGGCTGCCGCCTACAAGCCAAGAGAAGAGGTCTCAAAATGAAACCTACCTTGATAGCACCTTGATCTTGGACTTCCAGCCTCCATAACTGTGAGAGATAAATTTCTGTTGTGTAAGCCACTCAGTCTGTGGTATTTTGTTATGGCAGCTCCAAAAGACTGATACACCATATTTCTCATCCACGAAGGGGAATCTGGGAACATCTCTTTCCTTTAGATTACACATTTCTGTTTCAGATTCATGTTCTCAATGACTACACGAGCAAAGATGATATTATCAAAAGACACAGAAGGAAACTAGGCAAAATGCCTTTTTATCAGTGGTTCTTTCAGGAAATCGCTAAAAAAAAACCCAACAAGTTTTTGGTGCTCACAAATGCATACTCATTTAGGGGCACCTGGGTGGCTCAGTCAGTTGAGCACCTGACATTGGCTCAGGTCATGATCTCACAGTTCGTGAGTTCAAGCCCCACATCGGGCTCACAGATCCTCTGTCCCTCTCTCTCTGCCCTTTCCCCAGCTTGTGCTCTCTCAAAAATAAATACAATATAAAAAAAATGCACACTCATTTGAAAATCTTTACAATTGTATAGCTGATGCCTATTTTTCTAGTCTAAATATCATTCTCTCTCATGGGCACCCTTTTCCAACAGAGAAGGAAAAGAGGTGTCTTGTAGCATTAATGTAGTGAGATGTCCAAACTTGAGACCAGTCCAGGCAGAGGCTGGCAAAGAGGAGTGAGAAAATCACACCCCTTTCCTTCCCTCCTTGGTCCCACAGATGAGGAAGCTGAACTTGCCAGGGACAGAATGAGGAGACCTAGACATGCCTTTCTCAGCAGGGCCCAGCCTAGGTCTCTAAGCCCATGTCTACTCCTTTATGCCCAGTATTGCTCTTAACAGTGTAATTTGTATTGTAACATTAGAATAATTTTATTTTATTATTTTTTAAATGTTTATTTATTTTTGAAAGGGTGGGGAGAAGCAGAGAGAGAGGGAGACACAGAATCCGAAGCAAGCTCCAGGCTCTGAGAGGTCAGCACAGAGCCCGACGCGGGGCTCGAACTCACAAACTGTGAGATCATGACCTGAGCTGAAGTTGGATGCTTAACTGACTGAGCCGCCCAGGTGCTCCAACATTAGAAGAATTTTAATTGATGCTAAAAACATATGGTGCCAAAGGTCTTGAGAATGCCACAGAAGGATGAGTTTCTCTTAACATTTTCTCTTTCAAAGTTTGACTTCCCCACTCATGCACTGTTGGTGGGAATGCAAACTGGTGCAGCCACTGAGGAAAACAGTATGGAGGTTCCTCAAAATGTTAAAAGTAGAACTGCCCTATGATCGAACTACTAGGTATTTACCCAAAGAATACAAAAACACTAATTCAAAGGGATACACGTATCCCAATGTTTATAGCACCATTATTTATAATAGCCCAGATATAGAAGCAGCCCAAGCATCTGTCGACTGATGAATGGATAAAGAGGTGGTATATATATATATGTGTGTGTGTGTGTGTGTGTGTGTGTGTGTGTGTATGTATATATGTATATATAACGGAATACTCTTCAGCCATAAAAAAGAATGAGATCTTGCCATTTGCAACAACATGGACGGAGCTAGACAGTATAAGGCTAAGAGAAATAAGTCAGGCAGAGAAAGACAAATACATGTGATTTTACTCATATGTGGAATTTAAGAAACAAAACAAATGAGCAAAGGGAAAAGAGAGAGAGAAAGACAAACCAGGAGACAGACTTTTAACTATAGAGAACAAACTGATGGTTACCAGAGGGGAGGTGGGTGGGGGGATGGGTTAAATAGGTGATTGGGATTAAAGAGTGCAGTTGTGACGAGCACTAGGTGATGTATGGAAGTGTTGAATCACTATATTGTACACTTGAAACTCATAACACCGTGTGTTAACTACACTGTAATTAAAATAAAAAGTTATAAAAAATAGAGGTGCCTGGATGGTTCAGTTGGTTAAGCCATGGACTTTTTTTTTTTAATTAAAAAAAATTTACTAACATTTATTTATTTTTGAGAAAGAGAGAGAGAGAGATAGCATGAACAGGGGAGAGGCAGAGAGAGAGGGAGACACAGAATCCAAAGCAGGCCCCAGGCTTTGAGCTGTCAGCACAGAGCTCAACGTGGGACTCGAACTCAAGCACTGGAAGATCATGATCTGAGCCGAAGTCAGACGCTCAACCGTTCAACCGACAGAGCCACCCAGGTGCCCCTAGCCATGGACTCTTGATTTCAGTTCAGCTCATGATCTCTTCATATGATTGAGTCCCCCTGTGGTGGGGCTATCTCTCTCTGACTGGGATTCTCTCTCCCTCTCTCTCTGCCCCTCCTCTGCTCTTGCCTGCGTGCGTGCACAAGCATCCACATACACTCTCTCCCTCTATCAAAAAAAAAAAAAAAAATAGGGGCGCCTGGGTGATTCACTCAGTTAGGCATCCAACTCTTGGTTTTGGCTCAGGTCATGATTACATGGTTCATGGGTCTGAGCTCTGTGTCGTGCTCCATGCTGACAGCAGGGAGCCTGCTTGGGATTCTTTCTCTCCCTCTCTCTGCCCCTCCCCCACTCTCTCTCTCTCAAAATCAATAAGTAAACATTAAAAAAAGCAATAAAATAAACATTTAAAAGACTTTCTTAAATGTACTATTAGAAAAATTCAGGGGCACCTGGGTGGCTCAGTCGGTTGCACGTCCAAGTTCGGCTCACGTCATGATCTCTCGGTCTGTGAGTTCGAGCCCCGCGTGGGGCTCTGTGCTGACAGCTCAGAGCCTGGAGACTGTTTCAGATTCTGTGTCTCCCTCACTCTGACCCTCCCCCGCTCATGCTCTGTCTCTCTCTCTCTCTCTCTCTCTCTCTCTCTCTGTCAAAAATAAATAAACATAAAAAAATTTTTTTTAAAAAGAAAAATTCAGAAAGTATAATAAAGTACAAGAGAGAAATAAAGATCATTGATATTCTCACTAAAAAAAAAAGAAAAAAGAAAGAAGAATTTTGAGTTCCCATGGGAAATGGCACTTCGTAATTCTGAAGAGCAATATGGGGACAGTTAGGCCCTAGGACATTTAAGATCCTTCCTGTAACCCATCATCGCCTCATGCTTCATTGTCACGGTCTGCCTTTCTACATCTCTCCCTCACTTCCTCGCTTTCTTCACGCTAGTTATTTTCTATTTTAAAGCTGTTGGGGCGCCTGGGTGGCTCAGTCAGTTAAGCGTCTGACTCTTGGTTTTGGCTCAGGTCATGATCTCACAGTTTGTGGGTTCGAGCCCCACATCAGGATTCACACTGATAGGAGCCTGCTTGGGATTCTCTCTCTCTCCCTCTCTCTCTGCCCCTTCCCCTCTTGTTCTCTCTCTCTCTCTCAAAATAAAAAAGTAATAAAAATTAAAAAAAAAAATTAAATATTAGGGTGGCTCAGTCAGTTAAGCATCCAACTTCGGCTCAGGTCATGATCTTGCAGTGACTTCGAGCCCCCCATCAGGCTCTGTGCTGACAGCTGGAAGCCTGGAACCTGTTTCGGATTCTGTGTCTCCCTCTCTCTCTGCCTTGACCCAGCTCACGCTGTGTTCTCTCTGTCTGTCAAAAATGAATAAACATTTAAAAAATTTTTGAATAAATAAATAAAAATAAAATATTTTTTAAAAAGCTGTTAAAGCTCTCAAAACCAGCAATTGCTAAACCTAGCAACCTTTATGGTACCAAGTGTTTCCTACAATGTAGGCCCTCTAGTGGCATTATTGAAAGATTTCAACAGAGACTTGTACTAAAAATTTATAAATATATGTATATATATATTTTTTAAATGTTTGTTTATTTTAGAGAGAGAGAGAGAGAGAGAGAGAAACAGAGGCAGAGAGAGAGGCAGAAAAAGAGTCCCAAGCAGGCTCTGCACTGTCAGCGTAGAACCCAACACGGGGCTCGAACTCACAAACCGTGAGGTCGTAAGATGCTTAACCGACTGAGCCAACCAAGCACCCCCAAATTTATATTTTTAATATATATTTATATTGCACTAAATACGTATCATTTATATTGAATTTATATTGTACTAAAATTACATTTCAAGAAGATGCAAATATTTTATTCTGATATAAAATGTTTCTATTCAGATTAAAACAAATTTTTTTTTAATGTTTCTTTATTTTTCAGAGAGAGAGAGAGAGAGAGAGAGAGAGAGAGAGAGAGTGAGCAGGGGAGGGGCGGCAAGAGACGGAGACACAGAATTGGAAGCAGGCTCCAGGCTCTGAGCTGTCAGCACAGAGCCAGATGCGGGGCTCAAACTCTTGAACAGCAAGATCATGACCTGAGCCTAAGTTGGGTGCTAAACCGACTGAGCCACCCAGGAGCCCCAAAATGTTTCTATTCAGATTAATTTTAAGTTTTATGTGACACAAAAGAAGGAAAACAAGGGGCACCTGGGAGGCTCAGTCGGTTAAGCACCTGACTTCGGCTCAGGTCATGATCTCGCGGTTCGCGACCACAAGCCCCACATCAGGCTCTGTGCTGACAACTCAGCCTGGAGCTTGCTTCCAATTCGATCTCCCTCTTTCTCTGCCCCTCCCCCACTCACGCTCTGTCTTCTGTCGCTCAAAAATAAACATTGAAAAAAAATTTTAGAAAAAGAAACGAAAAAGGCCAGGATGGTGAAAGACATATTTTTATCATTAATATGAGGGCTATCGCTTAAGGATTTTAAGTCACCTCTACACTCAACCTGGGGCTCGAACTCACAACCGTGATATCAAGAGTCACATGCTCTACCGACTGAGACAGCCAGGTGCCCCTCAATATGAAGTTTTAATTCAGATAAAATCCTTACATTTCTAGAGCACT
This sequence comes from Leopardus geoffroyi, assembly GCF_018350155.1. NCBI lineage: Eukaryota > Metazoa > Chordata > Mammalia > Carnivora > Felidae > Leopardus > Leopardus geoffroyi. The sequence continues at coordinate 41,678,840 of NC_059343.1, read as the reverse complement.
AATTTTTTTTTCACAATTAGGAGACAGATTTTCATGTTGAATCCAAGAGTCTCTGTGCCTTAGGATTTGTACATACTAATAAAAATCTAAACTGGGTTAATGGATTTTTTTCCATTTACATCTTCGTTCAAAAGGCACACATTTCACAGTAGGCTGAAGCTTTGCAGCTTGAGGTGCAATCTAGACACATAATATTAACTATATCATACACAGAAGTTTGTTGAAACCATATACCTTGCAGCCAAAGACTCATCCATCTGACCAGATAGTCACAATGTTTGTCATTTCCTTTAAAATCTGACAGCGTAGGCTACAAGGTAGAAAGGTGATATTGCAGATCGGGTTTTCTAATACGCAGGCCCTGCAATGGAGTTTAGTGTTCAGACTGTTTATTCGGGAATGTTCTTGGCATCAGTGCACATGGAAGCAATGGGGGAGAGGCCAGATTGGACAAAAGGGCAAGTCGAGATGTCATGTGCAGTCCTTTGGACAGCCTTGGCTGATCATGTAGGAAAGCTCTGGATGGAGGGTGGCCAATCAGAGATTTCCAGAGCTGGGCTGAAGATAGCCAGGCCTTTCTACCTCCTCATCAGTCAGTGACTGGGTGTGGACCGAGAGAGAGCATGGCCTCGTGCTAGGTGTCCCTCTGCAACTGTGGCCACCCTTGCAAGGGCTGGTGGCTAAAGATTATGCTCCCAGTGCTCCCAGCAGCTGGGGCCACAAGTTATTGCTTAAAGGAACATCTAGATGCCACATCAGAGTATCCACTGTTAGGTGAGTTGGGGATTTTTTTCTAGCTTTATTGAGGTATAATTGACCATAAAAATCATATATATTTAAAATGTACAATATAATGATTTGATATACCTATACATTATGACATGATTACCACAATGAAGCTATTGGACATATCCATCACCTTCCATAATTATCATCTTTTTGTAGTGAGAACACTTCAGATTTATTCTTTTAGCAAATTTCAGGTATATAATACAGTATTATTAACCGTAATCAGCATGCTGTATGTTACATCCGCAGAAATTATTCATCTTATAACTGAAAGTGTGTACCTTTGGACCAACATAGGTGGGTTGATTTAAAAATTTTTTAATGTTTATTCAGTTTTGAGAGAGAGAGAGAGAGAGCACAAGCAGAGGAGGGGCAGAGAAAGAGGGAGACACAGTATCTGAAGCAGGCTCCAGGCTCTGAGCTGTCAGCACAGAGCCCGACGCAGGGCTCGATCTCACCATGAGATCATGACCTGAGCTGAAGCCAGACACTTAACTGACTGAGCCACGCAGCACCCCTGAAATAGGTGTACAGGATTTTAACATATTCTGTCACAATATAAATAAAATGATAATGGAATAAAAGTGTTTACATTTAAAAAGATTTGCTTCAAAAATACTCAATATTGGGGTGCCTGAGTGGTTCAGTTGGTTAAGCGTCCAACTCTTGATTTTGGATCAGGTCACCACCTCATGGCTCATGGGTTTGAGCCCCACATCAGGCTCTGCACTGTCAGTGTGGAGCCTGCTTGGGATTCTCTCTCTCCCTCTCTCTCTGCTCGTCCCCTGCTTGTGCTCTCTCTCTCTCTCTCAAAAATAAACTTAAAAAAATAAAAAAATTTTAAAAAAGGAAAATAATAATATTAACTGTTAAAAGTTAAATGTAAGTTATAATTGACAAACCATAAATGAAAAACTTTAAAATGCAGACAAATCTTGGTTTTTAAATTTTATTCCCCGTTAGAAGGAATCGGGGCAGGGAAAACACATGAACTTGGAACACATTTTTGTGCAATTAAGTAAGGATGTGCTCACTGATGGAGACATGTCAAAAGGACACAAAAGCCAGCTTGCAGGGGCTTCCACTGGCCAAAAATGGGATCATTTGAGTATCAAAATAAATGTTTAGTAACAGATTATAACCATTTTAATAAGAATCCATGAACCCATCCTCATAATAAGTGCATACACACACATGTACAACATACAGGCACAAATGGATAAATAAGGGTGCTATGCTAGTTTGTTTGGGCTGCGATTACAAAATACCACAGAACGGGTGGCTTAGAAACAACAGAAATTTATTTCTCACGCTGCTAGAGGCAGGAAGTCTAAGATCAGGGTGCCTGCATGGCACGGTTCTGGTGAAGGCCTTCTTCCAGGATGCAAACTGCCAACTTATCACTGTCTTCACTTGGTAGAAGGGGAGAGGGAGCTATCTGGGTCGCTTGTATCCCATTCATGAGGGCTCCACCATCAGGACCTAATCCCTTCCCAAAGGCCCCACCTTCTAACACCGTCACCTTGGTTATTAGATTTTCAACATAGGAATTTTGGAAGGATGCAAACTTTTTAATCTATACCAGGTGACTTACAGTAGAATACAATTAGTAAATGTAGAAAAAAAATTGATAAGAGTTAGAAAATCACTTTCAGGGGCTCCTGGGTGGCTCAGTTGGTTAAGCATTCAACTTCGGCTCAGGTCATGATCTCACAGCTTGTGGGTTCAAGCCCCGAGTCAGGCTCTGTGCTGACAGCTCAGAGCCTACAACCTGCTTCAGATTCTCTGTATCCCTCTCTCTCTGCCCCTCCCCTATTTGTGTGCTCTCTCACGCTCTCTCTCCCCAAAATAAATAAATAAACATTTTAAAAAAGAAAGAAAATCTCCGCTTTCAATCATTCTTAATTTAGGCAAGAGTAATCAACGAATATTAACTGGATGGGAGGCGTTTGAGTCTACAAAATATCCTATTCATCATAAAACTGTCTATGTACTATTCTTGCAAGTTTTCTGTTAAATTTAAAATCGTTTCCGAGTAGGGGCACCTGGGTGGCTCAGTCGATTAAGCTTCCGACTTCGGCTCAGGTCATGATTTCATCGTGAGTTGGAGCCCTGCATCGGGCTCTCAGCTCTCAGTGGAGAGCCTGATTCATTCAGATCCTCTGTCTCCCTCTCTGCCCCTCCCCTGCTCGCACTCTGTCTGTCTCAAAAATAAATAAAACATTTAAAAGTAAACAAATAAAATCATTTCGAAATAAACATTTAAAAATGTAAAATAAAATATGATGGGAAAGAGGAAATACCCTGGCTTGAAACTAGAGAATGTTTACAAACCTACTTAATCTTTAAGTACAGTCTACTTCTGCATACAGGGGACTTCCATGTCAGCAGATTTGGCTCAGGGTTTCCTGGCCTTCCTTCCTGGTCCCCACAGTTAAGCGGAAAACCTGGTGTCTGGAAGAGTCTGATGAAGGTGCCCATCCAGGGGTCCTGAGGATGGGACTGCCCCACAGGCAGAAGCCAGTTGTGGTGGGGGGACGAGAAGTTCTCCATGAAAAATACTTGAAGAACTAAGGAAAGAAGGGGCCTTAGCCAAGTGACAGCTGGGGTTGGGGAGACAAAGATCTACCAGACGGAATGAAAATAGTAACCATGCTAGTTTCCTAATCAGAAGGGCTTGTGATCTAGATTAGGCAGGAAAACCTATTGGGGGTGGGGGTGGGGGTGGGGAGGAAGTTTATGGAATGAAAAATGCCTGGTACATAAAAGTAATCTCTCAATATTTGTGGAATAAACACACAATTGACCCTTTAATTCAAAATATACTTGAATGACAGAAAGTCATCACAGACAGTTTTTTCCTCCTTGAAATCAAGAAGTTGATTTCCCCCTCGAAATCAAGAACAATAAAATTTGTTTCTGGAAAAGTGATCCGTGCCTTCTTCACATAAGTCGATTCTTCCACTTTTTTTGCTGAAAGGATAAAAATGACAAATTAGATAAAGGTTAAATGGGTCATTCTCATGTATGCTACTTAAAATTTTGTTAATGTTTATTTATTTTTGAGAGAGAGACAGAGCCAGGGGAGGGGCACAAAGAGAGAAGGAGACACAGAATCTGAAGCAGGCTCCAGGCTCTGAGCTGTCATCACAGAGCCTGATGTGGGGCTAGAACTCACAGACTGTGAGATCATGACCTGAGCCGAAGTCAGACAATTAGCCAACTGAGCCACCCAGGTGCCCCTACGTTATTTTATACTGTTCTAAAAATGCTTTTAATAAGTTTTTTAAAAAGTGGGTCTAAATGTTTTGAATCTTTTTGATAAGCATATATTTACTTCCTGTCTCTTGTTTTTTCTTTCTTCTGTATTTTCTTTTTGAAAGTGGAATATTCAAAACAAAATACATGTGCTACCATTAAAATCAGGAAAAGAAAAGAATGTGGCAAAATCAGCCATCATCTCGTCAGTAATAACCATCCTTTACCATTGTGATGTATTCCTTTTGAATGTATTTCTCCTAAGCTGTTATATTACATGCCTGAACAGCTGTAAATGGAAACTGATAGCCCTGTGGGTGGAGTGTGGGAGGTTAGAAGCCTTCATTCCTGATTTCCGTCCTAACTGGGTCTGCAGTGTCTCCTACATATGCCTGATTGTGGCTCAGAACACAGGGCCCTCTACCGGGCTATGTGCAAAATCCTGTCCACGGAATTTTCTGGAAGGAAACAGGCCATGGAGGGTGTAAGGGAAATTTTCTTATTTTGTTGTTGTTGTTGTTTTTAATTTATTTTTGAGAGTGAGAGAGACAGCGTGCAAGCAGGGGAGGGGCAGAGAGAGAGAGACACACACAGAATCCGAAGCAGGCTCCGGGCTCTGAGCTGTCAGTACAGAGCCCGACGAGAGGCTCGAACCCACAACCCTGGGATCCAGACCTGAGCCAAAATCAGGAGCTGGACACTCAACTGACTGAGCTACCCACGCGCCCCTATTTTTTAAAGTTAATAACTAAAATGGCACATCTTTATCATCGCTCTGGAAAGCAAAACTGACGAAATTTAAAGTGGGGTTCATGAGCAAATGGATAAGAAAGAATTCTTGAGCCGTTTTTGGTACAAAAAGTGATTTTATTATATCACAGGGACAGGACCCCGTGGGCAGAAAGAGCTGCACTGCGGTTGTGAGGAGTGACTGATTGTGTACTTTTAAGTTTGTGGAGGGAGGGGGAATAGTGATCAAGTAAGTCTCCAAGGAATTTTGATGCAAGGCTTTCAGCTGTTAAGATAAAGTTACTTTTAGTTGTTAATAAAATATAAACATTAAGGCACTAAGGCAGCCATGAGTTCCTCTAGGAAGGTCACGCTCTGCACATTTCCGGTGTCTCTCAGTGGGCTGCAAGCTGTGAGGAGATTTTAATTTAATCTACAATGCCTTTGTTTCCCTCATCAAAAACAATTCAATTTTCCAACATCCATAACTTTATTGTCTTCAGAATCTTAATTACTATTGTTTTTTTTTTAATATTAAGATTCATGTCCACCTGGGAGTGGTGAAAAAAACTATATGTCCTGTGACTCAGCATTTTTTTTTCCAGAATCATTTATGTCCAGTCACACACTGGAACAGAGGATGTCACAAAAAAACATTGGATTAGGTGCTTTGAAACCCTTTGAAAAGAATCTCTAGGCATTATAAATATTGGTGTAGGCTTATTCTTTGCTTCTCCTATAACCTAGTCAGTTAAGACATTTACAAAAGAGAAGAATATGAAAGAGAATACATTCTCGATTTCAATATAATGAGATACTTATACACCCATTAAAACAAAGGCACTACTTTGGAAAGACACCATTATTTTATTGCCAAGTGAATAAAAATAAATTGCAAAGCAATAAGCATTCACTGAACTCATTTTTGGTAAAAAAAAAATATGTTGGTATAAGAATAGCAAAATGTTCAGAAGCATACACAATTATATTTTTAGGAGGCTTAATTTGTCAGTTCTTTTTCTTTCATGACATCTGATTTGTCAGTTATAAAAATATTCACCTTTGGGGTGCCTGGCTGGCTCAGTCGGTTGAGCATCCGACTTCGGCTCAGGTCATGATTTCATGATTCGTGAGTTTGAGCCCCACATGGGGCTCTGCGCTAACAGTGGGATTCTCTCTCTTTCCCTCTCTCTGTGCCCCTCCCCCATTTGTGTTTTTTCTCTCTCAAAATAAATAAATAAACTTAAAAAAAAGAACCTGGATTCAAACCTGAGTTTTAAAAACATATATTTGCCTTTGTTTTAATTTAATACTCCCAATGTCTTTTTTTTTTTCTTTAGGTTTGTCTTGGTTTGTATTGTATTGTTTTGTTTTTAGCATTTAAAGCTTCTACCCAGAAGGAATTTCTTGTGGCATAAGGAGTAAGATAGATGACGAATTTTTGGTTTTTTCCCCAAATAACTACTAGATACCCTAGAAATATCTGAAACTTATCGGAATTTGTCAAAAATAGCATATAGAAAAAATAGTGAAAACTTTTAATCGAGGGAAAATCTCAGAACCCTTTAAATATGTTAAGTTTTTTTTTTAAATGTTTATTTATTTTTGAGACAGAGAGAGACAGAGCATGAACGGGGAGGGTCATAGAGAGGGAGACACAGAATCTGAAACAGGCTCCAGGCTCTGAGCTGTCAGCACAGAGCCCAACGTGGGGCTCGAACTCACAGACCGCGAGATCATGACCTGAGCCAAAGTCGGAAGCTCAACCGACTGAGCCACCCAGGCGCCCCAAATATCTTCAGTTTTAAAAGCAGTGAGATTGGGGCGCCTAGGTGGCGCAGTCGGTTAAGCGTCCGACTTCAGCCAGGTCACGATCTTGCGGTCCGTGAGTTCGAGCCCCGCGTCAGGCTCTGGGCTGATGGCTCAGAGCCTGGAGCCTGTTTCCGATTCTGTGTCTCCCTCTCTCTCTGCCCCTCCCCCGTTCATGCTCTGTCTCTCTCTGTCCCAAAAATAAATAAACGTTGAAAAAAAAAATTTAAAAAAATAAATAAATAAAAGCAGTGAGATGTAGAGGAAGAAAATGCCATACAAGAAGCAATTAAACTAATCACCACCCAAACCAGAACCATGCCAGGGCATTAATTGAATAGGGGGAAGCCACAGCACCTGGAAATACATGCTATTTTGGCATCAAAACTTACAAGTTGGTAAGGGAGAAAAAGGCTTTCATTGTCTTCATCTTTAGTCTATAAGAGTTATTAAAAAAATTGGGGGGGGGGTGCACCTGGGTGGCTCAGTCGGTTAAGTGGCCGACTTCGGCTCAGGTCATGATCTCACAGTTGGTGGGTTCGAGCCCCTCGTCGGGCTCTGTGCTGACAGCTCAGAGCCTGGAGCCTGCTTCAGATTCTGTGTGTCCCCCTGTCTCTCTGCCCCTCCCCCGCTCATACTGTCTCTCTCTCTCTCAAAAATAAATAAACATTAAACAAAATAAAAAACTTTTTTTGGCATTTATTCAGTTTTAAAAGACAGAGAGACAGAGCACGAGCAGGGGAGGGGCAGAGAGAGAGAGGGAGACACAGAATCCGAAGCGGGCTCCAGGCTCTTAGCCGTCAGCACAGAGTCCGACATGGGGCTCGAACTCACCAACTGTGAGATCATAACCTGAGCCGAAGTTGGACACCTAACTGACTGAGCCACCCAGGTGCCCCAGTGTTTTTGTATTTTGGGGGTAAATACCCAGTAGTGTGATTGCAGGATGGTAGAGTAGTTCTGTTTTTAACTTTTTCAGGAACCTCCATACTCTTTTCCACAGTAGATGCACCAGTTTGCGTGCCCAACAGTTCAGGAGGGGGTCCCTTTCTCCAGGTACTCGCTAACACCTGTTGTTTCTTGTGTGTTTGAGCGTAGCCATTCTGACAGGTGTGCAGCGATAGCTCTTTGTGGTTTCAGTATTAATTTCCCTAATGGACGATGGGGCTGAACATCTCGTGGCTTATTTGCCACTGCATATCCCATTCAGTGAAATGTCTCTTCATACCTTTTGCCCATTTTCTAATGGGATTGCTTGTTTTTTTTATTGTTGACTTTTGGGAGTTCTTTATTCTAGCATGTTATTTGTTGTTGTTTTTTTAAGTTTTTCTTACTGATTTATTTTGAGAGAGAGCACATGAGCATAAGTGTGAGTGGGGGAAGGGCAGAAAGAGAAGGAGAGAGAATCCTAAGCAGGCTTCGAACAGTCAGCACAGAGCCCGACGTGGGTCTTGATCTCACAAACCATGAGATATGATTTGAGCCGAAACCAAGAGTTGGTAGCTTAACTAACTGAGCCACCCAAGTGCCCCTCTAGCATGGTATTTGGTCATGTTTTTAATCCACTCTGCCAATGTGTCTTAATTGATGAATTTAGATCATTTACATTTAAGATCATTATTGATATGTTAGAGTGTAAGTCTGCCATGCTAATGTGTTTTTTGTTTGTTTTCTCTGTTTCTGTTTTTTTTTTAATGTTTATTTATTTTTGAGACAGAGAGAGACAGAGCATGAATGGGGGAGGGTCAGAGAGAGAAGGAGACACAGAATCTGAAACAGGCTCCAGGCTCTGAGCTGTCAGCACAGAGCCCGACGCGGGGCTCGAACTCACAGATCGTGAGATCATGACCTGAGCTGAAGTCGGACGCTCAACTGACTGAGCCACCCAGACGCCCCTGTTTTCTCTGTTTCTTATTCCTTTCTCTTTTCTTACTTTCCTGTGGGGTCCTTGAAGATGTTTTAGGATTCCATCTTGACTTATTTATAGTGTTTTGAGTGTGGAGCTTTGTATAGATTTCTTAGTGGTTGCCTTCCGTAACCAGTAGATAATGTAACTTATCTATTGGTATCAGCATTAGCTACTTTGAATGAGGTCTAGAAACCTTACTTCCTTTACCCTTCCCACTTTTTAAATGTAATTGTCTTAAATCTTTTCTTCACGGATATTTAACACCATATCAGATAAAGTAGACTTCAGAACAAAAAACAAAAACAAAAACAAAAAGCACCCAAAAAACAAAACAAAACAAAACAAAACAAAACAAAACTTCAGTAAAAACAAAGAGGGACATTGCATAATGATAAAAGGATCAACGTACCAGGAAGATGTAACAATCCTAAATGTGCAGGTACCAGACAAAAGAGCTTCAAAATGCGTAAACCAAAAACTGATGCACACCAGTCAGAATGACTAGTATCAAAAACACAAGAAATAATGAGTATTGCCATACGCTGTCAGTAGGAACGTAAATTGGTGCAGTCACTATGGAGAACAGTATGGAGGTTGTTTTTAAATATAAAAATAGGGGCGCCTGGGTGGCGCAGTCGGTTAAGCGTCCGACTTCAGCCAGGTCACGATCTCGCGGTCCGTGAGTTCGAGCCCCGCGTCAGGCTCTGGGCTGATGGCTCAGAGCCTGGAGCCTGTTTCCGATTCTGTGTCTCCCTCTCTCTCTGCCCCTCCCCCGTTCATGCTCTGTCTCTCTCTGTCCCAAAAAATAAATAAACGTTGAAAAAAAAATTAAAAAAAAAAATTAAAAAAAAAATAAATAAATATAAAAATAGAAATACCATACGGTCCAGTAGTTCCACTACTGGGTATTTACCCAAAGAAAACAAAAACACTAGTTCAAAAGACACATGCACCCCTATGCTCGTTGCAGCGTTGTTTACAACAGCGAAGATACGGAAGTCACCCAAGTGTGGGTCCATAGATGAATGGATAAAGCAGATGTGGTATATATACATACAATGGGATATTACTCAGCCATAAGAGAGAATGAAATCTTGCCGCTCACAAGATGGACGGACCCAGAGGGTATTATGCTAAGTAAAATACATCAGGCAGAGAAAACCAAATGCCATATGATTTCATTTATATGTGGAATCTAAAAAACTACAACAAAATAAAACAACAACAAACAGAAACAGACTGATAAATACAAAGAAGAAATTGGTGGTGGCCAGAGGGGAGAAGGGATGGGGAGATGACTGAAATAGGTGAAGGGGATTAAGAGGTGCAAACCTCCAGTTATAAAATAAATAAGTCATGGGGATGAAAAAGGTACAGCCTAGGGAGCAGGGTCAACAATACTGTAATAATGTGACATGGTGACAGTAGCTATGCTTATTGTGGTGAGCACACTGCATAATGCATAGAATTGTCAAATCACGATGTCGTACACCTGAAACTAATATAACCCTGCATGTCAACTATACGTCAATAATGTTTTTTAAGTAGGCTTCATGCCCAGCATGGAGCCCAACGAGGGGCCTGAACCCACAACCCTGAGATCGAGACCCGAGCTGACATCAACACTGGACACTCAACCAACCAAGCCACCCACGCACGCCCTTCAATAATAATAATATTTTTGGGGCGCCTGGGTGGCGCAGTCGGTTAAGCGTCCGACTTCAGCCAGGTCACGATCTCGCGGTCCGTGAGTTCGAGCCCCGCGTCCGGCTCTGGGCTGATGGCTCGGAGCCTGGAGCCTGTTTCCGATTCTGTGTCTCCCTCTCTCTCTGCCCCTCCCCCGTTCATGCTCTGTCTCTCTCTGTCCCAAAAATAAATAAACGATGAAAAAAAAATTAAAAAAAAAAAATAATATTTTTTAAAAAACCCTAATGGAGCTGAAAGGAGAAATAAACAGACGCACTGACTTGAAGACTTCAACACCCACTCTTATCAATTGATAAAACTACTAAACAAAAACTCAGCAAATACATGGGAGATGCGACCCATCCAACACCACTTACACTGCCCGGAAACTCGTCTCCTCCCTCAGCAGGAAATGTGTCCCCAGCAAAATTAGGGCACAGGCTTGCATCATCTCCTCATCTCTATGTGGGATTGTAAACTCACCTGCTTGCTGGGCCCTGCTGACCCGAGAAGTGAGGAGAATGTGCAATTCCGGATTAGATCCCCTCTCTCGCTGCCTGGTGTAATCTGTTCAAGTGAGTGGGGGTGAATTTTCCATTGGTACCCGGCTGCTGCAGGGCTGGTATTACTTAAAAAGTTTCCTGTTGTTAGTCCACCTGTATTTTGGCACCTTTGGCCAAGGGGAGCAGACTTTCCCCGTGGCTTTTTATTTTTTATTTTTCTTCCGCTCCTGTGGGCGGTTCTGGATGGGCCCCCATCCAGGGCTTACAGGTGGCAGTGAGGCAGCTAAGGAAATTCACTGCCCTGTTATTTCTCAAATCCTGGGGGTCCTTAGGAAGTTTGTTTTCTTTCCACCTTTCAGAACTTCCTGTTTGTTGTGCTACAGGAATCTTTAGTTGCAAGCGGGAGGGTTTGGGAGGAATGGGGCTACTCCAACTTGGTGGGAACTAGAAGTCTTAATATTATTTATTTTGGTGCTTCAATTGTCCAGATTTGACCCAGTGAGACCCCCTTCGGGCTGCCTCCCGTATCATTCTGATACATCCCCAGCATCCTCTGAGCACTCCCTTACTTTCTGGCACAAGATGTTCCAAGCTCATCTTGTACTTTCCTGGCTCAGCCCTAGAAAAAGCGATCTCTTCAAAGAGCCCTGAATCTTCTCGTGGTGAGTGGTATTTAGAAGCCACTAATAAGGGGGCTAGCAGATACCCCCCCTTCATCCCCCTGGTGCTCCGACGCAGCTTTTCCAGACATAAGGTGTGTGAAGGCCGACAGTAAATACTCCTCTTCCAGCACCTGAGGCCCCCAACGGCTCATCGCCAGTCACCCTGGCATTGGTCGCTAAGGAGCTACGGTTTGGCTCTGGGAGCGAGCTTGCATTTGGCCAGCCCCCAACAGAGCTGGAAGGAAGGTTCGAGAAAGATCTCAGGGTTGAAGCAATTAACTCCTTGGTTTGCAGGCGGGGAGCGGGGGGAGGGGGGGGGCGGTTAGGTTACGCGGTGAGCGAGGAGCCTGGCGGATCCAGCGATGGGTGGGTGCCTGTTTCGCCCGGTGGGGAGCCGGCGTTCTGCCAAGTCACTGCGGGTGTCGGCCCCCGTAATCTGACCTGGAGCACCCAGGCGCCCCCGCCTGGAACCGGCTCCTGCCATGGGGCCACGTCGCCCCTCCAGCATCTCCCCTTTCTCTCCCTGCCTCTCACGTCTCCTTGGGCACCTCGGCGGGCTTTTCACATCCCACTCCAGCCCCTCCCTTCTAGGTCTCCCCCAGCCCTCCCTAGGTTCTCCATCCCTTGGGGCTGTGGGTGCCTCTGGTTGGTGCCGCCGCACAAGCTGCGCAGGCACCTGTGAACTTGGCGACAGGGGCGGGGCTTGTCGGGGGCTTCAGGACGCTGCGCGGAGGGAGCGTTAACCCCTATCCCCTAGTTAATACGCAAGACAGTATCGATGACTTATGGAATGCCCGCCACCACGTAAGCAGCAGATAAAAGTCCTGTCCGTTAAGACCTCACGAAATCTCATAGAATTACCTGTATTTTCTTTTTTAAAAAAATGTTTGTTTTTGAGAGAGAGATGGGGGGGGCGGCAGAGAGACAGGAGGACAGAGGATCTGAACTGGGCTCTGCGCTGGCAGCAGATACCCGGATGCAGGGCTCGAACCTCCCCCCCCCCCCCCCCCCCCCCCCCCCCCCCCCCGCCAAACCTGTGAGATCTTACGTGTAAGTCTTTAATCCATTTTGAGTTGATTTTCACATATGGTGCTCACATACGCAAGGGACCTAATTCCATTCTTTTTCATGTGGCATTTATTTTGAAGTGAGGAGACAGGGGGCGCCTGGGTGGCTCAGTTGGTTAAGCGCCCAACTTCTGCTCAGGTCATGATCTGTGGTTCATGGGTTCAAGCCCTGTGTTGGGCTCTGTGCTGACAGCTCAGAGCCTGGATTCGGCTTTGGATTCTGTGTCTCCCTCTGCCCCTCCCCTGCTCACACTGTCTCTCTGTGTCTCTCAAAAATGAATAAACATTAAAAAATTATTCTTTATTTTATCTTTAAAAAATTTTTTTTACATTTATTTATTTTTGAGAGACAGAGAACAAGTGGGAGAGGGGCAGAGAGAGAACGAGACACGGAATCCGAAGCAGGCCTCAGGCCCTGAGCTGTCAGCACAGAGCCCAACTCAGGGCTCAAACCCACAAACCGCGAGATCGTGACCGGAGCTGAAGTCGGACGCACAACTGACTGAGCCACCCAGGCGCCCCCCCCAAAAAAAATTTTTTTAAAGAATGTGTGGTTGTACTAGCTTTGGGGATGGCAGACAAGGTGGGGGAACAGGGTAATGAGTTAGAGGACTTTTTTTTTTTTTAAAGTAATCTGTACATCCAATGTAGGGCTCAAACTCACGACCCTGAGATCAAGAGTCACATGCTCCACCCAATGAGCCAGCCAGGCACCCCAAGTTAGAGGTCTTATAGCGTGACATTTGGCAAAGCTAGGAGAGCCTAAAATGCCTCAGATTAAGATCCGAGCATTTGTGACAAAGCCTGATTAGGATGCGAAGAGGTGGAATCTCTGAGAAAGTGAGGAAAGAGAAGAGGAGGATGTTAAGTTTCATGAAGAAATATATGAAATGCCTCATGCTTTCTGACCCCTTATACTGAGGAAAAAAGAAATTTTCAAGTAGGCTCCACACCCAACATGGGGCTTGAACTCATGACCCTGAGATTGAGAGTCACATGCTCTACCAACTGAGCCAACCAGGCACCTAAGGAAAATTTTCCATAGCAATTACCTCAACACTCTGAGGAGAAAACTTGCATTCTTTCTCTGTCCTGGGAAGTTGTAAATTGTATCATGCCTTTGAAACATAAACACTCCAGGAAATAAATGAAACATTGACCAAAGAGACCAAAGGGGAAAAGGGGGAGACTTTTAAAAAGACAGACTGCTGCACCAGTTCCCGTGCCCCAATTCTAGTCCACAGCCTCCATAAGATCACAAATATCAGTAAAAAGCTTTAGCTGTGTGAGTGGATACCTGATTCACAGTTTTGGGATAAAGGCTGAATGGGCAGAAAGTTGTGGAAGGTCTATGGAAAAGGTAGTCAAGCTAAGAGATTGGAATGGACTGACATAAGTGAAAAAGAGAAAAATAAGGGGGCTCTTGGGTGGCTCAGTAGGTTGAGCGTCCGACTTTGGCTCAGGTCATGATCTCGCGGTTCTTGGGTTCGAGCCCTGCATTGGGCTCTGTGCTGACAGCTCGGAGCCTGGAGCCTGCTTCGGATTCTGCGTCTCCCTCTCTCTCTCTGCCCCTCCCGCACTCACGCTCTGTCTCTGTCTCTTTCAAAAATAAAAAAAAACATTAAAAACAATTTTTTAAAAACTGAAAAAAAAAGAAAAAATAAGGAGAATTTTAATATCAAAAAGTACACTCGTGCTAAATTAGAATTTGGTTTTCTCTTTGTTAAGAGGACAAAGTTTTCTTAGATATTGGCCTGCTCTTAATAAGAAATTGTAAACAACAGTTTCTCTTTCCCTCTAATGTAATCTGTCTAAAAAACAAAGATTCTGTTTTGTCTTTGCTGGGTCTTTGATTGCTTAAAAAACTGAGTCTTCTCTATTCAAAGAGCTATGTTTTTTTACAATGTAATTTTTGTATATGTTACATTTCATGGGAAGCATGTCAAAAAAAATGATGCTAAACTTTTTTAAGGGATATATTTATATGAAATTCCTAAAGCCTGATGTCCTGCTATAGTGTTATCAGTCATGATTTTAAAATGTATGTCACAGGGGTGCCTGGTGGCTCAGTCGGTTAAGCGTCTGACTCTCGATTTCGGCTCAGATCATGATCTCACAGTTCACGAGATCGAGCCCCTACTCGTTCTCTCTCACTCTCTCTCTCTCTCTCAAAAATAAATAAACTTTAAAAAAAACTGTTAAGGGGCGCCTGGGTGGCGCAGTCGGTTGAGCGTCCGACTTCAGCCGGGTCACGATCTCGCGGTCCGTGAGTTCGAGCCCCGCGTCGGGCTCTGGGCTGATGGCTCAGAGCCTGGAGCCTGTTTCCGATTCTGTGTCTCCCTCTCTCTCTGCCCCTCCCCCGTTCATGCTCTGTCTCTCTCTGTCCCAAAAATAAATAAAACGTTGAAAAAATTAAAAAAAAAAAAAACTGTTAAAATAAAAATTGAATAAATAAATAAATAAATGAAATGTGTGTCACAGAAATAACCAAATTCTTTTGTCAGTTGCCTTATTGTGAGCTCTTATCAGATCTTTAACTCTTTTAAGCCTTTTGTCACCTGCAGATTGTACTCTGCCGCTTTGGCAGGAAGTGTTTTTTTGCAAAAGTGCTTCATCTTAAAGGAAATTCACGGAAAAGACTCCGACAAGTTTCTGGTAACTAAACTCAACTTGTCTTCACGTGGGAGGGATAATAATAAAAGGCGCCTTCCAAGTGCCTCCCCAAGGTTACCTGCATAGCCCCACAATATGTCATGAGATGGTAGCCCAAGACGTCTTCTTGTCCTTCCCCACACCAGTAAAATGGGCCCATTGCATGGATGACATAATGTTAGCCTGTGAATGTTGCCTCTGCTGCAGGAGACCTTGAAGGCATTGCTGGCGCTTCTGCCACGGAGAGGATGGGCAGTGAACCCACAGAAAATTCAAGGCCCAGACACTACTCGAGGCCCAACAGCTCTTCCTTATCTCCAAAAAGTGGTCTAAACTCCGTCAAGTAGAGTTCAAGGCCATTCGTATTCTGGCCCCTTCTAGCCCCAACTGCCTCATCTTTCAAACCCTCCTGCTCTCCCACCTCCACCCACAACTGCTGGGCTCTTCATTACCTAGTGCTGCTTTGTGCCCCAGGGCCTTTATTCCTGCTGTCCTTTTTTTTTTTTTTAATTTTTTTAATGTTTATTTTTGAGAGAAAGACAGAGCATAAATGGGGGAGGGGCAGAGAGAGAGGGAGACAGAATCCAAAGCAGGTTCCAGGCTCTGAGCTGTCAGCACAGAGCTGGACTCGAGGCTCGAACTCCTGAACCGTGAGATCATGACCTGAGCTGAAGTCGGACGCTTAACCAACTAAGCCACCCAGGCGCCCCTCCTGCCGTCCTTTCTATCTGTGTTTTCCTCTGTTTTCTTCTGTTAGTTCATTCTTATATTGCCACTACCCGGTTCCAGTATTTTCTTTCAGCAGAAAACACTCCCTTTCCGTGTGCTTGATGCAAATATCTTACTATGGTATGAAAAATGATCTCATTAGGAGCCCTGCTCTCCCATGAAGACTGTCATATGAAGGGTCAGGCATGTGTTTGCTTCATCTCTATACCCTAATGGCCTTGCATAGTTCTTGCATGACACAAAGTAGGAACTCATTAAAAGTTAATTTAACAGAACAACAACAACAACAAAAATACCAGAGGCGCCTGGGTGGCTCAGTCGGTTGAGCGACCAACTTCGGCTCAGGTCATGGTCTCACAGTCTGTGAGTTCGAGCCCCGCATCGGGCTTTGTGCTGACAGCTCAGAGCCTGGAGCCTGCTTCCGATTCTGTGTCTCCCTCTCAATCCGCCCCTCATTCATGCTCTCTCTTTGTCAAAAATGAATAAACATTAAAAAAAAATTTTTTTAAACACCAGTAGGTACCCCAAATATAGAGTGACAAAGGACCTGAGCAAACTGTGAGAACATATTCATCTTACGAGTGAAAAAAGAAATGGAAATGAACCCAACCACAACCACACACACAAAAAAGTCATTTTCAGATATCAAAGTGGCAATAATTAGAAATAAAGAAGATGGGGTATCATGCAGGCTAGGGGTATAAAACAACTCGTTTAGAAAGAGATGAATATTCTCTGGCAGGTACATAAGAAACCTTAAGGGAGGGGGCACCTGGGTGGCTCCATCAGTTAAGCGTCTGACTCTTCATTTCATCACAGGTCATGAGCTCATGCTTCCCGGCTTTGAGCCCTGCATCGGGCTTGCGCTGAGAGCATACGGCCTTCTCGGGATTCTCTCTCTCTCTCTCTCTCTCTCTGCCGCTCCCCTGTCTGCTCTCTCTGTCTTTCTCTCAAAATAAGTAAATAAACCTAAAAGACAAGAAAAAGAAACTTGAACGGAAGTTATGCCCTTGGGCCCAGTAATCCTTCTGTGGCCATAAAGCTAAAGGGAAAGATGGGGAAACAGGAAAATCCTTCCACATGAAAGTGATTCGCTCCTACCCTTCACAGCAACATCTTGTTTCATCCTAAGCCTGGCCCCGGGCCACCCTGACACGGGGCCTCAGGCACCGAGAAACTGAGGAGCTGTTCCTTCCCCGTGATTCCGAGAGGTGGAGGGCAGAGCCCCAGAGGCAGGTATGGGACTGAGCCCTGGGACTGACCTGGGGGTGAAGGAGTGGAGCACAGGGGTGACGACCGCAGAGCAGATGGCCCGGAGATGGTCTGTCTTGTCTGCAGGCCAGGGGGAGAGCGCCCGGAATGGGAATCACACCAAATGTTCCCTCAGCCTTCTCCCTTAGACGGTGGGCCAGGGAATCTATGTGGGGTGGGTGGAGGGCCTTTCTTTTTGGGTGTGGGGGCTGAGTAGGGAAGAACTGAGGAGAGATGCCCAGGATGTAGCAGTCTGGGTTGCCACACCAAGCCAACTGGGCTGGTGAGAGCTAGAGAGGTAGGGAGAGGCCCCAAGCAGCAGCCTGCCCCACGGGCTGTGGGGGCCGTGGTCACTCACAAGGTGGCCAGGAACTACCTTAGAGTAGTGCGGTTTCTGTCAGAGATGGGGGGGTAGGGTCAGACCCAAGTCTCCTCTAAGCCATGCTAGGCTATGAACTCTGGGTACACCAGTGCCAGAAGCTTCCAGTTGAATAGGACTTGTTCTCCTAGCCTGGGGCAGTCTGCTAGACTATGAGGGAAGAAAGCCATTGATTTATGGGGACTCTCCCCCTCCTTGCAGAGACATCTGGTTTCCAAGAGTGGGTTCTCAGAGCGGGCATGTGCTCACTTTGGAGCCTGAATCCCCCAACTGCCCCAGACAAGACCAGACTCTTTCCATGCAATTCTCACCCATGCTCTCCTCGGAGGCCCTGGCTGCCTGCCGCATGGGACACTGACTCCATTAAACTGCCAGCTCCTTGAGGATAAGACTGTTCTTGTTGCTGGAGTAGGCTTCTGGAACAAGTCACGCTGGCCTACGTGCAATAGACGCTGATGCTAAGGAAATGCATCTGGGATGTGCACCATGATTTCGCAGTGGAAGTTTCCCTAGACTGGAAGGTGCTTGTGGTGGTGGGGGTGGAGGACAGATCATGGCAGATCTCAGAATGCTGATACGTCACTGAAGAGATGCTGAGGTCACTGAGGCATCGTGGGTGAGTCCAGAAGGAGAGCCGGGCTAGAGGCCTTAAGAATCTCCTTCAGCCTCCCTCTCTCCCGGGGACCCCCTGAGAGATCTCGCCTCCCTTTATCTTCCCTCTTCCTTGTCTGGTGCCTCCTCTCCCTCCGTCTTTCTCCTTCCCTCCCTCCCTCCCTCTCTTTCTCCTCTCTCTCACCCCCACCTCTCTTCAGTCCTTCCACACTTTTTCTCTAGACCTCATTCTTTCTCCTCCATCGCTTCCTCCCACCCATCCATCCATCCATCCACCCATCCATTTAGTCCTCTCTAAATGAAAGGAGACAGCACTGTATATGCCCCATAGGTGGCGTTGGTGCGTGAAAGACCATGGTCAAGTTGAAAGCACAACACTTGAGTTGTGGGATATCGTGGCCCCTGCCTCCTGTTTCCCTACCTCCCCTTCGCTCCCTGTGTTGTAAAACCTCAGGCCAGAGTGAGACTTTTTCTGGGAAGAGTAGGTGGCCGGTTGGTTGAATTAGATTCAACAGGTGGTTGAACCTCCTAACGGGCGGTTAGGAGGTTGCCAAGGTAGGGTGAGGGGCCATTGGGCCAGGATGGTGGGACTCTGAGAACGTCTCACGGAGCAGGCAGAGGCCCCCACAGCAACCCCCACCCTTGGATGGAGCCCTGAAGGGCAGGAGGCAAATCACATCACTAGCTTGAAAGGAAGGCTTCTTGGGAAGGGTGTGTGGGCCTGGCTAACTGGGTCAGCTCCTGAACTACTTAACTTCCAGAAGTCCTTCCTCCTGGCCTACACCCACTGAAAGCAACCCACGGGCTTGCTTTCTGACAGAACTTGTCCCAGGGAGAAGAAGGGTGGCAACCTAGCCCTTATTTGACATCCATGGGATGCCAAACACCCTGCTGGCTGCTGTTCTCTAGGCCCACCTGATTTCAAGTTCACAAGACGTTTGCAAGGGGAGTATGTATATCTGCCTCCCCATACTTCCTGCCTTCCTTCCTTCATCCCTTCTCACCTGGGTTATGATTTTTATTTCCCTTTTTTTTAAGTTTATTTATTTTGAGGAGGGGAGGGGCAGAGAGAGAGAGAGAGACAATCCCAAGCAGGCTCCGCACTGTCAGTGCAGAGCCCGACCCAGGGCTCGAACCCACAAACCATGAGATCATGACCCCCAGCAGAAATCAAGTCTGACGCTTAACTGACTGAGCCACCCAGGCATCCCATGATTTTTATTTCCTACTGTTCCCTTTGCTTCCAGACTTTTGTTTTTTACCAAAAAAAAAAAAAAAAAAAAAAAAAAAAGTAGTTACAACATTTCTAACTTTATTCAAACACACCAGTGGTGGCAAAGAGCGCCAACAAGTGACAGGCATGGAACCTAACACCTGGATCAAAGACCATGAGGGAGTCCGTGAGTGTCTATCAGTCCCTGCCCCTTCGGTATTGCTATTCCTTTCACTCTTATGCCTGTTGTCACCTTTGAGATTGATTGAATGTGTGCAGGAAACAAAGTCACTTTCAAGGAGCTTGGGCTGCACCCCATTATCAAGAAGTACCTTAGGCTCTGAGAAAAAGCAGCAACTAGAGATGACAATTTGCTTCTGCCCCACGTGGGACTCGAGCTGACCACCCCGGGATCAAGAGTCATATGCTCTCCCGACTGAGCCAGCCATCCCCCCACCCCTTTTTGGAGGATGGGGAGGAAATCTTTAAGGAGAGAACACTAACTTGATTCACTAATGGCTTGGGTCAAATACTTTTGCAGAAATCCCAACAAATGGCTCATCCTCAGATTCCTGGCATGGTGGGATATTTTTAAATTTTTTATTTACTTTTGAGAGAGAGAGAGAGAGAGAGGGAGAGAGTGCAGGGGAGGGACAGAGAGAGAGAGAAAGGGAGACACAGAATCTGAAGTGGGCTCCAGGCTCTGAGCTCTGAGTTGTCAGCACAGAACCTGACATGGGGCTCGAACCCGTGAACCATGAGATCATGACCTGAGCCGAAGTTGGCCGCTTAACCGACTAAGCCACCCAGCGCCCCTGGCACAGTGGGATATTCAGAGGTTGTCACTGGTGGCTTTTTTCACCAGGTGCTAATGTTTGCTTTTTCCCTTCAAAGTGTTAAAACCATTGACCATGTTATCAAAATGCTACCTGACTGCCTGCAAAAAACAATCAACATAAGTCTTTACACTTATAATCTGTAAGTTGCCTTTGGACAGAACCAATAGAGTTTGAAATACTCTGAAAAAAAAATAAATCAGATGTTGTCACTGGGTTGAAGTGAGGAGGGAAACTTGGTGCCTCTCAAGGCAGAAAGATGATCTATGTCTATCTGTCCGGATGCTGAGGTCAAAGCTCAACACCAGTCCCCAAGATGGCGCCCTCCACATCGCCAGTGGCCAACCTGCCAAACCCAAGTCCAACACACTTCCTCTACTCCTCACGCTGTCCTCTATGTTCTGGCTACTGCCCGCCTTGCCCACCTCCTCTGCTCCGGGGCAGCCTAGGTTGTGTGAAGAGGAACCTGGGGTCACTGCACACCTACTTCCTTTGCCAAGAGAGCCCAGCCTTTCTTTGTCTACTTGGCAAATCCCTGCTCACAGCGTCGTTCTGAAGTGACTTCTTGAGAGCTGCAATTTCTGGTCCCCTCCTGACCAGTTCTTCCTGGCTTCCCCTGCGCATGCTGTCTGACTCTGCTTGGCTGTAACACCATCTGCCTTCCTTCCTCCTCTAAGCAACTTCTTTGCATCTCAAGCACCTGGGAGCTCTACAAATACTTGGTGAATGTGTGGATAGAAGAATAAATGGGGAGGGGCGCCTGGGTGGTTCAGTTGGTTGAGCGTCTGACTTCGGTTCAGGTCATGATCTCTTGGTTCGTGAGTTCGAGCCCCATGTTGGGCTCTGTGCTGTCAGTATGGAGCCCGCTTCAGATCCTCTGCCCTCTTCTCTCTCTCTTCTCCTTCCCCACTCACACACTTGTGCTCTCTCTCTTTCTCTCTCTCTCTCTCTCAAAAATAAACATTAAAAATTAAAAAAAGAAATGGGGAAAGATGTGAAGATCCTGAGTCTTTGTAAGGCTGGGTCACATGTCTAAGCTCTGAGCTCTAAGCTGTGTGAATGGATCAGTGTCCAGGCTGGAATCCTGGGCTCTAGTGTTTGTAACTCTCCTCCTCCACCAAGCAGTCCTCCTGGTGAACCGTCTCTGCTTGGGAGGTCTATGGGGACCCTGGGGCAGCAGCTGGGTGGGTTCTGGAATCAACCTTCATGTCTGACTACTGGGAATCATCCCCTGCCTACAAACCATGCCGAAGAGGCTTGGGTCTGGCCATCCAATCCCTGGTCTGGGACAGCAGGAGGGGTAACCTGGTCCAATCACAAGAGGCACAGAGAGGGGGCGCCTGGCTGGCTCTGTTGTTACAGCCTGTGACTCTTGATCTCAGGGTTGTGAGTTCGAGCCCCACGTTGGGTGTAGAGATCACTTAAAACTGAAATCTTAAAAAAAAAAAAAAAGGAGGCACAGAGAGGCATATATATATAGGGGTTCCAGGTGAGACGAGATACTAATTGAACCTCACTTGGGGTGACTTGACGCTGGGTTTGTGGAGGGTCACTAAGGTCCCTTCTGGCCCACGTGGATTAACTTAGCCTGGCAGCTGGACCATGAAAAGTCCCTCAGGCCAGGAGCCTGGTTGGAATCTGAGACTACTCTGAATCAGTGATAGTGAAATGTCAATCCCCAGCAGGCTGAGCTCTAGAGATCTACAAAAGGGGTGGAGAGGTGGCTTCCTCATGTCCCCCACAAGCCCCTCCATTCATTCCTGAACAGTCATCCTGCTCTCTAAAGTACCACCATCAAGGGGCGCTTCTGTGGCTCAGTCGGTTAGGCATCCGACTTTGGCTCTGGTCACCATCTCACAGTTTATGAGTTCGAGCCCTGCATCAGGCTCTGTGCTGACAGCTCAGAGCCTGGAGCCTGCTTCGGATTCTGTGTCTCTGTCTGTCTGCCCCTTCCCTGTTCACACTCTGTCTCTCTCCCTCACACACACACAAAAATAAACAAACATTAAAGTGCCAGCATTGGGCATTTCCAGGGTCTTGGGCCAAGAAGTGGTGACAAAAATTCTCTTTGACCAAACTCTACTCAGCCTCCCCTGAACTTTTCAACTAGGTCTTCTGTGCTCATCACTGCATTGTCCAATTTTGTTTTACTTATATATGTTTTAAGTAGGCTTCGTGCACAGCGTGGAGCCCAACACAGAGCTTGAACTCATGACCCTGAGATCAAGACCTGAGCTGAGATCAAGAGTTTGATGTTTAACAGACTGAGCCACTCAGGCCCCCCTGCCTTGTCCAATCTTTAATCAGAAACCTGCTAAGTCAGTTTAGCCAAAATCCCCATCCTCCATAGCAGATCACCATCAATACATGATGGGGTTCCTTATCCACCACCCCTCCCCCAGTGATGTCTGATCACCTTAGCCTGCCATCAGTAAGAATCCTGATAGGTCGCTTTAGCCACAATTCCTCTGACCCGTGACATTTCTTCTTAGTAATTTTCCATTCCCCATCTCTCTGCTCCTCGGCTGTAAATTCCCACTTGTCTGTGCCATATTCAGAACTGAACCTGGTTCTATACTGAAAGTTCTTTTCCCCTGTTGCAATAGTCCTGAATAAAATCTGTTTTCACCATTTTACTATCGCGCTCTGGTTTTTCTTTGACAATGGCAGGTGCGGGCCTCAGAAACCCCAGCCCTCTGGCTTTCCTGTCCCATTTCCTCTGCCTCCGCCCGAAGCGGGGGACCTATTGGGGAGCGAGGGTGTGCAGTCCCCACCACAGTCAGGGTCGGTCCCTTCCAGCACCTGCTTCCACAGAGATTGAGAGACCAGGATCTGCAAGGAGGGGCCCCGGGCCTTGGCAGTTAGGTACGACCACTCAAGATCAGCCACCACGCCAGGAGGGGGACCTGGACTCTGGCCAAGTCTCCCGCCCCCCCGTCCTGGGCCCCCTCTGGGCCTGCTCGTTCCCCTGGGTCTAACGACAGCAGCCGCCTCCTCCAGGGGCTCCTCGGGCTGGAACCCCGAAATTAACAAGCGGGCGGCTGGAGAGAGAGGAGGGAGAGGTGGGCGAAAAGCTGTAGCAAAATGGAGGAGGCGGCGGCGATGGGGAGAGGACGAAGAGCTGCCGCCCCTTCCAGGTTTACAGTGAGAACGGCAGGGGGCGCCAGAGACCGCCGAGGCCAAGGCCAAGCGCCACTGCGGCAAGTGCGCCCGCCCGGTTCTCCGCAGTGTGGAGGGCTGGCCTCCGGCTTCGGGCTCCGGCAGCTCCGCCCCGTTCCGCAGCCTCGGCAGGGTGACGATCGTGCCCGCTCCTGGCTCCGCTCCCCGGGACCAGG
Source organism: Leopardus geoffroyi (assembly GCF_018350155.1). Lineage (NCBI taxonomy): Eukaryota > Metazoa > Chordata > Mammalia > Carnivora > Felidae > Leopardus > Leopardus geoffroyi. The sequence goes on along the minus strand of NC_059343.1, from coordinate 41,655,421 downwards.
ATTCCTAACGTGAGGCAATAGCCCTCCTCCCTTCGTCTTCCCTCTCCTCCCCCGCCTCCTCCATCTTTTCCTCCATCTTTTCGTCTATCTTCTCCATCTTCTCCCCCGTGTTCACCTTCCTTTGATAGATGATAGATACATAGAGATGGTGTGTGTGTGTGTGTGTGTGTGTGTGTGTGTGTGTACAGGTATCTATTCAGGCTTTGTTTGTAAAAAGGGGAAACATTTGTAATCACTGCAGTTGGAGGATAAGAAATTAACAAAACCAGGGTAGACGGTCTCTCTAAAGATATTATGAAACCATTTAAAATATTGTTTCTCAAGACCAGGTAACGTCACTGGAAAAGGATTTTTCATGTAACATTAAAGCAAAAAAAAAACAAAATGTACATGGATCTCCATGTGAAAAAAAGGTTAACTATGCACAGAAAAAGAATGACAACAAATGCTCTCCCCCCACAAAATATGAATAATGCATTTCTAGAGGCATAGTAATGGTTTTCTAGACCTTTCACATTTATAGCGTAGGTATGAATTCATACTAAAATAAAATGAAGCCTTCTCTGTTTGCAAATAGAGAAAGCAAGCTGCATCAGGGCTGTGGCTGGGCAGGAGGGGGAGCCTGGGCAGGGTTTGAGTTGGACAGCAGGTCTCCCTACACACCCCTGAAACCCACAGTTCTTTGTTCCCCTTCCTCTCTACCTACATATCTCTTAGCCTTAAGATCCCCACCCCACATGCCCCAACCCACCCCCACAACCCCCAAATCTCACTCCTTAGGCTTCTTGAAGTAATCTCCTGTTAACATTTCTGTGCTGAAAATATTTTAAAATCTTTCCATTGGTCTAATGAATTAAAGAAGCCTACCCACCTCTGGCATTAGAAGCATGCAGACTTTGGCCCTGATTTACAGTTTCCCCGTAACTGCAGTTTTCCCCCTAGGTATATGAATCAGACAAAGGAGACAGCTTGCCAATTCCCAAATCCTCTCCACCTTGCTGATGGTGCCCAGAGCCCGAATGGGGAGGGCAGAGCGCCCAGATGTGTTGACTTGGACCCAGGGGCTTTTAGTGTAACGGATGGGATCCAAGTAAAAAGACACACAGGTCACATCCCGGGTACGCATCTGGTGTTTAACCCATCTTTGTGGAATAAGGAATGCATTAAATGCCCACCAGTAAAGTTAAAATATTGGCAAACAGAGAAGCAAGATTTAAATTTTTTAATGTTTATTTATTTTTGAGAGAGAGAGAGAGCGAGGGAGGGAGAGACAGAGCACAAACGGGGGAGGGGCGAAGAGAGTCAGAGACAAAGAATCCGAAGCAGGCTCCAGCCTCGGAGCTGTCAGCACAGAGCCCAACGTGGGCCTCGAACTCAGGAGCCGTGTGATTATGACCTGAGCCAAAGTCAGAAGCTTAACCGACTTGAGCCACCCAGGCGCCCCAAGAAGCAAGATTTTAAAATATGCATTTAATTTCAAAGTGTGTAATATCTTTTATCGTCATTTTCAGGCCCTGCCCAGGCTATGGCTCCTAAAAGTAATTTTCGCCTGAGTATATTGGGCCCTTGGTGGCAGGTAAGAAATTTGAATTGAGCCCTGACCTGGTGCTTCCCGCGCAGGTGCAGGACTTAACTTGACATTTTCTGTCTAGTTATGAAGGGGCTCTGTGTCTTCAGCCGTCTAACTCACCGGGACAGGCAAAGGGTGGTTTCATGCTGTTCACGGGATCTGACTGAGCTGCTGGAAGAGCTGTCCCTTTGCCCACAGTGCACCTGCCTTCCAGGCCGGGCTCCCTGGGGGATGGGGCAGAAGTGGTTGCAAAATAAACTGGGGGAAGCAGCTTGAGAAACAGGAGCCACTCCTATTCAATCCCCCCACCCCCCTTCTCCCTAGTCAGACCTTCCCTTCCTGTGTTCTCGGCACCTGACTTGTCCCTTCTCTCCCAGCTTGTCACTGTGACTGGAATAAATGGAGGGATGAGTCAGGACCTGGCAGCAATGGAGGAGCTGGAGGGAAGGGGCTGGTCCTCTGGCTCTAACACTTCCTGTTACAAATCTGACCCCTGCCTTCAGCTGCTGGACAGGTGGCTGGGAGGAGGGGACCGATGCACCAAGAGTCAACACTGGTCATTTTTTCTCCTCCTCCCAACTTTCCTATGGCTGTTATTTCTGCCTTATGGCCCAGGCCGACCTGACACTCAGCCCCACTGCCCCAGCCACCACCCCCCCCCAGGACCTCTGTCCCCACCCTGTTCACTGTTCATCAAATTCTGATCCGCAATATTATTGAGGTGAAACATCGGTACCTCAGAAACAAGAACACATGGTATTTCTCTAGTTGTCAGAATGAAGATTGAAATGGCATTTTTGAGTCCCATCTATTTCTTTTAATTTTTTAAAAATGTTTATTTAATTTTGAGAGAGAGACAGAGAGACAGAGTGCAGGCAGGGGAGGGGCAGAGAGAAAGGGAGACACAGAATCCGAAGCAGGCTCCAGGCTCCGAGCTGTCAGCACAGAGCACGATGCGGGGCTCAGACTCACGAACCGAGAGATCGTGACCTGAGCTGAAGTCAGACGCTTATCCAACTGAGCCACCCAGGACCCCCAGAGTCCCATTTATTTTAAGAGAAGGAATCTAATATACATCTGATCATTGTTATGCCCTTCCCCATTCTTGTTCTTTATTGTTTTTAATATAACTTAGGGGCTATAGCTCATATAGTTATCAATGTGCTATTTTATAGAATAATCTTTTGGCCATATTTTGGCATTCAGTTTTCTAATCAGATTTAGAATCTTATAAACTATGATTATGTCTAACCAAACTCAGGCATCACTGGCCAGGTCCTGCCAGGACCAGCACCTTCTCCAATAGGAATACAATGTATGCCACATAAGTAACTTTAAATTCTCTTTATAAAAAGTAAAAAGATACAAATAAAATTAACTTTAAGAACATATCCCATTTGGGCACCTGGGTGGCTCAGTCAGTTAAGCGTCCAACTTCGGCTCAGGTCATGATCTCACAATTCAAGGGTTCGAACCCCACCTGGGTCTCTGCGCTGGCAGCTCGAAGCCTGGAGCCTGCTTTGGATTCTGTCTCTCCCTCTTTCTCTCTGCCCCACCCCCACTCATGCACACGCTCTCTCTCTCTCTCTCTCTCTCTCTCAAAAATAAATAAATAAACATTAAAAAAAGAATATATCTAATTTAACCCAATGTATCCTAAGTTATGTCATTTCAAGATGTAGGCAATATGAGAATATTAATCAGATAGTGTACATTTTTTTCATTCTAAATCACTGAAATCCCACGTGTATTTTGCACATCTCAATTCCTGTAGCTAGCGGCTACTGTATTGGACAGTGCAAGTCTATGAATTCTCCACCCTTGTATAGGCAGGATGAGGAATCCAATGAACTGAATTTGAAGATGAAATACTGGCAAATCCGTTTCAACTATGTCCCAGCAGCGAATGAGAACTTCCGGTCACTGTCCAAACAGTTGCAATCTTTCTTTATTTCATAGATTTCGCATGTTGAAACAAAAAGAAAAGTAGCAGAGATTTATGAACTGTGTCAACTGTATCTAATTGTCTTATTACTCATTTTAATAACAATGACCATTTATTAAGCACCCACCTCATGCCAGCTCAGGTGTTTTACGAGCCTTCTGGGAGCACGCAGTGAAGCACATGGGACTTTGGAGGCAGACTGCCTACAGATTAATCTCGATTTGATCCTTCATTAGCTGCGCTACTTTGTACAAGGACATCGAGTAAGGGTAATATTGTTTTCTCACTTGTGATATGGAGACGATAATAATGCCTAATGCGTGGTTGCCATAAGGATTAAATGAGGTAATTCTTGGGGCTCCTGGTTGGCTCAGCTGGGGTCATGATCTCACCGTTCGTGGCTTCGAGCCCTGCATCTGGCTCTCTGCTGTCAGTGCAGAACCTGCTTCGGATCCTCTGTCTCCCTCTCTGTCTGCCCCTCCCCGACTTGCGTGCACACACTCTCTCTCAAAAAAATAAATAAATAGGGGCGCCTGGGTGGCGCAGTCGGTTAAGCGTCCGACTTCAGCCAGGTCACGATCTCGCGGTCCGTGAGTTCGAGCCCCGCGTCGGGCTCTGGGCTGATGGCTCGGAGCCTGGAGCCTGTTTCCGATTCTGTGTCTCCCTCTCTCTCTGCCCCTCCCCCGTTCATGCTCTGTCTCTCTCTGTCCCAAAAATAAATAAACGTTGAAAAAAAAAAAGTTAAAAAAAATAAATAAATAAACATTTTTTTTTTAATGAGGTAATTCTTGTTAAGACCTTATCCCAATGCCTGGCTCATAGGAGCCCCCCAGTGAATGTTCACTTGCTACTATTCGTGTCCTACTCGACCCTTACCACAATCATGTCTGTTTGAGAAGTGAGGAAACTGGGGTTCAGTGGCTTTTCCAAGGCTATGGGAGCTGTTAGACAATGATGGAACTGGTCTTGAAACCTTTGTTACCCGGCCTCAGATTCCCGGGTTTTAACTCCCACGGTTCTCCCTTATTTGTCTCCATTCTCACCATCAGCTTCATAAGAAGAGGAAATGGTGACATGTGATTTGGAGTCTATTCAATACAGAGGCTTCTGATGGGATTTTAATGGGAAAATAAAGATACATAATTGCAGAACCTTTGGGGAGCAACTGACTTCAGAAATTAAATAGAACAATTCTGTATAAGTAATTTTTACGGGCGGGACTTTGGGATACATTTTTTTTTCCTAAATGTGAATAGCCATATAACTTTTTCTATTCATAGATCACTGTCCGTTCATTATAAATATTCAGACTAAAAAGAACAACGGAACGCATTTTTAAAAGGAATCTGTGGGAGGGCGCCTGGGTGTCTCAGTTGAGCTCTTGACTTTGGCTCAGGTTGTGATCTCACAGTTTGTGAGTTCGAGCCCCACATCGGGCTCTGTGCTGACAGCACGGAGCCTGCTTAGGATTCTCTGGCTCCCTCCCTCTCTGCTCTTCTGACACCCTTGTGTGCACGCGCTCTCTCTCTCGAAATAAATAAATTTTTAAAAAAAATTTTTTAATGTTTATTTATTTTTGAGACAGAGAGAGACAGAGCATGAACGGGGGAGGGTCAGAGAGAGAGGGAGACACAGAATCCGAAGCAGGCTCCAGGCTCTGAGCTGTCAGCACAGAGCCCGAAGTGGGGCTCGAACTCACAGACCGCGAGATCATGACCTGAGCCGAAGTCGGACGCTTAACCGACTGAGCCACCCAGGCGCCCCCCAAAAAAAATTTTCTTAAAGGAATCTGTGGGGCATCTGCATGGCTCAGTCAGTTAAGCATCAGACTCTTGATTTTGGCTCAGGTCATGATCTCACGGTTTGTGAGATGGAGCCCTGCCTCAGGCTCATGCCAAGAGCGAGGAGCCTGCTTGGGATTCTCTCTCTCCCTCTCTCTCTCTCTCTGCCCCTCCCCCTCAACCTTCTCAAAAAACAAAAACAAAAACAAAAACAACTTTCAAAGGAATCTGTATTCCCATTACCACAATAAAACCACCAGGCTTCTTTTTTCTATGTGTTTGTTAAGCCAACAACAGAGACCAGCACACAGAGACAGAACTAGAGAGATGAAGTTGGTGTGGGTGTGGGTGTGGGTGTGGGTGTGGGTGTGGGTGTGTGGTGTTCTGTGCACTCTCGCGTGTTGACGCACCTGGCACTGACCTGACCTGCTTTGGGGTTAAGTTAAACAGCAGGAGATGCTGCTGTCTGGGGACGTGAGGTCCCTGTGGAGTGACCCGTGCTTCGTGTGTTCACATCCCCAGCTCCTGGCAAGCGGCCTTTGGCTCTATGTGTCTTTCTCCCGTCCCTGCTACGCTCCATCAGCTGGTCCTTCAGGGTTCTGAGTTTTCCGATCCCCGGTACTACACACCTTCTTGTGGCTTCTTACCCCTGCCCACACTTCTGCCCTTCTCTTAGACCCCTCGAATTACCCAGTTTGAGGGTGCCATCTGTTTTCTGCCAGGACCCTGACGGGCAGGATAGAAATATCCTAAAGTATTTTGGTTATTTATCCTCCCTCCTCATTTGCATTGCATATACTTATTTTGATACGCTCTGTTGTCAGGATACAACTTTTTTCTTTCAGGTTCTACATTTTGTACTGCATTGTTTACCATACGCATTCTGAGAATGTGCCATGCGTCAATAACATGCACCATCCCCCCCTGTCTGGAGACTGCTGTCCCTGTGGCCTTGGCCTTTGAAGAAGTACTTGAGTCCTGGCATGCTGAGAGCAATTGCTCCCCGTAGAGGGCCTTCTGCTGGGACACCTCCTAGGAGAACCACGACATCATGGCCTCTTGTGCAGACCAGCTTTGGGCTGATAGTTGAGAATTTTAGCGTAAAAATGAGGTGACATCATCACCTTCCGTGTTTTAATCGGCATCTCTATACCAGGCAACCCAAGATTTAAAAACAACAACAACAAAAAAAATTAGCTGTTATTTATTTATTAAAAAAAAATTTTAATGTTTATTTATTTTTGACAGAGAGAGAGAGACAGAGCATGAGCAGTGGAGGGCCTGAGAGGGAGGGAGACACAGAATCCGAAGCAGGCTCCAGGCTCTGAGCTGTCAGCACAGAGCCCGATGCGGGGCTCGAACTCACAGACCGCGAGATTATGACCCGAGCCAAAGTCGGCCGCTTAACCGACTGAGCCACCCAGGTGCCAGAAGAATTAATATTCTTAAAATGTCCATATTCCCCAAAGTAATCTACAAATGCAATGTGATCCCTATCAAAATTCCAGTGGTATTTTTCCCAAAATTAGCAAAAACAACCCTAAAATTTGTTTGGAGCCACAAAAGCCAAAGCAATCCTGAGAAAGAAGAACAAAGCCGGAGGCATCATACTTCCTGGTTTCAAACTATACTACAAAGCTATGCGAATCAAAATAGCATGGTACTGGCATAACAATAGACACATAGACCAATGGAATAGAATAGAGAGCCCAGAAAAAAGCCTATGCATAAACAATCGGTTAAGATTTGACAAGGGAACTGATAATACTCAAGGGAGAAGAATGGTCTCTTCAATAAATGGTGCTAAGAAAACTGGGTATCTACATGGAGAAGAATGAAATTGGACCCCTGTCTTACACCATCACAATAATTCACTTGAAATGAATTAAAGACTTAAATTTAAGACCTGAAACTGGGTCGGCAGCAATTTTCTGGATATAACAGCAAAAGCGCGAGCAAAATAAATAAGTAAATAGTGCTATATCACACTAAAAATCTTCTGCACAGCAAAGAAAACAATCAAAGGAAATGAAAAGGCAACCTATAAAATGGAAGAAAATGTTTGCAAATCATGTATCTGAGAAGGGGTTAATATCAAACCATATACAGAATTCATACAACTCAATAGCAAAACAAAACCTAACATCCCAGTTAAAAAAATTGGACGGAGGAACCAGGGAGAAGGTTTTCCACAGAAGACATCCAGATGGCCAACGGGTACCTGAAAAGGTGCTTGACATCACTAATCATCAGGGAAATGCAAATGAAAACCACAAAGAGATATCACCTCACACTAGTTAGAATGGTTGTCATCAAGAAGACAAGAGATAAGGGCAACTGTGTGGCTCAAGCGTTTGACTCTTGATTTCAGCACAGATATTGATCCCAGGGTGTTGGGATTGAGCCCTCGGTGGGGTTTCATGCTGAGCCTGGAGCCTGCTTGGGATTCTCTCTCTCCTCCTCCTCTGCCTCTCTTCTGCTTGCTCTCTCTCCCTCTCCCTCTCTCTCTCTCAGAAGAAGAAGACGACGACGACAAGGGATAATAAGTGTGGGTGAGGATGTGGCAAAAAGGGAAACCTTTTTGTAGACTCCTCAAAAACTAAAAAACAGAACTACCATATGATCCAGCAATCTCACTTCTGGGTAATAAGGAATTGAAATCCGGATCTTGTAGAGAGACATCTGCTCTCCCATATGCATTGCAACATCATCTCACCCACAATAGCCAAGATATGGAAACAACGTGAGTGTCCATCAACAGATGAATGGATGAAGAAAATAAAGGAATCTGATACATAAAGGAATATCATTTACCAATAAGAAAGAAGGAAATCTTGCCGTCTGCAACAACATGGATGAAATTTAAAGGCATTATGCTAAGACAGAGGAAGACAGCTGGTGTATGATCTCACTTGTATGAGGAATCTTAAAAAGCTGAACTCATAGAACCAGAGAGTAGAATGGTGATTACCAGAGGCTGGAGGGGTGGAGGAAATGGGGTGATGTTGGCCAAAAGGTACAAAGTCGTAGTTAGAAGGTTAACAACGTCTGAGGATACAATGAACAGCATGGAGATTGTAGGTAATGATACTGTTTCCTATACTTCAGTGTTGCTAAGATCATAGATCTTTTTTTTTTTTTTAATTTTTTTTCAACGTTTATTTATTTTCGGGACAGAGAGAGACAGAGCATGAACGGGGGAGGGTCAGAGAGAGAGGGAAACACAGAATCGGAAACAGGCTCCAGGCTCTGAGCCATCAGCCCAGAGCCTGACGCGGGGCTCGAACTCACGGACCGCGAGATCGTGACCTGGCTGAAGTCGGACGCTTAACCGACTGCGCCACCCAGGCGCCCCGCTAAGATCATAGATCTTAAATGTTCTCACCACACAAAAAAGAAATGGTAACTATGTGACCGGATGGAGGTGCTAGCAAATACTATGGCCGTGATCATTGTGCAATATATAAATGTGTCAAATCGGCATGTTGTACACTCTAAACTTACACACTGTTATGTGTCAGTTATATCTCAGTAAAGCTTAGGATGGGTAAAGAGTTGCTTAAAGAAAACCACAGAAGTACAGTTTACAAGGCAAACATTTGGTAAATGTCATTATATTTCAGAAGAATGTCTGCTCAGGTAAGCGACCCACACACAACGTTAACAGACATATGAAAACTTGGGAGAAGATATTTAAATGCCTGACACCAACCAAGGCCAATGTCTAGTATATATAAGGAACTTCTGCACATCAGCAAACCATGACAAAAAGGAAAGGATCCCAATCGAAAAATAGGCAAAGTATATGACAAGCAGTTCACAAGCGAGATACCAAGAAACAGATGAAGAGATATTTGAACTTTTTAATAGTTAGAGAAGTGTAAGTTAAAACAACTATGATATGTTATTTACACCCATGAGGTTATCGTCAGTTGGAGAGCTGGATCATGCCATGCTTTCGCAGGGATGAGCAGACAGCAGCCCTTTAAGAGTGCTATCTGGCCCTGCTTATTGAGGTATAATTAAGTCCTGTGACTTAGAAATCTGAGACCTAGGCAGATATCCCTGGGCAAATCCTGTCCTCATAGTGGACACGGATGAGGACATAGATTGTTTGGAGGCAGCCTTGGGTGTGCGACACGGGTGGATGAACACTGCGAGGGACTAAGTAACATTGGTGAACCTTGAAAACACATGCTTCATGAAACAGAAATAATCCAACTAACTGTATGACCAGTACCTTTCGCATAATTTTTTTAACTTACTAAACTTTATTTTTTTAATGTTTATTAATTTTTGAAGGGGTGGGGGGAGACAGCAAGACAGAGGATCTGAAGCAAGCTCTGCAATGTAAGCCCAGAATCCGATGGGGGCTCGAACTCACAAACCATGAGATCATGACCTGAGCTGAAGTCAGACTCAACCAACTGAGCCACCCAGACGTCCCACTATTTATTTTTTAGAGCAGGTTTTAAAAAATGTTTATTTATTTTGAGAGAGACAAAGAGTGTGTGAGCAGGGGAGGCACAGAGAGAGAGGGAGAGAAAGAATCCCAAGCAGGCTCCACGCTGTCAGCGCAGAGCCCAAAGAGGGGCTCACACTCACAAACCATGAGATCATGACCTGAGCCGAAGTCAAGAGCCAGACACCCAACTGACTGAGCCATCCAGGCGCCACAGTTTTGTTTTGTTGTGTTGTGTTTTGTTTTGTTTTGTTTTGTTTTGTTTGAGAGACAGCGTGTGTGTGTGTGTGTGTGTGTGTGTGTGCGCGCGCGCGCGCACGCTCACAAACCAGGGATGGGCAGAGAAAGATAATCCCAAGGAGGCTACATGCTCAACACTGAGCTCGACACAGGGCTCCATCCCACGACCTTGGGATCATGACCTAAGCCAAAATCAAGAGTCAGGTACTCGACCCACTGAGCCACCCAGGAGCCCCTATTTTTTTTTTTTTAATTTTTTTCAACGTTTATTTATTTTTGGGACAGGGAGAGACAGAGCATGAACGGGGGAGGGGCAGAGAGAGAGGGAGACACAGAATCGGAAACAGGCTCCAGGCTCTGAGCCATCAGCCCAGAGCCCGACGCGGGGCTCGAACTCCCGGACCGCGAGATCGTGACCTGGCTGAAGTCGGACGCTTAACCGACTGCGCCACCCAGGCGCCCCCCCCCCCTATTTTTTTAAAGCAGTTTTAAGGTCGCATAAAATTGGTCAGATAGTACAGAGTTCCCATGTACCCCTCTCTCCATGTCTGTTTTCTCTTGTTAGTAATATCTTGTGTTTACATGATGTATTTGTTACAATGCATAAGTTAATGTTGATACCTGATTATTAATTGAAGTCCATGGTTTACATTATGGTTTACTCTTGGTTTTGTACAGTTCCAGGAGTTTTGACATGAAACTCTGGAAACCACTGATCTTTTTACTGTCTATAACTTTTTTAAATGTGGTAAAAAAAAAAAAAAAAACACATAACATAACATTTACCATCCTAACCACTTTAAGCGCACAGTTCCGTCGTGCTAAGTATATCCACATTGTTGTGCAACAGGTCTCAAGAACTTTTTCATCTTGCAAAACTGAAACTGTCCTCATGAGACAACAACTCCTCATTCCCCCCTCCCCCCAGGCTTCTGGTAACCACCATTCTACTTTCTGGTTTTATGAATTTGACTACTGTAAATACTTCATAAGAGTGGAATCATACAGTATTTGTATTTTTGCAACTGATTAATTTCACTTAGCATAATGTCCTCCAGGTTCATCCTTGTTGTAGCATGCGTCAGAATTCCCTTCCTTGTTTAGTAAAAAAAATGTCTTAAGTGTTTATTTATTTATTTTGAGAGCGAGAAGGGGAGGGACAGACAGAGAGGGAGAGAGAGAATCCCAAGCAGGTCCTGCTGTCAGCGCAGAGCCTGACTTGGGGCTGGATCCCAAGAACTGTGAGATCATGACCTGAGCTGAAATCGAGTTGGACTCTTAACTAACTGAGCCATCCAGGTGCCCCAGAATTCCCTTCCTTTTTAAAGCTGAATAATATTCCATTATATGTATATATCACATTTTGTTTATCCATTCCTCCATCCGTGGGCATTCGGGTTGTTTCTACCTCTTAGCTATTGTGAAGAGTGCTGCTATGTTTTGCTTTTTCCAGAATGTCATGTATTTGGAGTCATACAGTATGTAGCCTTTTCAGATTGGCTTCTTTCACTAATATGTATCTAAAGTCCCTACATGTCTTTTCCTGGCTTGATAGCTTGTTTCTGTTTTAAAGAATTGAATAATAGTCCATTGTGTGGGCGCACCATGGTTTGTTTTTTACCTTTGCCCTTTGAAGGACATTTTGGTTGCTTCCACTTTTCAGCAATCATGATTGAAGCTATTGGAAGCATTCCTGTCTTGGTTTTAGTGTGGACACAAGTTTTCAATTCATTTGGGTTAATACCTGGGAGCACAGTGCCTGGGTCATATGGGAGCACTATATTTAGCTTTATAACAAAGTGCCAAATTCTTGCGATAAGAAGGCTGTGCCATTTTGCATTCCTGTCAGCAGCGAATGAGAACTCCTGTTGCTCCATATCCTCATCAGCCTTTGCTGTTGTCGGTTTTTTTTGGATTTTAGACATTCTCATAGGTATGTAATGGAATTTCAGTGTTTAAAAAAATTTTTTTTTAATGTTTATTTATTTTTGAGAGAGACACAGAGCATGAGCGGGGGAGGGGCAGAGAGAGAGGGAGACACAGAATCCAAAGCAGGCTCCAGGCTGAGCTGTCAGCACAGACCCCGACGCGGGGCTGGAACCCACAAACTGGGAGATCATGACCTGAGCCGAAGTTGGTCACTTAACCGACTGAACCACCCAGGTGCCCTTCAGTGTGGTTTTAATTTGCATTTCCCTGACGACATATGACACGGAGCATCTTTTCATGTGCTTATCTGCCATCTGTATATCTTCCTTGGTGGTTAATTTCCTGTGAGGTTATCCGTGATGGGAATCGGTGGCAATCAGTGATTAGTGGACTTCGGAGGACACAGGGCAAGAATCTATGCAGCTGTTTGCTGTCTGTTGAGTCTGGGGTAGAAGTCCCTGGATGTCAGGTTTTACTGTCTACCGGATCAGTGATTTGGGATCTGTTGATGTCAAGGGTTGGAGATCTGTGAGGGTCAAGAAAATGGAGTTCTGGTGCTTAACGCAACTGAGGGCCCGTGAGAACTGTTGATTGGGGGAAATGTGTAGGTGAATGATTGGGAGGCCTATGGGTTAGGGATTGTGGTTGTCTGCAAGGCAGCGATTGGGGACATCTGGGGTGTAGGTGTTCTAGAGGATTGTTAGGGACTATATGACTAGTGACTGTGGGTGGCTTATGTTCTGTGTGGTCTCTGTGAGGCCTTAGTCTTATGAAATCTATGCCTTTTAGTGATTGAGAGTCTGCAATTAAGGGGTTTGAGGGTCAAGCCAGTGGGTTTCCTGGGGGACACAGATGGAGGCAATTCTAGACCAGTATTTTTTAACCAGCACCAGATTCTTGGGTCAGTGATGCTGAGCATATGAGCTTTGGAAGTCAGCAAATGGAGTATTCTTGGTGGTCATTTACTGGATGTGTAATGGGCCAGTGATTCACAGCCCAGTAATGGCAATGATTGCTTCTCTAGAATATAATTACTGAGAAATAAAATATGTAATCCCCAAATATCTAGAGCAACGTCTTTGTTGTGGGGGCGGGGCATATGGTGCTTTGTGGGCTGTTTTAGCACCATCAGTGTCTCCAGACATTTCTAATGTCCTTGGTGGGGTGCATATGGCAAAACCTCCCCCTGCTGAGCATTACTGGTCTAGAAATAAGGCCAAAGAGTCACACTGAATATAAATGATTACACTCACCCCTAATAAACATAGAGAATCTCACAGTTGGATATATGAATGAAATACAGCTATGGTCAATGTCGAGTGGAAACGAAATGGAAAAGTTGGAAATAATAAAATGGAAGACCGTGTTTCGTAAGCATGTTGGGTCTGGTGACGCAGTTCACTGTGGGTCTGCACGTTCCAGTATGGGGAAGTGACTGGGTTTCTAGAGGTTAAAGGTCATGGAAACTCAGTTCTGAAATACAGAGGAAGATGACAGGGGGGTGAAGTTGTATTCAGAAGGAGTGTGTAGTGGATGGAAAAGTGTGGGGTCTTGATCTTGCCATTAGCAGGCAGTAGAGGTTTCGCTTTGAGGATGTCAGAAAGCACAAGCTTCCTGCCCCTGTGGACTATCTTGATTATAATTTGAGATTTTGATCTGGTGGCAGGCATGTTGCCTCCTTCTATTATTTTTGCTCGTGTAAAACTTAAGGGAGATGTCCGCTTCTGGAATGATCCAGTTGATGCATTCTCTTCCCAGAAAGCAACTCTAAAGGCTGGAAAGGGGCGCCTGGTGGCTCAGTCAGTTAAGGGTCCGACTTTTGATTTTGGCTCAAGTCATGATCTCACAGTTCATGAGTTTGAACCCCATGTCTGGTTCTGCGCTGAGAGTGAAGGCTGCTTGGGGTTCTCTCCCTCTCTCTCTCTCTCTCTCTGCCCCTCCCCCACTCATGCTCTGTCTGTCTCTCTCTCTCAAAAATAAACATTTAAAAAACTTTTTTAATGAATAAACTTAAAAAAAAGAAGAAGAAGAAGAAGGGCCGCCTGCATGGCTCAGTCAGTTAAGCTTCCAGCTTCAGCTCAGGCCATGATCTCACAGTTCATGAGTTCGAGCCTGCATCGGGTTCTGTGCTGACAGCTCAGAGCCTGGATCCTGCTTCGGATTCTGTGTCTCCCCTTCTCTCTCTGCCCCTCTCCTGCTCATGCTCTCTCTCTCTCTCTCAAAAATAAATAAACATTAAACTGTGGCTCAGAGCAAGGGAGTTTGTGGTGGTTTTTTTCCAGTGGGGGTCCCATCCCTCCTCCAGTGCTGTTGGTACAGTAGTTCAACCAGGACATAGCAGACCAGGAAAACAATCTTCATTGCAGCTGCCGGAGACGGCTAACATGATTTGGAGCATGGCCAGTTTAAGTGACTCTCTCAGCAGCAAGCAAATGGAGGGAACCAACAGTGCCATTTGCCGGACCTGGCAGCCTGTTGGGAGCAAGCAATGGACTGGTCCACTGAGAATCTAACATGGAGGTCTGGGAGGTGACACATCCCTAGGAGACCAAATAAACTCTATGTCTTGGGCAGACTGGAGCCTATGCACCTGCATAGTAGAGATCAGAATAGACCCAAATCACCCACATATCTCTGACTTACTGAGCCTGCGTATGCACAGGAGGAGACACGAGCACGTCTCGTGAAAAAAATATGGGGCGCCTGGGTGGCTCAGTCAGTTAAGTGTCTGACTTCTGCTCAGGTCATGATCTTGGGGTTTGTGGGTCCGAGCCCCGCATTGGGCTCTGTGCTGACAGCTCGGAGCCTGGAGCCTGCTTCAGATTCTGTGTCTCATTCTCTCTCTGACCCTCCCCCACTTGTGCTCTGTCTCTCTCTGCCTCTCAAAAGTAAATAAATGTTAAAAAAAAACTTTAGGGGTGCCTGGGTGGCTCAGTCGGTTAAGCGTCCAACTTCGGCTCAGGTCATGATCTCACGGCTCTTGAGTTCAAGCCCCGAGTCGGGCTCTGTGCTGACAGCTCAGAGCCTGGAGCCTGTTTCGGATTCTGTGTCCCCCTCTCTCTCTGCTCCTTCCCCACTCATGCCCTGTCTCTCTCCCTCTCAAAAATAAATAAACATGAAAAAATTATTTAAAAAATGTTTTTTAAATAAATAAATGAAAAATAAAAGGCAGGGCAGACTTGCAAAAGGCCTGGGGTTTGAATGTACTCTCCAGCAGTAAAGCAAGTTAAACGTGGCTTGCCATGTTTTCACACAACCTCTGATCAATCTTTGGCTGAACATGAAGCTATACAGACAGGGGTGACCCCTCAAAAGCCACCTTAAGTACAAACAAAAAAAAAACAAAAACCGAGCAGAGACTTCAGTGGCTGGACATTGCAGGGGAGACAGACTTTGCAGATTTAGCTCAGCTATAGAACCTGAGCAAAATGCATGGACCAGCTCTTAGAGAGTTCTCAAAAGTAAATAGAGACAGAAGGATGAGAAAAGGAAACCCGAATTCGAGCTACCGCTGAAATGGCGGTGAGGTTAATATTTTTTTTTTCCCCTCCAGAGTATTCTCCAACCTGAACTAAATGCGGTTGAAATCGGAAGTGAGGACTGGGGTGCAGAAAGAAATCGGGGAGAAGCCCTTTAGTTCTGGCTTGAGGAATAGAAAAGAGAATGCCTAATGCTCAGAGAGAGTGTAGAAATCCCCCTACCATTTTATTTTTATTTTTATTTTTATTTTCTCTGGTCTCCTGTGCTCAGGCCTTTAAGCAATATCATGGTGGCATCAGCAGGGGCCAGAGGACACCTCAGAGGAGCTAGAACTCTGAGGGAGGGGAACCTTCCTTTCCAGTAGGTGGAGCTGTGGGCCCAGGAGGGTGGGGCCTCCCTCGCTCCCTCCCTAGGGTGAAGAACTTGGTAAAAGCAACCCTATAAAATTATTTATGAACTCCAGAGGTCAGTAAACTTGTCCTGTAAAGGGCCAGCCAGTGACCATTTTAGACTCGGTGCCCCGTGCAGGCTCTGTCACAACTACCCAACTCGGCCGTTATAGCAGAAAGGCAACCAATACATGAACAAATGAGTGTGTCTGGTTCCAATAAAACTTTATTTACAAAAACAGGCGTTGGACTGGTTTTGGCTCACAGGCTATAGTTTGCTGGCCTGTGCCATGGAGGAATGAAAACTTCTGTGCACGCCAAAACCAGTACGTGAAGGTTGATCGCAGCCCTGTTCATCACTGCCCCAAACTGGAAACAACCCAAATGGCCTTCAGTGAGTAATAAAAAGGAATGAACCATTGATCCATGCATCGACATGGATGAATTTTAAAGCATTATGTTGAGTGAAAGAAGCCAGTATGTTACATAATGTAACCTGAACAAAAAGGTCCTGATGATTCCATGTATATGGCATTCTGGTAAAAACAAAACTACAGGGATCGAGGCAGATCAGTGGTGGCCAAGGGCTGGCATGAGAGGGAGGTTTGATCATAAAGGCGCAGCAGGAGGGAATTTTTTTTTTTTTAATTTTTTTTTTCAACGTTTATTTATTTTTGGGACAGAGAGAGACAGAGCATGAACGGGGGAGGGGCAGAGAGAGAGGGAGACACAGAATCGGAAACAGGCTCCAGGCTCTGAGCCATCAGCCCAGAGCCCGACGCGGGGCTCGAACTCACGGACCGCGAGATCGCGACCTGGCTGAAGTCGGACGCTTAACCGACTGCGCCACCCAGGCGCCCCAAGAGGGAATTTTTTAAGATAGGAAACTGTTGGGGCACCTGGGTGGTTCAGTCGGTTAAGCGTCTGACTCTTGATTTCGGCTCAGGTCACGATCTCATGGTTCGTGGGTTCAAGCCCCACATTGGGCTCTGCGCTGGCAGCTCAAAGCCTGCTTGGGATTCTCTCTCTCTCTGCCCCTGCCCTGTTTGTGCGTGTGCTTTTTCTCTCTCAGAGTCAATAAATAAACTTAAAAAAAAGATAGGAAACTGTTTCGTATACCAATTTCAGTAGTAGTTACGTGAATCAATGTATGTGTTAAAAGATATGAAAATTTTAGGGGCGCCTGGGTGGCGCAGTCGGTTAAGCGTCCGACTTCAGCCAGGTCACGATCTCGCGGTCCGTGAGTTCGAGCCCCGCGTCGGGCTCTGGGCTGATGGCTCAGAGCCTGGAGCCTGTTTCCGATTCTATGTCTCCCTCTCTCTCTGCCCCTCCCCCGTTCATGCTCTGTCTCTCTCTGTCCCAAAAATAAATAAAAACGTTGAAAAAAAAAAATTTAAAAAAAAAAAGATATGAAAATTTTAAATTAACAATATAAAATATAAAAGCCTGGGGTGCCTGTGTGGCTCAGTCGGTTAAGCATCTGACTCTTGATTTTGGCTCAGGTCATGATCTCATAGTTCATGAGTTCAAGCCCCACATTGGGCTCTGTGCTGACAGCACGGAGCCTGGAGCTTTCTTGGGATTCTCTCTTTCCCTCTCTCTCTGCCCTTCCCCTGCTCTGTCTCTCTCAAAATAAATACATAAACTTTAAAAAATAAAATACAAAAGCCATAAGGAAAAATATCGACAAATATTACCACATCTAAGTTCAAAATTCCTGCACAACAGATCACAAGTAACGTTGAAAGATAAGCCACAGAAGCATGATGAAGATTAATATCCAAAATCAACCAACCAACCAACCAATGGGAAAAAGATTTTTAAAAATTTTTAAATGTTTATTCATTTTTGAGAGACAGAGACAGACAGAGCATGAGCGGGGGAGGGTCAGAGAGAGAGGGAGACACAGAATCCGAAGCAGGCTCCAGGCTCTGAGCTGCCAGCACAGAGCCCGAGGTGGGGCTCGAACCCATGAACCATGAGATCATGACCTGAGCCGAAGTCAGATGCTTAAGGGACTGAGCCACCCAGGCGCCCCAGGATTTTTTAAACCCAACAGAAAAATGTGTAAGTCATATGAATAGACAATTTATAGAAAAAAATACAAATGTCCAATAAACTGAGGAAATTATGCTCAACACTAGAGTACAAAGGTATTTAGACACGTGCAAATTAAAATAAATGTAAGATTTGATTTTGCTTGTTCTGCCTTTTGGAGGATAATTTGGCAGTTTAATTAAAATTAATAGCACCCCTTTTTGTCCTAGAAATTCTATTTCTAGACATCCATCCTCCTACTAAAAGATTCATGCCCCATGGCATGAATACATGAGATATAAAATACATGAGATATAAAATACAAAAAACCCTGGGCCGTCTGGGTGGCTCAGTCCATTAGCGTCTGACTCAATTTTAGCTCAAGTCATGATCTCACAGTTCATGAGTTCAAGCCCCTTTGTCAGGCTCTGTCCTATGCCCCTCCCCTGTTCACTCTCTATCTCTCTCTCAAAATAAATAAACAGACATTGAAAAAAAAAAGATTCTCATGAGTACCCACAGAATCATGTGCCAAAGAATCTGCTGAACATTCCAATGACAACTTAGATGTGACCTCAAAGTTCACTGACAGAGAAATGGCTAACCAAATAAACAATGGCGTTCCCCTACTATGGAGTAACGACAAGGTAGCAGTTAAAAATGATGAGGTAGTAAGTATATTCACTTCCTTTTGCTACTATAATGAATTACCACAAAGTTTGTGGCCTAAAACAAAGTGACTATATTACAGTTTTGGAGGTTGAAAGTTCTAAATGGGTCTCACTGGGCTAAAATCAAGGTGTTCGCAAGGCTGCATTCCTTCTAGACTCTCTACAGCAGAATTTGTTTCCTTGACCTTTCTACCTTCTAGAAGTCACCTGCATTCCTTGGCTTATTATCCCATTTTTCATTTTCAAAAGATTAGCATTGAATCTCTCTCTCTCTCTCTCTCTCTCACCATTCTTCTTCTCTCTCTCTTTTTTAAAAAAAAAATTCTCTTTCTCTGCTGAGAATGCCTGCCTGGTTTTTTTTTGTTGTTTGGGTATATATATATATATATATATATATATATATATTCAAAGGGAGAGTGAGGGGCGCCTGGGTGGCTCAGTCAGTTAAGCGTCCGACTTCGGCTCAGGTCATGATCACAGTCCGTGAGTTCAAGCCCCGCATCGGGCTCTGTGCTGACAGCTCAGAGCCTGGAGCCTGTTTCAGATTCTATGTCTCCCTCTCTCTCTGCCCCTCCCCTGTTTATGCTCTCTCTCTGTGTCAAAAATAAATAAACGTTAAAAAAAAATAAAAAAAAAAAGAAAGGGAGAGAGCGAGTTGGGGGGAGGGGCAGAGGGAGAGAGAATCTCAAGCAGCCTCCACGGTCAATGCAGAGCTGGACACAAGGCCCACAGCCCTGGGATCATGAAGTGAGCTGAAATCAAGAATCAGACACTCAACCGACCGAGCCACCCAGGCGCCTTTGTGTGTGTGTGTGTGTGTGTGTGTGTGTGTGTGTGTGTGTGTTTTAAGTTTATTATTTTCAGTAATCTCTACACCCAACGTGGGGCTCAAACTCACAACCTCAAGTTCAAGAGGCACACCCTCTACCGACTGAGCCAGCCAGGCATCCCTGTTTCTTTCTTATAAGGACCCTTATGATTATATTGGGACCATCCAGATAAGCCAGAAAAACCTGCTCATTTTAAGACAATTAATCTAATCATATCTGTAAGTCCCTTTTTGCCATGTAAGGTCACAGGTTCCTAGATCCAGAAATTTTGGTGTAGATATCTTTGAGGGAGTCATTATTCTGAATGCCACAGGTAGCTTTCTAAGCACCAATATGGAAATCTGTCTGAGGCATATTTAAGCTATATTTTTTATTGGAAAATCAATTGGCAGAACAATAAGCATATCCCCATAAAAAGAAAAAGCACAAACTATGCATTTTTCTATATACAATATATCTGTTAATGCATAGAAAATGGTCTGGAAGGATATCCCATAAACTGACCCACAGCAGTGACCTTGCTAGATTCTAGGATTAGAGTGGGTAGTCAAGTGTAGGACAGTCAGTTCCCATTGGGGCAGGTCACAAAGCTGAATTCTTCAAGCAGAGACGGAATGAGTAACCTACTTCTATTATTTGCAAGAATGGACTCTAGGCCGGATTATCTGGATTTGAATCCCGGCACCACCACTTTCTAGTATGTGATATGGGGTGATATGAGAGAATAGAAAATACAGGTTGGTTTCTGCCCCCAGTTCCTGGCACAGAACTTCAAGACCCTTTGTAATTTCTTAATTGATAAGAGCAGTAGAAGCACTTTTTGTTCTAAGAGTTGGTCTTTGATCCTGCTTCCGGACACAGGGCCCCTAAAACTGTTGCAACTTGCTGGGTGATACCAACCTGTGGGTGGTCTCCCCGATGAGGGCTGGTCACTGGAAAGACTAAGCCATGATCAGAAACTCGGGATTTTCAGCCCCACCCCCCATTCTCTCAAAAAGGGAGCAGGGCTGAAAATGGAGTTAATGATCAATCAATCATGCCTAAGCGATGAAGCCTCTATAAACTCCCAAGATGTTGGGAGAGTGGTGCCTGGAGACGGCCTGGAAGCTGGGTCCCTAACCAGGAGTTTAACCACTGGTAGAATCCAGAGTCCGCTTGCTGCTCTGAAAAGCAGGCACTGGGGCAGGTGGGTGAGTGGTGCCGGGCTCTGCCCTTTACTGGTTGAGATTTGGGGCCAGGCTTTGGCCTTGGCCTCCTTGATCTCCTCAGCGGAACTGAAGCGGTGAAGGCAGATAAATTCCCCACCCCCAAACCTGGGCAGCTCCCCCAGGCTTCCAGCAGGTCTCAGACGGAGCCCGCAAAGCAGGTGTGATTAATACTTTTTTTTTAACTTTTGTTTTAGTTTATTTATTTTGAGAGCGAGAGAGAGAGAGCGAGTGAGGGAGGGGCAGAGAGGGGGGAGGGTGGGAGGATCCGAAGCCAGCTTCCTGCTGATAGCAAAGAGCCCAATGCAGGGCTCAAACCCACAAACGTTTTTTAACGTTTATTCATCTTTGAGAGACAGAGCATGAGCGGGGAAGGGGCAGAGAGAGGGAGACACAGAATCGGAAGCAGGCTCCAGGCTCTGAGCCATCAGCCCAGAGCCCGACGCCGGGCTCGAACTCACAAACCACGAGATCATGACCTGAGCCAAAGTTGGACGCTCAACCGACTGAGCCACCCAGGCACCCCAGTTCTTTTAATTTTTGAATTCACAGGGCGAATATATAGTGGAGGCACTGGATAGAGACCACAGTGCTAGATACAATATACAAAGCACAGTAAAAATCGATTCTAGGTTTTAGTCACCCCGAAATACTGGAAATACCATGAAATTCTGAGTAAAGCTAACGAGTTTCAGTTTTAGGTCTTCCTCTTTTTAGATGTGAAAATAGAAAGAAGGTGATTTTCACTTACTCTGTCTGAAAGATGGGTATGAAAATTCCTATCTGTCAATATAAAGGTATTTTCAGATCAAGAGTACAGAGAATTTACCATCAATGTTCTGGGCTTGAGAAAAATATTCGACAAAATTCTCTAACCTTAGCACAGAAACCTCAAAATGAAGGAAATGGTAGCAAGAAATGACTCTTGTAAATTAGGCATAAAATGAAATCTAAATGGATGACAACTGGGCATTTAATATAAATATTCTCTGCTCTAAGAGAAAAACACAATAGTCAAGGACTTAAATATTTTTATTAAAAAATAAAAGACAGTGGCGCCTGGCTGGCTCAGTCGGTAGAGTATGAGACGCTTGATCTCAGGGTTATAAATTCGAGCCCCATGTTGGCTGTAGAGATTAGTAAAAAATAAAATCTTTGAGGGCTGCCTGGGTGGCTCAGTAGGTTAAGCGTCCGACTTCAGCTCAGGTCATGATCTCATGGTTCGTGGGTTTGAGCCCCGCATCGGGCTCTGTGCTGACAGCTCAGAGCCTGGAGCCTATTTCAGATTCTGTGTCCCCCTTTCTCTCTGTCCCTCTCCTGCTCTCTCTCTGTCTCTCTCTCTCTCAAAGTAAATAAACATTAAAAAAACAAAATCTTTGAAAAAAAATTTAAATACAATATAGAGAAAGCCATATAATACAAAAGTATAGCTTAAGGGGTTATTATACCAAACGTCCTTATAACCACTGCCAAATTCAAGAAAGAACTTTGCCACTCACCCCAGAAGCCTCATCCAAACTGAACCAACCCATCAACCATTACCCTGACTTTATAGCAATTATTTCCTTGCATTTCTTTATTGTTTTATTGCCCGAGGGTACATCCCAAACATTGTGGTTTGGTCTTCTGCTTTAAAAGATATTGTTAGGTGTTTGGGGCACCTGGCTGGCTCAGTTACTGAGTTGCTCACTGTTTCTAGGCCTCTTGGGCAGATAGGGCTAGAAAGTGCATACACACACATACACACACACACACACACATTCTTCTTATTTTAAATACACTATCTTATGACATCATACTGATATTTCCAATTTAAACTCAGGAATACAGATTTTTTGGGTTTTTTTTTTTTAATTTTTTTTTTCAATGTTTATTTATTTTTGGGACAGAGAGAGACAGAGCATGAACGGGGGAGGGGCAGAGAGAGAGGGAGACACAGAATCGGAAGTAGGCTCCAGGCTCTGAGCCATCAGCCCAGAGCCTGACGCGGGGCTCGAACTCCCGGACCGCGAGATCGTGACCTGGCTGAAGTCGGACGCTTAACCGACTGCGCCACCCAGGCGCCCCAGATTTTTTGGGTTTTTAACCCCTTGTATATTGTATCTGTGTTTCCTTCTTCCACATCAAAAATAAAGGGTTCTCGAAGATAACAGGGGCTGACAGAACACACCCTAATTACTCATTTATTTTATCCCACTGTGTTAGGGGTTCCCAAGACCAGCTCACATTTGGTGGCTCAGTCGGTCGGGCATCAGACCTTGGCTCAGGTCATGATCTCACGGTTCATGAGTTCGAGCCCCACATCGGGCTCTCTGCTGTCAGCATGGAGCCCGCTTTGGATCCTCTGTTTCTGTCTGTCTTTGCCCCAGTGGTTCTCTCTCTCTCTCTCTTTCTCAAAATAAATAAATAAACTTCAAAAGAAAGAAAAACTCACAGGTTTGAACATATAGTTGTATTCACAGCTAAGTTTTAATACAGAGAAAGGATTTGCCGCAGAAAAAAAAAAAAAAACAAGAGAAAAAGACATAGGCAGAGTCTAAAGGATGCCATGCACACAGGCCTGCCTTATGCTGTCTCCCTCCCATGATGGGTCATGCACAGCTCACTATTCCCTAGCAACGAAAATACAGTGACGAATATGTGATGTTTCTGCCCTGGGAAGCCATTAGAGATTCAATGCCCCATTATTGCGGGGCAGGTCACTAGGCACTCTCTGCCTAGAACATTCCAAAATTCTAGACTCTTAAGAGGAAAGCAGATGATGCATAAACCATGCTGTTTGCACAGTCTGGGCACAGTGAACCGTTCTTATCAGTGAAGGGATAGTGGGAGCAGTCCCCAAATCCAAGGTCCCAGCCAAGTGCCAACCTCTCAAGCAGGCCTTTCAAAAGATAGCAGTCTCAGGCCTGCTGTGTTAACCCCTTGGCCAAGTCAAGTTTACAGCAAAATTATCAGTAGGACCGCATGCAGCAGGGTGAGACCGGCCTGTAGTATTGACCTCATTTATACACTCCAGGGATCCTAGATTTCACCAGTTCAAACAAATCCCAGGGGCCCCTGGGTGGCTCAGTCGGTTAAGCATCCAACTTCAGCTCAGGTCACGATCTTGCAGTTTGTAAGTTTGAGCCCCGCATGGGGCTCTGTGCTGGCAGCTCAGAGCCTGGAGGCTGCTTCAGATCCTGTGTCTCCCTCTCTCTCTCTACCCCTCTCCTACTCATTCTCTCTCTCTCTCTCTCTCTCTCTCTCTCAAAAATAAATAAACATTAAAAAAATTAAAAAAAAAAACCCAAATCTCATTAACCATAAAGATCCATCTTAGAAAGCCAGGTGGCTTCCTCCTTACATTTCTATTTTAATCCGTTTTGACCTGGCTCACGGCGTCCATTCAGACACAGCATAGCCTGGTCGGGAAGCGGAAGCTGATCTCAAAGCCTTCCAGGCCAACACAGTGTCGGGCTGGTCGGTGCACACACAAGAAGTGCAATCCAGAGGGCACATGTGGCACCCCAGGAAACAGTTTAGACTTGTTAGGGCCCCCCCACCACCCCGAGCAGGACAGACAATAGTCAGGAGGTATGGGTTAACAGGTCTCCAGTGTGGCCTCCCACCCAGTCCAAACCACAGAATTACATTTAGCTCTTAGTTCCAGAGAGACTGCCTGAAGGCAAGTCAGACTCCGTCGGTTCTGCTTGCCTGAGACATATGCCTGAGACGTATGTCCGCCTTTTCTTTTTTTTTTAATTTTTTTTAATGTTTATTTATTTTTGACACAGAGAGAGACAGAGCATGAGCGGGGGAGGGGCAGAGAGAGGGAGACACAGAATCCGAAGCAGGCTCCAGGCTCTGAGCTGTCAGCACAGAGCCCGATGCGGGGCTCGAACTCACGAACCGCGAGATCATGACCTGAGCCGAAGTCGGACGCTCAACCAACTGAACTACCCAGGCGCCCCCGTATGTCCGCCTTTTCATGAGTGTGGACAACATCTGGAGGTGTCAGCACCCTGGCAGGTGTGACTTGGGCTCATCAGTCACTTTGCATTCCAGGTGCTCACAGCAGCTTGGAAATGAAACACCAAGAGGGCATTCTTCTTCCGGAAGAGGGGAAGCTTCCAGGAACACTTCAGAAAGGCAAAGGACTCTAATGCCCTCTGTACTCCCTGGCTCCTCCCCGGATATTTCCTTATTTCTCCATGGTTACACCATCAGTGTGTCTCACTCAGTGACCTAAGCTTACATTTCCCAAGCATTTCATTCTCCACCAGACCTTATTTGTCTGGAAGGGTTGCGTGCAACAAGGACAGAATCATTTTCCCAAGAACAACATTGTTAAACAGTTTAACCAGAAAGATGCATCACGTCCAGGAACTGGTCAGGAGAAATTCTCAACTTTCGTTTTCTTTTTTTTTTTTTCAAAATGGGTTTACATAACTCCCACTCTTTTGGTCCAGATCGTGTTCCCAGTGAATAGCCTAGAAAAAAAATGCTGGGGACAGCTGCATCTGATAAGCGAACGGCTGGCAAATGCATGTGTAGCAAGAGGGAGATGAAGAAAAGAGAGTCAGGCTATCAATTCAGGGCTACAAACTGCGAGGAATCTAGAACTTTGAAGACTGCAAGTCAACAGCAGTGAGACATCTCCAAGAGAGGGTCGGGAGTCTCATCTGTAGGGAGTGGGTGAAGGGTTACATTTCCTGTGTGTTCCCTCACAGTTAGTCCCCATATCAGTAATCTGAAGCCAATCCAAGAACAAGCTGTCTCCTGTCGGCATCTGTGTGATTTTCCAATATATTCATGGGTCTGTTTCTGATTTTTTTGTTGGCTTGCTTTGTTTCTGCATTTCTTGAGAAAAACTGGCAGTTTTCAGAGGGGAGGGGTGGAGGATGGGTGAAATAAGTCAAGGGGGTGAATAAATATACACTACCAGTTATAAAATAAATGAGTCACAGGGTGCCTGGGTGGCTCAGTCGGTTAAGCCTCCGGCTTCGGCTCAGGTCATGATCTCACAGTTTGTGGGTTCGAGCTCTGCATCGGGCTCTGTGCTGACAGCTCGGAGCCTGGAACCTGCTTCGGATTCTGTCTGCCTCTCTCTCTGCCCCTCCCCCACTCATGTTTTTTCTCTATCTCTGTCTCTCTCTCAAAGATAAATAAACATTAAAAATTTTTTTTTAATTAAATAAGTCACAGGGATGAAAAGTACAGCGTGGAGAATATAGTCAATAAAGTGCAGTAACGCTATACGGCGACAGATGGTGCCCATACTTATGCTCACACCATGGCGAGCATCACACGATGTATAGGAGTGCCAAATCACGACGCTGTCCACCTGAAGCTAATATAATATCGTGTGTCAACCTTAGTTCAATAATAAAAAACACATAATAAAAAAAGCTCAAATATCCTATTCACTTGGCATCCACAATATTTTCTTTCTTTTTTAAATATTTATTTATTTTGGGGAGAGTGCAAGGGGGGGAGGGGCAGGGGAAGGGGGTGCTGAAAGGCTGTCAGCAGAGAGGCCACCGCGCGGCGACTCGAACCCTCGAACGGTGAGACCATGACCTGAGCCGAAGTCGGATGCTCAACCGACTGAGCCACCCAGGCGCCCCTCTACGATATTTTCATAGCTTATGGCCCCGCAGAGGCTGTCTTAAATAGGGGACCGGTGCAGAATCTGAGTTCTTTTCTTTGAAATATGCTTGCAGTCCTGCACAACTCATGGACGGGCTGAAAACAGCTGCAGAAGCCAGTATCAGCTTTCAGCTCAGAGTCGGGCCCAGGCAATTAGGATCTAGGGAATCCAGGATTTTTTTTTTTTTTTTTTAAGCCAGCAACCTTTCTTCAGGAGCAGCAAAGCCGAGACAAGGAAGAGGACAGCTGTGTTCCCAAGTCCCAGTGCCAAGCAATGCTTTCCCAGTTGCTCTTTTTATTTTGTCAATTTTTTAGAGTCCAAACAGACCCCCTCAAACATACAAACATACGTGTTTGGGGCTGGGACACCAGCACACTAAAAGCTGAGTTTTAAATCTCCTGAAGTGCCATTTCTTTTTTTTTTTTTAATGTTTATTTTTGAAAGAGAGAGAGCAAGCACGAGCAGGAGAGACAGAGGGAGAGAGAGAATCCCAAGGCTCTGTGCCTCCCTCACAAAGCCCAATGCAGGGCTTGAACCCACGAACTGTGAGATCATGATCCGAGCTGGTCGCTTAACCTACTGAGCTACCCAGGCGCCCCCCCACCCCCCTCCCCCCGAAGTGTCCTATGTGGAGATTGCCTCTTTTCACATCCTCCCTTTTTCCAGTCTTGTTCTGTCTCCAATACTCAAAGACTTTCAACTGCGATCTGCCCACAGGCAAGACAAACGAGGGGGGTGTGATCCATCAACACTTTTTGTTTCATTTATGGCTTTCCTCTACCTTCCTAGCACTGATGAAACGTCTAATGTCTTCATCAATTGTTATCAGACCCCCCTCCCCCACCACCATGAGGTAGCCCCAGAACCCAAGGTCTTTGTAAAAATCCCTCTTTTTCCCTCAAACCCCCAGCTTGTAAAATCAGCATTTACAGGGTTAACATTACAGCTGCCAGGAGGAGATCCTTGCAGCCCAGTCAGGAGGGGCAGCTGCTAAGCGAAAGGAAAGGCTGGCGTGTTTTTTTGTTCTTTTTTTGTTTGTTTGTTTCTTTTGTCCTTTTTGTCCCTCTGGCTTATCTAAAGCCTTGCTGCAGCCCTCGGATCCAATTTAGCTGTTTTTCTTCCAGTTGGAGGAGGGAGCAAGACAGGACTAAACATTTTCCGTCCACCCAAAAATCCGCCTGCAGGAATTTGGGGATTCTTTCCCCTCCTTGTCTTTAACTCATGCAAAGCTCATTTTGTGCGTGGGGGAGGGATATTCGGGGCCTTTCTCCTCTACTTGGAGGACAGAACGAAAACCAAAGCCACCTTCTGAGTTGTTCTTTTTCCTCCCTTTAGCCAGCAGGACCAAGAGTAGCCAAGAGACTGCAGCCCTGTTACTGTTTAATACCGTAGGTCACTCCACAGCCACCGAGACACCAGGATTTTGTCATCCCCACCCCCGTTCCATTTTCCTAAATTTTCAGTGAGTCCCACTGCTGCCACCACATCCGGTGATTAGCTAAAAGGGCTCATAGGACTCGGGGATATAGTTGTACCCATGGCTGAGCTTGATAACAGCATGTAACTATGTGGTAGGATCTGCAAGGGAAAAACAAAACAAAACTGTCTTCCTCCCACGAGGGGTCACACACAGATTGCTGTTCCCCCAGCAACAAAAATGCAGCCATACATGTTTCTGCCCGGAGAAGCCCCATTAGAGACCCAGTGCCCACGATTAGTTATTCTTGGGACTTAGTCACTAGGCACCCTCTGCCAAGCACGTACCAATATTCCAGATTCCCAGCACGAAAGCAGATGTTTGACATACACCACACTGTTTGCACCGTCATGGTGCACATCGTGAGCCATCCCTATCAGTCAGGGAATGGTGGGAAACCTCCCGAAATCCAAGTTATGAGACTCCAGCCAGGGGCAAACCTTGTGAACAGGACTCTCGGAGGACGGGCTCAGGCTTGCTAGTGCGTGCTCTCCAGTCTCAGAAAAACAATACTAATTGCACCACTGATTTAATTACCACGAATAGTTTAAAGACGAGCATATTCTTCCCCAATTGTTTTTATTTTTTTTAATGTTTCTTTATTTTTGAGAGAGAGAGAGAGGGAGAGAGAGACAGAGTGTGAGCAGGGGAGGGGCAGAGACAGAGGGAGACACAGAACCCGAAGCAGGCTCCAGGCTCTGAGCCGTCAGCACAGAGCCCGACGTGGGGCTCGAACTC
Organism: Leopardus geoffroyi; assembly: GCF_018350155.1. Taxonomy (NCBI): domain Eukaryota; kingdom Metazoa; phylum Chordata; class Mammalia; order Carnivora; family Felidae; genus Leopardus; species Leopardus geoffroyi. The sequence continues at coordinate 41,627,038 of NC_059343.1, read as the reverse complement.
AGGAACTGCGAGATCATGACCTGAGCCGAAGTCAGATGCCCAGCTGACCGCGCCACCCAGGCGCCCCTCCCCCAATTGTTTTCGTGGTTGCGTTTTTATCTACACTACATACTCACCTCTCCGTTTGAACTACTATTTAGTCTTACTCCTTCGTTCAGTACTTACTGTACCTTAGGTCAAAGACTCCTGGGTCATTGTGGTTTTCTGAAGCTTGTTCTTTCATAGATTCCTCAGAAAGGAATGATGAGGACAATATTCCTTCAGTTTTTGCATGCTGATAACATTTTGTTGAAAAACAGCTTTTCTTGGGGCGCCTGGGTGGCGCAGTCGGTTAAGCGTCCGACTTCAGCCAGGTCACGATCTCGTGGTCCGGGAGTTCGAGCCCCCCGTCGGGCTCTGGGCTGATGGCTCAGAGCCTGGAGCCTGTTTCCGATTCTGTGTCTCCCTCTCTCCCTGCCCCTCCCCCGTTCATGCTCTGTCTCTCTCTGTCCCAAAAATAAATAAACGTTGAAAAAAAAAATAAAAAAAAAAGAAAAAGAAAAACAGCTTTTCTTGGTATAAAGTTCTTGGCTCACATTTTCTTTCATCCTACTGTCAAAGTGTGATGATCTAATTTTCTTACCCTGATCTATCACTTGCTCTTTTTCTTTTCTAGCTGCTCAAAGATTTTTTTTTTCTCTTTTTCTTTATTTTAAAGTGCAATCACTTACGAGGGTATGACGTAGTGGTGTTCACTCTGGATGGATATGCTCATTTTTCAGTTCTTTTTCCCTTCCGTGTGGATAGTTTCCATCACTATGCCTTCGAATACGTGAATCTTTTCTTCTGCAATGTCTGATCTGTTGTTAATCCTGTCCGTGCGTTTTTTTTTTCTTTTTCTTTGTTTTTTTCCATCCATGCATTTTTCATTTCAGATTTTATAGCTTTAATCTCCAGAAGTTCTATTTGGGCCTTGATATGCTTAATCTAGGCTTCTGAACATTTGGAATAGAGTTATAAGGACCGTTTTAATGTTCTTCACTATTGATTCAGATTCTCTATCATTTCTGGGTCAATTCGAATCGATTTATTTTTCTCAAAATTATGTAGCATGTCTCCTGGTTCACTGGACGCCTGGTCATTTTTTACTAGGTGGCAGGCATTGTGATTTTTATCTTGCTTGGGGCTGGATATTTTTGTATTCCTATGAATATTGTTCAGCTTTCTTCTAAGACACAATTCATTTGTCTGGGAACAGTTTGATTCTTCTGGGTCTGGCTTTTAAGCCATATTGGGCATGAGCAGAGCAGCATTTAGTCTAGGGCTAATTTGGTCCCCACTGCTGACCTCCTAAGTCGTCTACTTGATCCTCTGTAAATTATGAGGCTTTCCACTCTATCTAGTGAGATCAGGAACTTCTTCCAGCCCTCTGCAAACTCCGAGGATCATTCCCTCTAATCATTTCTGGTGGTTCTTTGCCCAGCCTTGGGTGGTTTCCTCACATGCAAGAGCTGAGGAGTATTTAGCCGAAGGCTCAAGCGGGACCCTCTACAGACCTCTCCAGCTCAGCTCTTTTCAACTCTGTGCAGCTTTCTCCTCTCTAGTACCCTGTCCTTGAACTCCAGCTGCCTTGGTCTCCTTGGACTCCCGAGTCCATCTCCTTAACTCAGGGAGAGCACCGGGCTCTGCCTGGATTCCCCTCTCAGGGCTGTGATGGGAAACTCTATCCAGGCTGAGATGTCCGTAGAGCTCACTTCACTTGTTTCAGGTGAGAGGGTAAATCTGGTCCCTGTGACTCTGACTCAGTCAGAAGCAGAAGAAAATCTGGCATGCTCTTTCAGTATGCAGGGGCTTTTTTATTCCAGAAGGTTTTATGGAATTATAGTTTTCAGTATTTCTTTTGTTCCCTTAATCTGGTTTTCTTTTCTTTTTATTTTAATGTTTATTTAGTTTTGAGAGAGAGACACACAGAGGGCGAGTGGGGGAGGGGTGGGGGAGAGGAGGGGGACACAGAATCTGAAACAGGCTCCAGGCTCTGAGCTGTCAGCACAGAACCCGATGCGGGGCTCGAACCCACAAACCGTGAGATCATGACCTGAGCCGAAGTCGGACACTTAACCGACTGAGCCACCCAGGCGCCCCGATCTGGTTTTCTTGTTCAGGGACTCTGATGGTATAACAATTAGATCGTCTCTTTCTAACTTGATATTTGTCATTTGTTCTCAAATCTTTTTCTTTTTTATTTGAAGAAACACGTTCCTGCTTGTCACCTTCTACTTCTCTTAAGCCATCATGTGTTGTGTGTATTTGCTTTGTGTTCCTTGTAGTTTAATCTTCTATTCTCAAATGATCTTTTTCTTTTATTTCCAAATATTTCTTGAGATCTATCAAGTCATTTCTGAATTTTTCTAGTACTTATTTTATGTTCTCCATTATCTTACACCGTTTCCTCTTTTTTTGAAAGATTTTATTTTTAAGTAATCTCTATACCCAACACGGGGCTCAATCCCACAACCCCGAGATCAAGAGTGGCACACTCCACCGACTGAGCCAGCCAGGCGACCCCTTCCGTCATTTTCTTAATGTCTCTTAGCTTGTTCAAAGTAGCTGGCTATAGCTTTGATCTGTTCTGTTAGCATGTGTTTTTGGCGTGCTTTTATTGTCTCTAAGGATGGTATTCTGCCCCTGATTCTTTAGCCTTCTAGCGACATTGTATGGGATTTCCCCTCCGAACATTGTTGTAGCTCTTTATACAAAATTGATCTTCCTTAACTTTTGGAGGGAGGTGGGGTTCAGGGTTAGTTTCTTAAATGTCAGAGCTCCCTCTTCTGTTGTTTTTGCATAGTGCTAAAAATTATGGCAACTTGTTTCTGAGAACTCTTGGCTCTATTTACCTACTATTATCTGGACATTCTCTTTCCTTATTGAGGTAGGCTGAGTTATGTCTCCCTGAAAGAAACCCATGTTCTAACCCTGGAAACCTGTGAATGTTACCATGAAAGGACTTTGCAGATGTGATGAAGGATTTGCAATAAAGAGATTCTCCTGAACTATCCAGGTGGGCCCTAACTGCAGTGGAAAGTGCCTTTATAAGAGGGAGGCAAAGGGAGATCACACAAAGAGAAGAAAATGTGACTATGTAGGCAGATATTGGACTGATGGGGCCACAAGCCAAGGAATGCCAGAAGCCACCAGACGCTGGAAAGAGCAAGGAGTGAATTTTCCCTTAGAGCTCCCAGAGGGAGCATGACCCTGCCAGCACCTTGATCTTGGCCCAGTGATCCTGATTTGGGACTTCTGGCCTCCAGAACTGTGAGATTATAAATATCTGTTGTTTTAAGCCACCCAGCTTTGTGGTGATTTGTCCCAGCCACAATACCAAACCCAGAGTTTGGTACTGGAAGGATGGTATAACTATACCAGATTTCTAAAAATGCAAAAGTGGCTCCAGAATGGGGCAATTGGGTAAAAGAGGCTGGAAGAATGTTAAAAAGCAGGACAGAAAAGGTCTAGGTTGCCTAAAACAGACTCCTGGTGGAAATATAGATGCTGAAGGTGCTGCTGGTGAGGGCTCAGAAGTGAGGAACATGGTGGAAAAGCTTATATTGTCTTAGACAATATATATATATAATATATAATATAGTATAATATATTAATATATGATGTATATTAATATATATTATAATATATAATGTATATTGATATGATGTGTATTAATATAATATAGTATATATTATATATTAAATAAAATATTGGCATAAATGTGAGCATTAAAGGTGCTGTTCATGAAGGCTCAGGAGGAAATGTGGAACGTGTTATTGGAAACTGGAGGAAAAGCGATTCTCGTTATAGCGTAACAGAAAATGTAGCTTAATTGTGTCCTACAGTGATATGGAAAGCAGAACTTATAAGCAATGAACTTGGATAGTGAGCTGAGGAGATTTTTGCCCCAAGTTTTTATTAACCCCCAGCTTGTTAGCATCCAGTGCAATATTAGTTGCAGGCATGGAATTTAGTGATTCATCACTTACAGACAACACGTGGTGCCCATCACAACACGTGCCCTCCTTCATCCCCATCACCTGTTTAACCCATTCCCCTCGCCCACCTCCCCTCCAGTAACCCTCAGCTTGTTCTCTATAGTTAAGAGTCTGTTTCTTAGCTTGCCTCTCTTTTCCCCCCTATGTTCATTTGTTTTGTTTCTTACATTTGACATATGAGTGAAATCATACGGTATTTGTTTTTCTCCGATTATTTCACTTAGCACTATACTTTCTGGCTCCATCCACGTTGCTGCAAATGGCAAGATTTTGTTCTTTTTATGGCTGCATAATATTCCATTGTACATATTTACCACTTCTTTGTCCATTCGCCAGTCAATGGCCATTTGGGCTCTTTCCATAATGTGGCTATTGTTGATAATGCTGCTATAAACATCAAGGTGCATGTACCCCTTCGAATCAGTATTTTTGTGTCCTTTGGGTAAACACCTAGTAGTGCAATTGATGGCTTGGAGGGTAGTGCGTAACCTTTTCAGAAATCCCCATACTGTTTTCCAGAATGGCTGCACCAGTTTGCATTCCTACCACGAGGAATTCCCCTTTGTCCACATCCTTGCCAACGCCTGTTGTTTCTTGTGTTGTTGACTTTAGCCATTCTGACAGGTGTGAGGTGGTAGCTCATCGTGGCTTTGATTTGCATTTCCCTGACGATGAGTGATGGGGAGCGTCTTTTCATGTGTCTGTTGGCCATCTGGATGTCTTTGGAAAAATGTCTATTCATGTCTTCTGCCCATTTTTAACGGGATTATTTGGTTTTGGGTGTTGAGTTTTATTAGCTGAGGAAATTTTAAAAAATTTAATGTTTATTTCTTTTTGAGAGAGAGAGACACACACACAGAGTGTGAGCAAGGGAGGGGCAGGGAGAGAGGGAGACAGAATCCGAAGCAGGTTCCAAGCTGTCAGCACAGAGCCCGATGCGGGGCTTGAACTCAGAAACCGTGAGATCGTGACCTGAGCCGAAGTCGGTCGCTCAACCGACTGAGCCACCCAGGCGCCCCTAGTTGAGGAAATTGTTAAGCGAAGTGTTGAAGGTGCAGCCTGGTTTTTACTTGCTGCTTATAGTAAAAAGTGAGAGGAGAGAAACTGAAGGAAGAACTACTGAGTAAAAAGGAGCCAGCACTTGATGATTTGGGAAATCCTCAGCCTATCAAGATTGCAGAAGGTGCTAAAATTAGGAGATTCACTGTCAGGAAAGCATGTTCTGGAGATGGGGCCAAGGGTGTGGCCATACAACCTTCTGCTAGTACTGAAGAGATTAAGCATGTGATTCATGGAGCCCCTCAACCTTCACAGCAGAAGCCAGGAGTAGAGAGGGGATTAATGAAGAAAAACCTGTGGACGTTCCTCTTCTCTAATGATGTGAATCCCTGTGACATACACGGGAGACCTGCAAGGTTTTTGAGAATGTTGGACCGTCAGAAACACTGCCAGTGTGGACCAAAAGGGACAAAGATAGAATAACGTGAAGAAAGGCTGTCAGAGTCCTAAAACCAAAAGACAGTTATAAAACTACTCAGCTTATTTTTTTAATGTTTGTTTGTTTTTGAGAGGGAGAGACAGAGCGTGAGTAGGGGAGGAGCAGAAGGAGAGGGAGATGCAGAATTGGAGACAGGCTCCAGGCTCCAAGAGATCAGCACAGAGCCTGACATGGGGCTCGAACTCGTGAGCCATGAGATCATGGCCTGAGCCAAAATTTGGACTCTTGCTTTGGCTCAGGTCATGATCCCACAGTCATAGGATCGAGTCCTACCTATGTCGGGCTCTGTGCTGAGTGTGGAGCTTGCTTGAGATTGTCTCTCTCTCTCTCTCTCTCTCTCTCTCTGCCCCTCTCCCCAGCTTGCACACACACACACACACACACACACACACACACACTCTCTCTCTCTCCCCCCTCTCTCTCAAATAAAAAAAAATTAAAAAGAAGATGATTCTAGAAATGCTAGTATGGTTTAATATTTATAAGTCAGTCAACATAATTCATTACATCAATACTTTAGAAAAGCTATATAATGCTATTAATATTTCAAAAGTATATGGTACAATTCAGTAGCCATTACATGAATGATTAAAAACTCAAAATAGCAATAGAGGGAAACTACTTAAAATTAACACAACCGTTTTCCAAAAATCACCTGAAAACTTTATACTAAATGGTAAAATGTTTAAATTATTTCCATTAAAATTGGCAACAAGATAGGGATGCTCTCTACTACATGTATTATTCAACATTATTTTGGGTTTGTTTTTGTTTTCTTAATTTTTTTATTTTTTTATTTTTTTAGCATTTATTCATTTTTGAAAGGCAGAAAGAGACAGAGTGCAAATGGGGGAGGGGCAGAGAGAGAGGGAGACACAGACTCTGAAGCAGCCACGGACCATGAGATCATGACCTGAGCCGAAGTCGGCCGCTTAACGGACGGAGCAACCCAGGCTCCCCTGTTTTCTTAATATTTGTTTAATGTTTATTTATTTTTGAGAGAGAGAGAGAGACAGAGAGAGACAGAGTGCAAGTGGGAGAGGGCCAGAGAGAGAGGGAGATACAGAATCCGAAGCAGGATCCAGGCTCTGGTCTATCAGCACAGAACCCAATGCAGAGCTTGAACCCACAAACCATGAGATCATGACCTGAGCCAATATCGGATGCTTAGCCCACCGATCCACCCAGGCGCCCCTCTACATTATTTTGAAGGCTGTATTTCAACATTGTCCAATACCACTGTCCAGAAATGTTTTATATTTAGTGCTGCCCAAGACAGTAGCCACTAGCCATATGTAGCTATTGAACATCTGAAATGTGGCTAGGTAACTAAGAAACTGAATTTTAATTTATTTGGCTTAAATAAATTTAAATTTATTTGTTTGTTTATTTAGGCTTTTAAAGTTTTTATTTTAATTCCAGTTAGTTAACATACAGTGTTATATTAGTTTCAGGTGATTCAACACTCCCATACATCACCCGGCACTCATCATGACAAGTGCACTCCTTAATCCCCATCACTTATTTAACTCATCCCCCACCCCTTCCCCTCTGGTAATCACCACTTTGTTCTCTATAATTAAGAGTCTGTTTCCTAATGAATTTAAAGAGCCACATGAGCCACATGAGCTACTGTCCTGAACAGCTAACACAATAAAAAAGAAGAAATAATCACACTAAATATTGGATAAAAGAGAGAATATTATCTGTATCTGATATCACTGTACAATTAGAAAACTTTAGCGACTATACTAAGAAGCTACCAGAATTGGTAGGTAGTTTTGGTAAGGGGCTGGATACAAGATAAAATTATAAAAATAGGTATTTTCATCCTATACTAACAGTACACAGATAGGATTAGCCAACATAAGTCTTGACAATTACAACGAAGGTATGGTAAATACCTAAGAACAAATTTTTTTTTTAATTTTTTTTTTCAACGTTTATTTATTTTTGGGACAGAGAGAGACAGAGCATGAACAGGGGAGGGGCAGAGAGAGAGGGAGACACAGAATCGGAAACAGGCTCCAGGCTCTGAGCCATCAGCCCAGAGCCTGACGCGGGGCTCGAACTCACGGACCGCAAGATCGTGACCTGGCTGAAGTCGGACGCTTAACCGACTGCGCCACCCAGGCGCCCCAGAACAAATTTAACCAAAAAAGACGATGGACTTATAAGAAGACTACAAAATGTCATTGCAGTATATGACATAATCAAATAGAGACACATGAAATAAAAAACAGTAACTCTTCCCAAACTATTATATTAGGGTAATAAGCTCCAATCAGAATCCCAATAGTTTTGTATTGTTTATTTAGTTTGAGAGAGAGAGAGAGAGAGAGAGAGAGAGAGAGAGAATCCCAAGCAGACTCTGGGTTGTCAGCATAGAGCCCGATGTAAGGTTTGCATACACGAACCATGAGATCATGACCTGAACAGAAACGAAAAGTCGGACGCTTAATGGACTGAGCCCCCCAGGCACCCCAACATTCATTTTGAAACTCCATCTCAAACTTCAGGGAGTTCTTAGAAAAGTAAATTCGCAAGAAACAAAAATCCTTTGAAATTCGGTTACAGAGACACAACAGAGTTCAGATCAAACAAAACATACTTGCAATGTTGTATGACAAAAGTGATATTTCATTCAGTGGATACAGGACAGTGTGTCCCATGAACAGTGCCAGCTGATACTGCTGAATTTTTTTTAATATCTTTTTTATTTTATTTTTTTAATGTTTATCTATTTTTGAGAGAGAGAGTGAGTGAGACAGAGTGCAAGCAGGAGAGGGGCAGAGAGAGAGGGAGACACAGAATCCGAAGCAGGCTCCAGGCTCTGAGCTGTCAGCACAGAGCCCGACGCGGGGCTCGAACTCACAAACCGTGAGATCATGACCTGAGCCGAAGCCGGACGCTCAACCAACTGAGCCTCCCAGGGGCCCCTACTGCTGAATTTTACCTGAACCTTGTGATCCTGGAAAACAGCTTACTGCAAAAAACTCCCCTTCCCTACGTGACTTAGGACTCATGGATGCTCCTGTTGTTTACCTACGACAAGGACAGACACCTTCCAAATTCCCATTCCTTGCCTCAGAAATACTGATTTAATCAGAACAAGATGCTGGTAGCCAAACTTCAGTTGAGCTCCTCTCTTTCCTACAGGCTCCTGAACTCTGCTCGTCCCCGCCCCTGAGAAAACACAAGAACATGTGGAACACTGCTCCCTCTTCTCAGCCTCTCCTGGGTGGGAATCCACTGACCACAGTGGGCACTTTCCAGTCAGATCCTACTGGCCATTCCCCTGCTTAAGCAGCTTCTCCTCTTACAGATTCTGCTTAGCTCGGCTTGCCTCCCCCTTACCCTATCTATAAAGGAGAAGCCTTTTTGTTTGGTTTGGAGATAATTGCAGATTTCTGAAGTGGAAGCTTTCTCCCTATTTGCAACAGTCTTTATAATTAATATCTCCCAGTCTAAGTCACGACTTGTTTTTGACGCAGCAAAAACAAAGCTTGACCTTGACCTCATACCGTAGGCCACAGTAAATTCCAACTAGATTAAAGGTTTAAGTAGAAACAATTAAAGCAATACAAATCAAATAAATATTAAGACTATCTTTTTAAGCCTACCTGGAACGGAGGAGGAGGACCACGCTAGACAGGAAATACAGAAGCCAGGAAGGAAAGCGTAGACATTTCTGATGAGAGAATACATTTTTCTAATTACATATCAAAGGACACCTATAAAATGCAAAGGAGAAAAAGAGTGAAGGGGGAAATACTACAATGCAACTCACAAAGGGTTGATATCCCTAATGCACAAAGAGCTTCTACAAACGGATAAGAAAACCACAAATCAAAGTAAATTGGACAAAGGATATGAAGACTTACAGAAGAGAAAATCTAAGTGGTCAACAAACAGGAAAAGATCCTCAGTTGCACTAGTAATCAGGAAAAAGCAAATTAAAGCAAATTAAGTACTACTAGCCCCCAGATTGGCAAACATTAAAGACAGCATCAACATCCAGGGCTGAGAAAATTTGCCTCCGTGAACTCATATGTTGCTGGTGGGAGTAGGAATGGTACAGTCTTTTGGGAAAGTGATTTGGCTGTATCTATTCGACAACAAAATATCCTTACCTAAATTTAATAACAAACTTCAAAATATAGGAAGCAAAAGTTGACTAGCACAATGAAAACCTGACTTAGCAATACAGTGGGAGAATCTCTCTCCTTTCTAGGAACTCAGCGCACAAAGAAGAAAGTCATCAGGAAGGAAATAACACATTTTTAAAAAGTATTTATTTATTTTTGAGAGAGAGAGAGAGAGCAAGCACATGTGCACTCATGTGCACACAGGGGAGGGAGAGAATCCCAAGCAGGCTCCATGCTGTGGGCTCCATCACAGGACCATCTGGAACCCTGAGATCGTGACCTGATCGGAAATCAAGAGTGAGAGGCTCAACGGACTAAGCCACCCAGGTGAACAAAATAACACATTTTTAAAGACCCAACTAACAAGCTTGAGCCAACAAACACATACGCTAAATGCCACAACTGGAAAATAGCCATTTTTTCTTTAAAAAAAAATTTTTATGTTTATTCATTTTTGAAAGACAGAAAGAGAGCGCAAGCAGGGGAGGGGCAGAAAGAGAGGGAGACACAGAATCCAAGGCAGGCTCCAGGCTGTGAGCTGTCAGCACAGGGCCATACACTGGGCTCAAACTCACAAACCATGAGATCGTGAGCGGAGTCAAAGTCGGAGCCACCCAGGCGCCCCAAAATAACCGTCTTTTCAATGAAGAGATGAAACATCTTTGAAAACTGGGCCCATACTTGAGCCTTAAGACAAGTTTCAACAAATTTCAAACACTCAACATCATTCAGACAATGTTCCCAGACCACAATGCAATTAGGTTAGAAATCAGTAACATTGGATTATCTTGGTGTTTGGGAAAATGAAAAACGGTGTAAGGAACTGTCAAATTTGCTGCACTCTCTCTAAATCCGCTGTGGAGTCGTTAAATTTTTAGAGGAGTATGTGACAGACTGAGATGAGTCAAATCGCAAACAGCTCCTTCGGGGCAGCATTTCTTTCGACACGTGTGGACCAAAGCCCACCAAACGTGCAGCTGGCACTCGGCCGCTTTTGTTTCCTTCCTCTTATAAAACTCCCCAGGCTCCAGGAAACTCTGGGCTGGGCTGTTCTGCCTGTGGGCAGCAGTCTGAATAAAGTACCCATTCCGTTACCCTGCGTGTCCTGAAGTTTTGCAAGTTGGACAATGGACTTGTCAATAATTCATGGATTAAAAGGGGGGGGGATTTACAAATGAGCACTTGAAACCGAACACGGATGGAAATAAATCAAAACTCGGATCTTTGGTACTTTTTAGCCTTAATGCTTATATAAGGAGGCCAGGAAGGTCGATGCCTCGATTTTTTTAAACTGGAGGAAATGCCCCACCACTGATGTCACAGGTCCCGCAATTAGTTGCTCCGCAGACACTTGGTCCCTGGCGCTAAATCACCTCCGCTCCCCGCGCCCAGAGTGGTTAAACTCTCGCTGCGGGCGACTTCCGCTTCCTGGCCTAAATCTGACACGTACTATTCCCCCCACCCCGTGGGAACCACCCAGGGTCGGTGACAGTCGAGGAGCCCGGCGATGCCCTCAGCCGACGGGGCGGACAGAAGCGCCGGCAGGTGGGCATGTCGCGGCGCCCCGGGCGGTCCGGGGCCTTTTCCGTTCCCCCGAGCGGGGGAGCCGGGGTGGAGGCCGGGGCGGGGGCGGGGGCGGGCCGATCTCTGGGCCTGCCGCTCCGCGGTGTCTTGCCAGCGCGGACGGGGCGGCGGGAGACGGAGGGTGGCCCAGCGGCTTTTGAAGACGCCGCGGCTCCCCACCCCCACCCCCGGGGGATGCGGCCCGAGGGCGGGGCCCCCTGAGCGCTGGGCAGGGCCTGCGCCCGGGCGGCCGCCAGGGAGGATGCGGCCCCGCGGCGGGAGGAGTCCCGGCGGCCCAGCGCGCGCTCCGGCCGGCTCGCTCTCCCCGGCAGCTCCCGCAGGGGCGGATCGGGCCTGGGACCCGGCGGCCCCGCGGCCGAAATGACCACCCTTCCAAGATGGCGACTCCCGTAGAGACACTCCCGAGGGGACAGCCATGTTAGTTGCCTGACAAAGTCACTAAAGAACACTTGAAAGCCCGCCTCTCCTCCGACACGCGCACACGCGCTGGCACCTCGCGAGTGCACCCCGTGGGGTTGCGGGCGGCCGGCCGCTCCCAAGCTGACACTGAGCATGTGCACGGGGAAGTCCAGACACGGAAGAGTCCCTCAGAGGTAGTTTCAACACTTAGGGGCCCGGGACGGAGTTTAACAGAGGCGGCACAGTTGGGCCAGTAAAGCAATTGATATGATTATGAGGCTGTTACGACATGGATTTCCATGGATTTCGTACGCAGTGATGGTACTCTTTAGGGCCACTGATGATGAGGCTTCTCTGAGGTCCCTAGGGAGGAGGTGTGTAGAGGGAGTGACAAGGGTTTGGGGGTGAGTGATGGGGTCAACGGGGAAAATAAAATGGGTGGTCTGTGGGATGAGTGATGGGAGAACTGTGGGGTGACTATTGGCGGGTCTATGAGGTGAGCGATGAGGAGTCTACGGGGTGAGTGGTGACGACTCTCACAGGTCACTGAGGGGGTCTGTAGAGTAAGTGATGGAGGTCTGTGGAACAATGATGGGAGTTCTGAGGGGTAAGTCATAGCGGGTTGGTGGGGTAAGTGATAGGGGGTCTGCAAGATGACTGATTGGAGTTCAGTGGGTGAGTGATGAGGGCCTTTAGGGAGTAATGAAATGGTCTGTGGAGTAAATGGTGGCGAGTTTGTGGGGTGAGTATTGAAGAATCAATGAATGAATGAATGAGTGATTCCGACCGCGAGGTGAGTGTTGCATGGTCTATGAGGTGCGTGATGGGATTTATTGAGTGGATGGTCAAGGTTTCTGTGGTGTCATTGATGCATTTATTTGGGACTAGTGACAGAGGGGCCAAGGGAATCAGATATGATGCTTCATGGAGTCAGTCAGTGATAGGTGGTCTGAAACTGACATGGGATGATTTCAGAACCCCACTTTGACTTTGTTGGGCCTCCTGTATCTTTTTCTTCTAAGTCATTAATGTCTCCCCTTGGTTTCATTATTTATCTTCTTTGGGTTTTTTTTTTTTTCTTTCACGCGTCTTTTTAAATTCCTGACTTGAATGCTTATCTCGTTAACATTCAATCATTTTCTTTTATAATGTAAGCATTAAGTTGATGAATTTTCCCCTAAGAACGCTTTAGCTCCGTGTAACGCATTTTGATGTGTAACATTTTCACTGTAGTTTACTTCTAACGTTTTCTGATTTGTGTTGCAGTTTTCTCTCTGACCCTCATATTTAGATAGGAGATTTCAATTTCCCCAAGAGTTGACATTTTGGTTATTGATTTCTAAACTATACTCAAAGGGCTCATTCTAATATTGTCTCCTACACTGAATATTGCTGCTTTTCTTCATTTTCCCCATTCTGAGAGCCAAACAGAATGGTATTTGTCTTTAGTTTCATAAAGTAAATGGTACCTAGTTCTTGTTTTACTTTGATGTGCATTTTCCTGGCAACTAGTGGTTGAATATCTTCTCGTATTTATTCGCCATTGAAATGTATTTTTCAATGTTTTTTTTTTTTTTTTTTGAGAGAGAGAGAGACAGAGAGAGTTAGTGGGGAAGGGGCAGAAAGAAAGGGAGAGAGAACCCAAGCCAGGGTCCATGCCATCAGCGCAGAGCCCTATGCAGGACTCCATCCCACCAACTGTGACATCATGACTTGAGCCAGAATCAAGACTCAGACACTTAACTGACTGAGCCACCCAGGTGCCCCAAAATCTATTTTTTTAAAGTTTTCATATTCCTTGCTCTTTTTTCCCTTCAGGTGGTTTGTCTTTCTAATTTGTGAATATTAACCTTCTGTCATTTACTGTGATTTTTTTCCCCTCGATCTCTCTTTATATCTTGATTTTTTTTTTTTTTTAAATTTTTTTTCAACGTTTATTCATTTTTGGGACAGAGAGAGACAGAGCATGAACGGGGGAGGGGCAGAGAGAGAGGGAGACACAGAATCAGAAACAGGCTCCAGGCTCTGAGCCATCAGCCCAGAGCCCGACGCGGGGCTCGAACTCACGGACCGCGAGATCGTGACCTGGCTGAAGTCGGACGCTTAACCGACTGCGCCACCCAGGCGCCCCTATATCTTGATTTTTGAAAGATGTCTTCACATAGAAAAAAATAATCATCTGATTAGAGCTCTCTTTTTCCTTTTCATATTATGAGTATTGTCTTGCCTACTGAACTCTTCCTGCTTTGCGCTTCCATAAATACATGCCTTAAAAAAATAAATATATATATGCCTTAAGTTTAACATTTTTATTGTTTTAATTTTTAAAGTTAAATTTCAATCAAACTGAAATTTACTCTGGTGTATGATGTGAGATGAGATCAGTGTTTGTATCTTCCATTTGGATAGGAAATTTGCCAGCACCAATCATTAAAGGAATATACTTTTCTAACTCAATTAAATGCCTCTTTTGTCACAAAATTTTTTATTTTTTAGAATAATTTTATTATTTTTTTTAATGTTTATTTATTTTTGAGACAGAGAGGCAGAGCATGAGCAGGGGAGGGACAGAGAGAGAGAGAGAGAGAGAGAGGGAGACACAGAATCCAAAGCAGGCTCCAGGCTCCGAGCTGTCAGCACAGAGCCTGACGCGGGGCTCGAACCCATGAACCACAGGATCATGACCTGAACGGAAGTTGGACGCCCAACCGACTGAGCCACCCAGGTGCCCCGTCACAAAAATTTTTAAATGTGTATCACTCTGTTTCTGAGCTCTATGTTTCCTTCTGATATATGTATCTACTCCCTTTCAAAAAATTGTATTGACTTTAGAAATACTTTAATAGCCAACAGTGCTAGTCCCCTCACTGTTCTTTTTCTTTCTTAGCATTTATTCTTCCATTTGAATGTTAAGACCATTTTATTTTGTTTCAAAATGACCATTAAAGCTATAGTATTTCATAGTTTTCTTCTTATAGACCCAGCACCTTTTTCTTAAAAAAAAATTACATTCTTAGATATTTTACATTTGTTTTTGTCACCAGGGTGAAGAGCATATTTTTTCTATTTCCGTAGAAAAAAAAAATCTGTCAATTTTTCTTTTTCTTTTTTGTATTTTATTTCTTATCCAATGCAATCATTAGATTCTCATGTGAATTCTAGTTGCTTTTTATAGTCTCTTCGTTTTCCTAGATAGAATATCAGTCCATCCAATTAACAATAATACTCTCTCTTCCTTCCAAATATTTATGTACATTACCTTGCCTTCTCTTACACTAGCCAGAGCTTTTGGAATAATGTTAAATGATAGTCGATAGAGGGAATCCCTGTTTTGTTACTAATTTGAAAGTGAAAGGTGTTCATTCATTCATTCATTCACTCATTCACTCAACAGTTATTGAGTACACATTTGTGTACAAGTTTTTGTGTGGACATAAATTTTCATGTCTCTTGGGAGTGGAACTCATTAAGTGTTGAGTGAATGAATGGGAGTGGAATTGCCAAACTGTTTTTCAAAATGGCTGTGCCATTTTACACCCCACTGGGAATGTATGAAGGTTCCAATTAGTCTCACCCTCACCAACACTTGTTACTGTCTTCTTTTATTCTACTGTTTTTTTTTTTTAAGATTTATTTATTTTTGAGAGAGAGCACACGTTGGGAAGGGGCAGAGAGAGAGGGGGACAGAAGATCTGAAGTAGGCTCTGTGCTGACAGCAGTGAGCCCGATGTGGGGCTTGAACTCACGAACCGTGAGATCATGACCTGAGCTGGAGTCAGACGCTCAACCTACTGAGCCACCCAGGCACCCCTTTCTTCTTTTATTCTAGCCATCCTAGTGGGTGTGAAGTGGTATCTCATTGTGGTTTTGATTTCTATGTCTCTAGTGACTACTGATATTGAATACCTTTTCGTGTGTGCAATGGACTGAATGTTTGGGTGCCCCCCAAAACTCATATGTTGAAATCCTAATTCCCAATGTGATGGTATTAGGAGATTAGGCCTTTGGGAAATGATTCGGTCATAAGGGTGGAGCTCTCCTGATGGGATTAGCACCCTTATAAAAGAGACCCCAGAGAATCCTTTCCCCCTTTTTGCCATGTGAGGACACAGCAAGAAGATGGCCATCTATGAACCAAGAAGCAGTTCTCACCAGATACCAGATCTACTGATGCTTTGATCTTGGACTTCCCCATCTCCAGCACTGTGAGAAATGTTTGTTGTTTAAACTGCCCAGTCTGTGGTAGTTCATTATAGCAGCCCGTAATCACTGACCATGTGTTTTTTGCCCATTTGTGTATCTTCTTTGAAGGAATATCAGTTCAAATCCTTTGCCTATTATTAATTGAGTGATTTGATCTTTTTTTATTATTGAGTTGTAAACATTCTTTTTTTTTTTTTTTAATTTTTTTTTTCATCGTTTATTTATTTTTGGGACAGAGAGAGACAGAGCATGAACGGGGGAGGGGCAGAGAGAGAGGGAGACACAGAATCGGAAACAGGCTCCAGGCTCTGAGCCATCAGCCCAGAGCCCAACGCGGGGCTCGAACTCACGGACCGCGAGATCGTGACCTGGCTGAAGTCGGACGCTTAACCGACTGCGCCACCCAGGCGCCCCGAGTTGTAAACATTCTTTATACATTCTGGATGCAAGTCCCTTGTCAGCTATGTGACTTGCATTTGTTTTCTCCCATCTTGTGGGTATCTTTTCACTTTCTTGGTGGTTGACTTTGTAGCACGAATTATTGAATTATATCGGGGCGCTCATCTAAAAGCAATTGACTGTAAATATAAGGGTTTATTTCTGAACTCTCAATTCTATTTCATTTATCTATATGTCTACCCTTCTGCCAATACCACACTGTATTGGTTTGTGTAGCTTTGTAGTAAGATTTTTTTAAATGTTTTATTTATCTTTAAGAGAGCAAAAGCAGAGGAGGTGCAGAGAGAGAGGGAGACAGAGGATCTGAAGTGGGCTCTGTGCTGAACAGGAGATCATGACCTGAGCCAAAGTCGGACGCTCAACCGGCTAAGCCACCCAGGCGCTCCTGTAGTAAGTTTTGAGATTGGGAAATGTGTGTCCTCCAATTATGTTCTTATTCAATATTTTGGCTATTCAGGGTCCCTTGCATTTCCATATGAATTTTAAGATCCACTTAGAACCCTCTGTACAAATTCCAGCTTGGATTTTGACAGGGGTCATGTTGTACCTGAACATCGTTTTGAAGAATATTACCATCCTAATGATATTAAGTTTTATGATCTGGGCACTCTTTAGCATAATGTTTTCTGGTGATTTTTTGGTAGCCATTATAATATTTAAGTAGCTTTTTATGTTCCCATTTTAATTTGTATTTTTATTAGGAATGGCTCCTGAATTGTGTCAGATGCTTTTTTTTTTTTTTTAATTTTTTTTTTCAACGTTTATTTATTTTTGGGACAGAGAGAGACAGAGCATGAACGGGGGAGGGGCAGAGAGAGAGGGAGACACAGAATCGGAAACAGGCTCCAGGCTCTGAGCCATCAGCCCAGAGCCCGACGCGGGGCTCGAACTCACGGACCGCGAGATCGTGACCTGGCCGAAGTCGGACGCTTAACCGACTGCGCCACCCAGGCGCCCCCAGATGCTTTTTTTAAAAATGTTTTTTTTTTTAATGTTTATTCTTGTGAGAGAGAGACAGCATGAGCAGGGGAGGGGCAGAGAGAGAGAGGGGAGACACAGAATCCGAAGCAGGCTCCAGGCTCAGACCTGTCAGCACAGAGCCCGACGCAGGGCTCGAACTCACCGCGAGATCATGACCTGGGCTGAAGTCGGACGCTTAACTGACTGAACCACCCAGGCGCCCCCAGATGCTTTTTGATGTTACTAGTCTTATGGTGTTGTTCTCTTTAATTGACTGTTGTAATGAATTATACTGATATGTGGTGTGGCCCCATCTTTGACTTCCTGGGATAATTCTGTTTGGCTAGGAGGAATTTTTCTTATGAGACATGGTTGGATTTGAGTTAGTAATATTTTATTTAAAAATTTTGCCACTAGAAGAAAACTGTTTATACTTTTCTTGTCTTTGTACTATATTTGCATATGTCGATATTAAGGTTCTGCCACTTTTTTTTTTTTAATTTTTTTTTTTCCAACGTTTATTTATTTTTGGGACAGAGAGAGACAGAGCATGAACAGGGGAGGGGCAGAGAGAGAGAGGGAGACACAGAATCGGAAACAGGCTCCAGACTCTGAGCCATCAGCCCAGAGCCTGACGCGGGGCTCGAACTCACGGACTGCGAGATCGTGACCTGGCTGAAGTCGGACGCTTAACCGACTGCGCCACCCAGGCGCCCCAGTTCTGCCACTTTTTAACAGGAATCCAGGAGATTTCTATCTTTTTATAGGTTAAAATGGCGTAGAGATTATTTTCTTTAAGATTCAGCCATTTTCTTTGTCCATTCATCCATGCATGGACACGTGGGTTGCTTCCATATCTTGGCTATCGTAAATAATGCTTCAGTAAACATAGGGGTGCATATATCTTTTTGAATTAGTGTTTTCATTTTCTTTGAGTATATACCCAGTAGTGGAATTACCAAATCATATGGTATTTCTGTTTTTCAGTTTTTTGAGGAATCTCTATACTGTTACCACAGTGACTGCACCAATATACATTCAGCACTGGTCTTTTAAAATCCGAAAATTGTAATTATTTTCTTTTCTCTGGTTACTGGTCTTAACGGCCTTTGGGGGCGGGGGGATTAATTTCGGTAGTTTATGGGGCGCCTGGGTGGCTCAGTCGATTAAGCGTCTGACTTCGGCTCAGGTCATGATCTCGCGGTCTGTGGGTTCGAGCCCCGCGTCAGGCTCTGTGCTGACAGCTCAGAGCCTGGAGCCTGTTTCAGATTCTATGTCTCCCTCTTCCTCTGACCCTCCCCTGTTCATGCTCTCTCTCTCTCTGTCTCAAAAATAAATAAATGTTAAAAAAAAATTAAAAAAAAAAAAAGAAAAGTTTAATTTCGGTAGTTTATGTTTGCTGCGCATTTTATATTCTCATAGAGCTGCGTGCGATACTCACATTATTTTGTTCACTCCCACCTTATTCTTCTCCATTAATACTGCTTTCGCTATTCTAGGGGCTGTGCCTTTCCATAGAAATTCTAGAATATGCTTGTCTGTGGATGTTGAACATATTCTCTGGTGCTTATTTGTGTCCCCTATATCGTGTTTGGTGAAATCTCTTCATGTCTTTGGCCCATTTTCTAACTGGATTGTTTTGTTCCTTCAGTATTGAATTTTGAGAATCCTTCATACGTGGCAGTTATGAGTCTTTGCCAGATACTTTCTCAAAGTCTGTAGCTTGTCATTTCATCCTCCTCACAGTGCCTTTTGCTACAGTTTTTAATCTGGTGAAATCAAATATATGTGCATTTTCTCTTATTGATCATGTTTTTGGTGTCGTATCTAAGATGTCTCACTAAGCCTTAAGTCCTGATGATTTCCCCCCACGTTGTCTTTTAACACATTGACAGTTTTACATTGTGCATTTGAATCTATGATCCATTTCAGGTTAATTTTTTATGAAGTGTGACATTTCAATCGAGATTCATTTTGTTTTTTCCTTATGAATGATCCAGTTACTCTGGCACCATTTGTTGAAAAGACCTTCCTTCATCTATTGAATTGTTTCTGCGCCTTTGTAAAAAAAAAAAAAAAAAGTTGGCTCTACTTGTGTGGGGCTATTTCTGGGTTCTCTCTTCAGTGTCACTGATGTGTGTGTCTGCCCTTCATCAGTACCACGTTGTCTTGAATCCTGTAGTTAAATAAAATGTCTTGAAATCAGGTAGATTGATTTCTCCTGTTTCTTTGTCAGAAATGTTTTAGCTATTGTAGATCCTTTGTCCTCCCACATAAATTTAAGAATACCTTTGCCCAGGGGCTCCTGGGTGTCTCAGTCGGTTGAGGGTCTGACTCTTGGTTTTGGCTCAGGTCATGATGTCATGGTTTGTGGGTTCGAGCCCCACGTTGCGCTCTGTGCTCACAGTGCAGAGCCTGGTTGGGGATTCTTTCTCCCCCTCTCTCTCTCCCCCTCCCCCGCTTGTGCTCGCTGTCTCTCTCAAAATAAATAAATAAACATTTTTTAAAAAGAGGGGCTCCTGGGTGGCTCAGTCAGTGAAGCATTCATCTTTGGCTCAGGCCTTGATCTCACGTTTTGTGAGTTCGAGCCCCACATTGGGCTCTGTGCTGACAGCTTGGAGCCTAGAGCCTGCTTCGGATACTGTGTCTCCCTCTCTCTCTATCCCTCTCCTGCTCACACTCTGTTTCTCTGTCTCAAAAATAAATAAATGTTAAAAAAATTTTAAAAGAAAACAATAACTTTGCCTATGTCTACAAAAACTTCTTGTCGAGATTTTAATAGGAATTCTATTAAGTCTGTATGTCAACTTGTGGAGAATTGATATTTTTACTATGTTAAGGCTGCCAAACCATAAACACAGTAGCTCTCTCCATTTATTTAGATCTCTGTTGATTTCTTACATCAACATTCTCTAGTTTTCAGCATGCGAGCCCTATACATGTTTTGTTACATTTACACCTAAATATTTCATTTTCTGAGTGATGTAAATTATTGTATTTATTTGTTTCATCATGTTCATTTGTAGTATATAAAAGTACAGCTGATTTTTGTGTATTGTTCTTGTGTCCCATAACCTTGTTGAAGTCATTACTTCTAGAAGTTTTTGTGTAAGTTCCTAGGGATTTTCTATCAGGACCATCATATTATCTGCAAATAGGGTCAGTATTATTTCTTCTTTTTCAATCTGTATGCCTTTTATTCCTTTTTCTTGCTTTATTGCACTGGCTAGAATTTTCATTACTATATTGAATAAGAGTGGTGAGGGGCACCTGGGTGGCTCAGTCGGTTGAGCATCCGACTTCAGCTCAGGTCATGATCTCATAGTTCATGAGTTTGAGCTCCTCATCGGGCTCTGTGCTGACAGCTCAGAGCCTGGAGCCTGCTTTGGATTCTGTGTCTCCCTGTCTCTCTGCCCCTCCCCTACTCACACTCTGTCTCTCTCTCTCTCTCAAAAATAAATAAACATAAAAAATTTTTTAATTAAAAAAAAAAGTGGTAATAGTCAACATATTTGCATTGTTCCTGATATTAGGGGACAAACATTCGGTCTCTCACTATTAAATATGATGTTAGTTCTAGTTTTTTTGTAGGTCTTTTTTTGTCAAGTTGACAAAGTTTCCTTTTATTCCAAGGTTCTAAGAGTTTTTCTTTTTTTTCTTTTTTATCATGAATGGGTGTTGGATTTTGTCAAAATCTTTTTCAGCATTGATTGATATGATCATGTGATTTTTTCTTCTTTGGCCTGTTAATATGGTAGATTACATTGATTAATTTTCAAATATTGAGTTCATCTTGCATTCCTGCAATAACCCCCCTTGGTCACGGTGTACAATTCTCTTTGTATATCGCTGAATTATATTTGCTAATATTTTGTTAAGAAGTTTTGCATCTATGTTCATGAAGGATATTGGTCTGTAGTTTTTTTTAAGACCTTTTTGGTTAGGTAATAGAATAATTCATCAAGAAACATCCTATTTTCAAATACAGCTGATGACAGAATGCAAAATTTGCTATGCAAACCAGGTATAAACCCAGTGGGAAAACATTAGCACATCAACAGTGTATTTTTTGTACTCTTTGTCTCATTTTGGTATCAGGCTTTAGGGAATGAGTTAAGAATTCTCTCTTCTATTTTCTGGAAGAGATGGAGTGGGACTGATGTTAATTCTTCTTGAGAAGTTTGTGGAAATCTCCAGTGAAACCATTTTAGCCTAGACATTTCTTTTTTCTTTTTAATTTTTTTTTAATTTTAGAGAGAGAGAGCGTGCACGAGCAAGGGGGAGAGAGAGAGAGAGAGAGAGAGAGAGAGAGAGAGAGACAGAGAAATAGAGAATCTTAGGCAGGCTCCACACGTGTGGAGCCTGATGTGGGGCTCAATCCCACAACCCTGGCATCATGACCTGAGCTGAAATCGAGAGTCGGATGCTCAACTAAGTGAGCCACCCAGGCACCCTGGCTACCTATTTCAAGCATTATTTTTAAAATCACAAATTTAGTTTCCTTAATAGTTATGAGGCTATTCAAATGAACTGTTTCATAGTGGAAGAGTTGTGGTAGTTTGTACTTTTCGAGGAATTAGTCCATTTCATATAAGTTGTCAAATTTATTACTGTATTTCTTTATTATTCTTTTGATGTCTTCAGGGCCTATAGTGATATCCCCTATTTCCTTCCTAATAGTAATCATTTGTGTCTCTGACTTTTTCGTTATCAATATTAATAGAGGTTTATTTTATTATTCTTTTTGGAAAACCAGCCCTATGATTGTTTTTCTCTATTGTTTTTCTGTTTTCAGTGTCCTTGATTCCTGCTCCTATTTTATTATTTCTTTTCTGCTGTTGGCTTTGGTTTGCTTTGTTCTTCTTTTCTAATTTCTTTTTTTTTTTTTTTCGGACTTTATTTCTGAGTACTCTCTACACCCAACGTGGGGCTCTAACTCATGACCCTGAGCTCAAGAGTTGCATGCTCTACCGACTGAGCCAGCCAGGCACCCCTTCTTTTCTAATTTCTTGAGATGAGAGTTTAGATTACTGACTTGAGGCTTTTTCTCTTTTCACTTGTAAACATTTTAGTGCCATAAATTTCACTTATGGCACTCCTTTAGTTTATGGAGCAGTGTCTTGGGCACTGGTTATCAATCCCAGGGGAGGACTCCGAACACTTCTGCCCACTGCACTTTGGTATCAGAGTCACCAAGGAAAACATAACACAGTCAAGCATGGAATGGAACAATGCTTTACTCACACGGAGAAGAGACAGAGCGAGATCAGCATCAGGAGTGTGCATTCTTTTCTCATAGCTAGCAGGTCCCCTGGCAGCCAAATGGCAAATAAGCATCAGAAAAGATCCTTCACTCCATTAGTTAGCAAGGAAATAGAAATTAAACTTAACTTAGATACAATTCACACACCTCTCATGTCACAGTGGAAGCACCTCACCCCCTCCCTTGCAGAGTCTGAAATACTGAAAGCTGGGGGCCATTGACGTACAAAAGTTCAGCAGAAAGAAATAGCACACACTGGGGCACCTGGGTGGCTCAATCAGTTGGGACTTTGGCTCAGGTCATGATCTCACCGTTGTGGGTTAGAGTCCCGCATCAGGCTCTCTGTGCTGACAGCTCGGAGCCTGGACCCTGCTTCGGATTCTGTGTCTCAGTCTCTCTCTGCCCGTCCCCTGCTCATGCTCTGTCTCTTGTCTCTCTTTCTCTCAAAAATAAACAAACATATAAAAAAATTTTTTAAAAAGGAACAGCACACACTCAGTCTGAAGTAGGGAAAAATATTCCCACACAAGGCAATAAACCCAACACAGGCTATGTGAGCTCTTTGTCTTTTGGGAAGGAAGTGTTCTAGGCCCAAGGTCAATTCTTAGGTCATCAAGTAGGGATTAAAAGATTATATGCCTGAGATTGTATCCTACAAATTTTGATATGTTGTATTTTCATTTTTATTTAGTCCCATGTATTTTTTTAAATTTAATGTTTATTTAATTTTGAGAGAGAGAGAGACAGAGCATGAACGGGGGGGAGGGCCAGAGAGAGGGAGACACAGAATCTGAAGCAGGCTCCAGGCTCTGAGCTGTCAGCACAGAGCCCGACGCGGGGCTTGAACTCACGAACCGCGAGATCATGACCTGAGCCGAAGTCGGCCGCTCAACCGACTGAGCCACACAGGCGCCCCCCATGTATTTTTTAAAAATTTCCCTTGAGACAGGGCACCTGAGTGACTCAGTCGGTTAAGCATCCGACTTTGGCTCAGGTCATGATCTCACGGTTCATGAGTTCGAGCCCTGCATTGGGCTCTGGGCTGACAGCTCAGAGCCTGGAGCCCGCTTCAGGTTCTGTGTCTCCCTCTGTCTGCCCCTCTGCTGCTTGCACTCTGTCTCTCGCATTGTCTCAAAAATAAATAAACATTAAAAAAATTTTTTTTTAAAGTTTCCCTTGAAACTTCCTCTTTGGCCTGTGGTTTATTTAGAAGATGTTGTTGAGTTTCTGAGTGTTTGGGGATTTTCCTGTTCCCTTTTTGTTTTGATTACTGGTTTCACTCCATTGTTGTCAGCGAGCATACTGTGTGATTTCAATTCTTCTACAGTTGTTGAGGTTTGTCATGTTGTCTAGGATATGGTCTTTATGGTCTATTTTCTGTGGACATTTAAAAAGAATGTATATTCTGCTACTGTTGGGTGGAATGTTCTATAAATGTTGCTCAGATCCTGTCGGTTGATGGTGTTCATGAATTCTTTTTTTAACCTTGCTGATTTTCTGTCCAGTTGTTCTGTCAGTTGCCGAAGGAAGGGTATTGAAGCCTCCAACTATAATTGTGACTTTTGTCTATTTCTCCTTTCAGTTTCATCAAATTTTGCTTCATATATTTTGCAATTCTATTGTATGGTGTATACACACTTAAAATTGCTATGTCTTCTTGGCGGATTGACCCTTTTATCATTATGTAATGTCTCTGTATGTCCCTGGTAATTTTCTTTACTCTGAAGTCTACTACTCTATCCAATATTAGTAAGTTCACTCCTGCTTCCTTTTAATCAATGTTTGCATGATACAGCTTTCCTTTTCAATTTTTATTATTTTATTTTTTTTCAAATTTTTATTTAAACTCTAGTTAGTTCAACCTACATATATCATCATATTTGAAGCACATTTCTTGTAGGCAGTACATAGTTGGGTCACGATTTTTTATTTTTTATTTTTTTATTTTAGAGAGAGAGAGAGAAAGAGCTCTACACTCAGCATGGAGCCCAATACGGAGCTTGATCCCACAGCACTGGGATCATGACCTGAGCCTGAGCTGAAATCAAGAGTCGAACACTCCACTGACTGAGCCACCCAGGTGCCCCTGGATCATGATTTTTTAAATTGAATCTGCCAATTTCTGTCTCTAATTAGTGCATTTATACCATTTACACTTTATATAACTATTTATATGTTAAGGTTGGAGCCTGTCATATTTTGTGTTTTCTGTTTGTTCTCTCTGTTTTTGTTTTCTCCTTCATTTTTCCCCTTTCTTTGGGGTATATGGACATTTTGAAGAATTCCATTTTGATTATCTAGTATTTTCAGGAGGATCTCCTTATGGAGCTTTTTTTTTTTTGCCAGATGTTTTATGTATCGTGTAACATATACACAACTTATCAATGTCTATTGGTATCATTTTACCACTTTCAGCGAAGTGTGGAGATCTTCCTTACCCCTTTTCTCTTTATCCTCCCCTATTCATTGTCTTAATATAATTGTCTTATATATTTCCTTTATATGCATTGAGCACCACATTAGATGGGGTTATAATGTTTGCTTCAACTGTCAAACCTATTTTAGAAAACTTAAGAGAAGGAAAGCATATTATATTTACCTATATTTTTTGCTCTTTCCATATTCTTTCTTCCTTACTGATGGTCCATTTTCTTTTATCATTTCCTTTCTGGTTAGAGAACTTCCTATAGCCATTCTTTTATGGTAAGCCTGCTGGTAATAAATTCCTACTTTTCCTTGACCTGAAAATGTCTGAATACTTCTTTCATTCCTGAAGGATACCTTTTATGGGCATGGGATGCTAGACTAACAAGTCTTTCCTTTTAGCACTTGAAACATGTTGTTTGGGGCGCCTGGGTAGCTCAGTCGGTTGGGCATCTGACTTCAGCTCCGGTCATGATCTCGTGGTTCGTGGGTTCAAGCCCTGCATCAGGCTCTGTGCTGACAGCTCGGAGCCTGGAGCCTGCTTCTGATTCGGTGTCTCTCTCTGTCTCTCTGCCCCTTCCCCACTCATGCTCTGTCTCTGTCTGTCTCTGTCTGTCTGTCTGTCTGTCTCTCTCTCTCTCTCTCTGAAAATAAATAAACATTAAAAAAAATTTTTTTTAAAGGAAAAATGTTGTGCCATTTACTTCTGGTCCTAAATGGCACCTTCTTCCAATAGAGGGTCGTTTCGTCTACATTGAAAATCTGCTGTTTAGTGTGGCCACCTTCATTATCTGAGCTAGATCTTCTGGATAATTTGCTGCAGCTTCTATATCAGCACCCACTGCTTTGCCTTACCCTTGTATGTTATGGAGGTGGCTTCCTTCCTTAAAATGCATGAACCGACCTCTGCCAGCATCAAACTTTTTTTCTGCAACTTCCTCACCTCTCTCAGCCTTCAGAGAATTGAAAGGAGTGAGTGCCTTGCTGGGGATTAGGCTTTGGCTTAAGGGAATGTTGTGGCTGGTTATATGGAGGTGGCTTGCGGCACCCCAAAACCGTTATTATAATAGTAACGTCCAAGGTCACTGGCCACAGGTCACCACGATAAATATAAGAATAGCGCAAAGGTTTGAAATATTACGAGAACTATATTACCCAAACGTGACACAGAGACACGAAGTGAGCAAATGCCTGTATTTCTTCGCTGAGGTTTTCTATTGTCTCATTTGTGTTAGGCATTCTTCATCATTGCCCAGTGAAGTGTGTTTATGATGGCTGCTCTAAAATCCTTGTCAGGCAGTTCCGGCATCTGTTGGGGTTTCAGTGTTGGCATCTGCTCAGTAATCTTTCCTCCTTCCAGCTGAGGTGTTCCCGGTTCTTGGTATGACATCTGATGTTTCATCGTGTCTAGGACATGTGGGTATTAAATTAAGAGGCTCTGGAATTCATTTAACTCTCATGTTTTCACAGGCGTCCTTTGACAGACCTCCGTTGGGTGAAGGGAGATGTCAGCTCATTACTCCACTTGGCTTCTTTGCGGTGGGGGGGGGGGGGGTGTCCCTTATATTGCCCGGTTGGGGTAGGAGTTCATGCTTCCTCCTAGGCCTCTGCTGATGCCACCCTGACTGGGAGGGAGATAGGTGCCTTGTCACTGCTTCCCATTTGATGCCCCTTGACATTGTTGGCAGAAGTGGCCTAGTTACTGCTGAGCCTTGGTGAGAGCTCTAGTAGGCCTCCTCTGACATCACTCAGTGGGGAGAAGGGAGGACACTGTGTTAGCTCTGGGTGAGGATGGGAGCCCAGACTCCTCACATTGTCTCCACTGTCACCAACGGGTGGGAGAGGAAGAGGCAGTGGTTACTATTGCCCAGCAAGGCAGAAAGCTCCAGCTCCCTAATAGGGTTTCTCTGATACCGCCTTGGCAGGGGGCAAGGGTTGCTGGGCTGGGGTTACTGTCAGAAGTTACAGTTTGTCAAGGGTGGGAGTATGGGCTCTCCACTTGGCCTTTGCTGTTAGTGATGGTGGTGGGACCCCAGTGTTTTCTGTGGTGCTTGGCTTGAGTAGAGCCATCATTGTCTGAAAGTTTTCTATCTTCCTAGACTGCCTCTTCCCTGGTCCTTTGACTAGAGAGAGCAGGCTTTTCTTTGGGCACTTTTTGTCTGCACCCATTGGCCTTTCTAGGTTGCTGGCTTCTCCAGCACCAAGTCTAGGATATCTGAGGCTAAAAGAAAACCCCGTACTGCCACATCGTTTTTGGGGTCTCAGGATCCCTAGCCAATATGCCTTTTTCATTTCTTTCAGAATCTTCCTATGTTTTATATATAATGTCCACACTTGTTAGTTGTATGTAGCAGAAAAAACAGTTAAACATATCTACTCCATCTCCACAAGAGGAAGTCTCCATAATTATGATTTTTAAGACTTCATGTGGTTTTGGGGTACCTGGGTGGCTCAGTTGGTTGAGCATCCGACTCTTGATTTTGGCTCAGGTCATGATCCCAGGATTGTAGGATTGAGCCCCGCATTGGGCTCTGTGCTGACTGAGCATGGAACCTGCTTGGGATTCTCTCCCTCCCTCTCCCTCTGCCCCTCTCTCTGACTCGTGCTCTCTCTCTAAAAAAAAAAAAAAAAAAAAAAAAAAAGACTTCATGCGAGTTCATGCATCTGTGCTACTTTTATTTGTATATATTGAATGACCACTAAAGGTTTATGCAAAGGTTTACATCCTTCTTTATTGTATATTTTATTATTAAAAATGGCCCCCTTTGTTAATGTATTGAGCACTTTGGGCTTAATTTCCACTTCAATCATCATATTTCTAGATGTGCTTGCATTTTCTTGCACTTGCCTGGTGTGTCATATGTTTTTTAAATGTTTAATTATAATACAGAAAACTGCACAGATTATGCACATTTAGCTTGATGATTTTTTAACAGACTGAGCGAACACGCACAACCACCACCTAGATTAAGAAATAGAACATGACTAGCACCCAGAAGACACCCCCTTGTGTTCCTTTCCAATCCCCAACCTCCTCCCAACGGGGGACCAATTGCCTTCTAGCGGCAATAGATTGGTTTTACATGTTTTCGAAAGTTATATAAACACAATCGTACAGTGTTGACTCATAGCTCTTTTGGGTCTGGCTTCTTTGGCCGATGCATCAGATGAGATTCATGTGTGTTGTCTGTAGTCACTTGTTCATTCCTGTTGCTGTATAGTACTTCCTTGTATGACTGTAAGACCATTTATTTATCTAGTCTGATGTTGATGGGCGTTTGCCTAATTTTCAGGTTTGAATAAAACCACCCTGAACATATCCTGTCTTTCAGTGAACATGTGTTCGCATTTCTCGGGAGTACACTGCTAGGAGGATATTGCCTATGTTCAGCTTTCGTAGATAATACCACACCCAACAGCTCTGCAAAGTGTTTGTACTCTTTTGTGCTCCTTAAAAACAACTTATGGATTTCCGCCCCTCGTATCCTCACCGGGTCTCTTGGTTATTTGCCATCGTTTTTGTTTTAGCCATTTCTGGTGGGCATGAAGGCATGTCTGATTGCAGTTTATATTTCCTTGCTAACTAATGAAGTTGAGCATCTTTTCCTTGGCTTATTCGCCACTCGGGTATCTTCTTCGGGAAGTTCCTGTTCCTTTTGCTCTTTTCCTCTGGCTCCTATTGGTTTCTAGGAATTCCTGATACATTCGAGACATGAATTGTTTGTCAGATACAGGTATTGCAGTTAACTTCCCCCTCTGTGGGATTTGCCTTTACACTCAAAGTTTTGGGTTTTTTAAAAATTTTTATTTATTTTTGAGAGAGAGAGACTATGTGTGAGCAGGGGAAGAGCAGAAAGAGAAGGAGACACAGAATCCGAAGCAGGCTCCAGGCTCCGAGCCATCAGCACAGAGCCCGACGCGGGGCTGGAACTCACGAACCGCGAAATCATGACCTGAGCCGAAGTCAGACGCTCAAGACTGAGCCACCCAGGCGCCCCTACACTCTTAATTTCATCTTCTGATGAACAGAGGTCTTTAATGTTAGTGTAGTCTAATTTAATAACCTTTTATTCTACCAGATAGCAAAACCTGATATGAGGCACATTAATTAAGACACGGTAGTGCTGGTCCAAGAATAGACAAATAGACCAATGGAAATACAGAGTTCAGGAATGAACCTCCACATATACAGTCACAGAGCAACATTGCAGAGCAGTGGAGAAAGGGTAGTCTTTTCAATAAGCCATGCTGGATCACCTTGATATCCATGTGGAAGAAATGAATCTTGACCCTAACACATACCATGCACCAAAACCCTTCCCGAGAGGACTATAAATCTAAATGTGAAAGAACAATAAAAATTAAGAAAACATGGGGCATCTTTATGACCCTGAGGTAGGCAAAGCTTTCCTAACTAAGACATAATGAGTGCTGACCATAACAGAAAGAATGATAAATAGCACAGCATGTTTCTGTCCAGTGCTTCATCTCACATCTTTGTCTTTTTTATTTAGATGTGTGGCGACTGTATTTTTGTTTTGTTAACTGGTCCCATCGTCTGTACCTTTTATGGCAGGATTCAGCTCATTCAGTTTAGTTGAATTGTAACATATTAAATTTCAGGGCGCCTGGGTGGCTCAGTCAGTTAAGTGTCCAGCTCTTGGTCTCGGCTCAGGTCATGATCCCACGGTTTGTGAATCTGAGCCCTACGTCGGGCTCTGTGCTGATGGTATGGAGCCTGCTTCAGATTCTGTCTGTCCTTCTCTCTGCCCCTACCCTGCCTGTGCTCACTCTCTCTCTCTCAAATTAAAAAAAAATAATTTGGGGCGCCTGGGTGGCTCAGTCAGTTGAGCATCCTATTTTGGCTCAGGTCATGATCTCACCACTTGTGAGTTCAAGCCCCGTGTCGGGCTCTGTGCTGACAGCTCAGAGCCTGGAGCCTGCTTCGGATTCTGTGTCTCCGTCCCTCTCTGCCCATCTCCTGCTCGCACTCTGTCTTCCTCTCTCAAAAATAAATAAATATTAAAAATAAATAATAAAAAATAATTTTTAAAAGGTCTTAATATCTTGGGATTCTGATAGTTTGGAGTTTTGATTATTTTTATCAATTTCTGCTAGTAGTTGCCTTCACCTCTCTTACAAGTATGATGATCTATATTTTCTCTATTACTAAATCCGATAATGTTGTACTAGTATTTGGATCTACTAATAGAGGTATGTGATTGATTGGCCTTCCCCTCCTCATTTCACTCAGTAGATTTTTCCAGGGTATTTTAAAATTTCCAGTTAGTAATGATCTTATTTATTCAAAATGCCCAATTACATTATTTTTCTTTATTCAGATATAACTGTGTATTATGAGAATCATTTCTCAAGACTGCTTTCCTCTGATTTTGAGGTTTCTGTTACTATTCAGTTTATAATTGTTTAGACTATTCCCTGGAGTATTCTCCTGAGATAGGAATATTGGCATAATGCTGTAGATGCTTTTGTGTCTAAAATCGTCTTTTGCGCTGACAGAAGAATGGTATTGAACTAGGATGGGTTTAAAATTCTCGGATCTCAGCTCTTTTCTCTCAATAATTTGTAGATGTTTTCTTCTAATATGATTCCTATTGGTGCCAGTAAAAAGTCTAGTGCCATTGTGAGCCCTTTCCGTTGTAAATAATGTGTTGTTTCTTCCTGGAAGTGTTTTGGGTTTGCTTTTTATCCTTTAAATTCAGTGCCAAATCAGATCTGGGGTTGATTTGGTTCCTCTGGGAGTCCAGGATTGGGGGGAATTCTGTGGGGGAGGATCAATGAGTTAGGGTCCATTAGGATTAGATAGTCTAAAGCCTATAGATGTGATTCAAATTGGAGCAGTGAGTGACAATCGAGAAGTTCTTGAGGTTTTATAAGAGTTGGAGATGTAAATATCTGAAGGCATCGATTAGCCCATGCGAGTTATTGATTGGAACGTGGAGGTGGTGAATGACTGATTGCAAGCCTGGGATTACAAATCGTCGGGAGTCAGTTTTGGTGGCCCTATAGGAGTCATTGATTGGGACCTGTGGATATCTGTAAATGCAGGACTGTGCGAGTTAGTATGTGATGGACTGTTATTGAAGGTTTGATGGGAGTCCCTCATTCTATATATGGGCTGTGAGTTATGGGGTCCTCTAGGAGGTCAGGTTTGGCC
Organism: Leopardus geoffroyi; assembly: GCF_018350155.1. Classification (NCBI taxonomy): domain Eukaryota; kingdom Metazoa; phylum Chordata; class Mammalia; order Carnivora; family Felidae; genus Leopardus; species Leopardus geoffroyi. The sequence goes on along the minus strand of NC_059343.1, from coordinate 41,595,903 downwards.
CTCAAAGGGCATTGAGTAGATCAGTGATTGGTTTTCTCCTGAGGGTCAATTGCCTGTATTGGTGATTATTTGAGGAGCCTATGGAAACCAGTTGATGGTACCATCTGGGACAGCAGTGGGGGTTACAGATTTAGGAGCCTATGCAGACATGCTGGTTTTCTGGACCCAGGTGGGAGCTGGGGAAGGGAGGCAATGAGTTTATGTTTTCATCTATGGCAGAAGAGGGTGGGCTTTATAAGTTGCCCAGAACATACACTGAATTATACAGAAACTCAGTTTATACACGTGTGACATGATCATCCCCTAGCCAGAGCACTTTAAGGGCAGCAGGAAATGGAAATCATGTTTTTTATGACTCTGCTTTGTACAGAACACCATCTGGCATGGTAGTTAAGAAAATGTACTGTAGAGCCCGGCGTACCTGGCTTCGAGTCCCTGTCCTTCCCCCTAATCTGAGTGATCTTGGGGCAGATTTCTTGATATCTCTGAACACCTCTATCTGATGATAAATGGGAATAATAATAGCAGAATTACCTAGTTCCCAGGATGAGTTTGAAAATTAAATGAGGTACCTGATAAAACATGCCTTGCAACCTTGTAATAATAGCAATATTTAATATCACTGGAATATGTTCCAGGTAGCAAGCAGGGGTGAGTGCTTTAGAGGCTTTATACCGTTTATCTCTAACATCCCTATGAGGCCAGTGTTTTCATCCTCAATTTTAAGGTGAAGGAACTCAGACCAAAGTGACTTGCCCCAGATTCTAGCTAGGACATAGAAGACCTGGAATTCAAAGCCTCATTCATTTTATACCAAATCCTATGAGTATTTTTTTTTCATGTTATATGCTAATGCTTGGTGTCGGTTTTACTAAACTTCTCTCTTTCACAGTATCCGGCACAGAGAGCTGCCTGCCTTGGTGCCCCCAGGAGGCATCTGTGGGGTGGCTGCTGCTTGATGGACTGTGTGGACACTGTCTTTCTAGGGTTTCTTGGAGTCTCTGAGGAGCCCCTGGGCCAGACCCCGCAGTGAAGGCTGCAGGACCCACCTCCCGGCCCCAGCAGCTCTGATTGAGTCCACAGGTGTCTACCTGACTTCAAGCTCCTGGGAAGAGTGGAGTCGTCAGCAAGAGAGCCTGAGAGCTGAGGCCCGGCGGGAACATGCCAGCTGACCAGAGTTCTCCCCGGTGGTCCTCGGTCCTGGCTCCAGAGGGACATGGCAGCTCGTGTGAGGTGAGCAGGGAGAGGACCCCACGGGCAGGAATTCATTCAGTGAGGACACAGCCCAGACCTGTCAGCAGGCCCTCAGGGAAGGGGCAGAGGGGCCACAGAAGTGGCAGATTCTAGGCTACCAGATCACCATCCACCTGCCGTCCCACATCCCGAGCCCTGTGTGTTTCGATGGACCTGTGATGTGGCTGATGGAGGAGAGGTGGGATGGGAGGGCCACCCTACATCTGGGGTTCTAGCCAGAGAGAGACGCTTCCCCCGCCGACCCCCGACACAGGCCCTGCCCTCTCCATTGGCTCTTCGCAGATGCTCAGCTGATCCACACTAGACCCTCCTTTTCCCTTTGTGTCTGGAGATTTGCTGATTTCTCCTCTATCCTGATCTAGGCAGAAAAATCCCTTTTCTTTGGAACTGAGAGGATGGCAGGGAAATAGGGTGACAACATTCTCCAGGGTCCTTCTAGGTCTTCCTCCTCTTTTCGAAGATGGTAATGGCCTGAGAAGGGACATGACTTGCCCCAGGCTCTCAGATTGTGAGTGACAGCCCTGGACTGGGACCAGGTCTCCTGAATGGGTCCTCCACCCTTGCCGCACTACAGCCAAACCAAGTTTCCCACTAAAAGTTCCCCTTTGAGGGGCGCCTGGGTGGCTCCGTCGGTTAGGCGTCCGACTTCGGCTCAGGTCATGATCTCACGGTTCGTGAGTTCGAGCCCCGCGTCGGGCTCTGTGCTGACAGCTCAGAGCCTGGAGCCTGCTTCACATTCTGTGTCTCCCTCTCTCTCTGCCTCTTCCCTGCTCATGCTCTGTCTCTCTCTGTCTCAAAAATAAATAAACATTAAAAAAAATAAAAATAAAAAAAAGTTCCCCCTTGAGAATCTGTAAACAGGGGAACGAGATGAAAGAGCCAGACCCTGCCCGACAGCCCCTTCTTCGGACCTTCCTGGATGCTGTCACCTCTGGGACAGGCTCCTTGTCACAGGGGCTCAGGGTCATATGGTCATTAGGATCACAGTAAACATTAAAAAATTATTTTGGTTTTATTATTTCACAACTTCACTATTTCCCAATAAAACGTCAGAAAATGCAGGTAAACAAAAAGAAGAGAATAAAGCATTACTTGTAATTCCAGCATTACCCAAAGTAAACCATTGTTAATATTTAGCTATATTTCCTTTCAGTTGATTTTTCCTTTGTATGCGCATACGTGCACGTATATGGGTATATGTGTGGGGCTGTGAGTGTGCATACGTACCATATACATATGCATTATATAGCTCAAGTTTGAAAATGGAATCACAGCATTTGGTTGCCTCCTTTCTATTCATTTTTATTTTTTATTTTTAAGTTTATGTATTTATTTTGAGAGGGAGCGAGAGAGAGCGTGTGAGCAGGGGAGGGGCAGAGAAAGAGGGGGCGAGGGCGCCTGGGTGGCTCAGTCGGTTAATCATCCGACTTCGGCTCAGGTCATGATCTCACGGCTCGTGAGTTCGAGCCCCACGTCGGGCTCTGTGCGGACAGCTCAGAGCCTGGAGCCTGTTTCAGATTCTGTGTCTCCCTCTCTCTCTCTGACCCTCCCCCGTTCATCCTCTGTCTCTCTCTGTCTCAAGAGTAAATAAACGTTAAAAAAAATTTTTTTTTAAATAAAATAAAATAAAAAAGAAAGGGTGGGGGGGAGACAGAGAGAGAATCCCAAGCAGGCTCCGCACCGTTAGTACGAAACCCACCCGACCAAGGGCTCGATCTCACGAACTGTGAGATCATGACCTGAGCCAAAACCAAGAGTTGGATGCTTAACTGACTCAGCCACCCAGGCGCCCAGTTGCCTGGTTTTTAATTTGACAGTTTAACATAATTTTCTAGGCACTAAATACTCTTGTCTTCACGTACACATAACACACCGCATTATGTCCTTTGGATAAACTTTAATTTAACCCCTCCACTGTGTGTGCACTTAGGGTGTTCCAGGTTTTCTGTTGTGATTAACACTGCTGTGGTAAAATTCCTACGCTTAAATCTTTTTGCCCGGGTCACCGAATAAGGAATAAGTAGGAAATGCTGCCTAACTGCAGTGCGCTTGTACCCGTGGAGGCGTTTAGGCTCTGCTCTGTCATCTCCATCACAGACCCACACTTTGGGGCCACAACAACGTGGTCCTCCCCAGTCTTTCTACAAGCGGCCTCTTGGCCAGCCGGTGTGTGGGAATTTCTAGATGAATGATTCTGGGCTGTACGAGGCACATTTCTCCACTCATCTCTTCCTTCCCAAGAACAGGACCAGGAAATAGTGGCTGGAGCTGGAAACACAGGCAGAAGGGTCAGTGAGAGAAAGAGGGATGCGGAATAGCCCCAGGCACCTGCTGAGGGAACCCTGGTGCACTTGCTGGAGACAGAGGATCGCCAAGGGGCCCCGGGCACAATTGAGAACGCAGTGGAACAAACAGGGGAAACGGGACAGAGAAGCCCAGAAGCCAGGGGCAGCAGAGAAACCAAGAAACAGTCACTGGGGCTGGAGAAATGGAGAGCAAGGAAAAGGAAGCTGGTCCGAGAACAGTAAGAGGGGGCTCCAAATAGGAGCAGGGATCAGAACGTAGAGGAACCAGGTAGCAGCCAGAGGGAGCAGGGACCATCCAGAGGGATGAGAAAACAGAAGATTTGGCTCTAAAATGGAAAAAAAAAGCAGGTGGGTATGGTGTTCTGGGCAAGAGCCTGTGAGACAAGCAACCTCTCAAGGCACCAGGGTTTAGAGGGGAATCTGAGGGGATGGGGAAAGGCAGAGGTACCGGGGAACAAGGAATAGGAAAGAATGGGAAGGGACTAGATAGCAGCCAGAGCAAGCAGGGACCAGCTGCTGAGGCTGCAGAACAGGTGGAGGGGTGGGGAAGGGACTGACCCATGGGACAGTTGGAAGGACAAAGAAAGGCCTCCCAGGCTGAGGAGTAGCTGAGGAAACCAGGAGCCACGTGGAACAAGGAATAGTCTCTGAGGTTGGGGAACAGCCAGAGGGAACAGCAAAGCTGTGCTGGGCACTGGGTGTCTACTAAGAAGTCCCAGGGGCTAACCAGAGGATAGGGACACAACGAAGTGGGCATTCAAAGTTTACCTGGTGTTGGAGAGCGACTCGAGTGACCAGAGAGCAGCAAGAGGGACTAGAGAACAGCTGAAAGGCATAGTAGCCATTCCTGAAGCTAGTTGCCAGCCAGAGGCCCCACGCAACAGGCACTGGGGTGAAGGGACAGTTGCAGAAGCTGGAGAGAGGCTGAGGAACCACCAGAGTTCCCTGGAATAAGGTGACAGGGATTTCCTGGGACGTGGGACTTCAGTGCTAAAACAGAGGAAGTCCTAGACAACTGGAACAGTTGGTCACCCTACCCAGGAGGCAACCAGAGGAACCAGCAAATAGTCAGACATGATGGAAACGATGGACAAAGTGAAAGTACAGAATCAAGCATGGTGCAGAGTGCACAGAACCAGTAGACTTTGGTGGTCAAGAGCCTAGGCCAGGAGCCAGGTCGACCAGCTCTCCGCAAAGTGTGGTCAGTCCCCAAACCAGATGTGGGAGCATCAAGTGAGGGTGTCTGAGAAATGCATTCCAGGACTGCCCAAGGCACAGGAAAGAATTGGGACTGGGCAGCAGTCAGAGGGCTCAAAGGGCAGTCAATCTGTGTCAAACAGAAGGAACGAGTAAGGCTCATCAGGACCAGGGAACAGCCAGATGGACTGGGGCACAATCAGAAGAAATGTACCACGGACTAAGGATCAGCTCAAGGGAAAACTGTCCAAAGAAAACACAGGACAGTCAGGGGCAGCAGGAAGCAGTCAAAGGGAAGAAGAAACAGGAGGCATGGAACAGTTAGAGGAATCCAGGGGCAATCAGGAAAGAGGCCAGGGACAACCTACATTAAGAGGGAACAGGAAACAGAGGGATCAAGGAAGAGTCAGATGGGGACTATGCAGACGGAATAAGGACCAGCAGAGGGAGCAGCAGGGAGAAGTGAGGCACAGTAGTGGGCAGGAGAAGCAGGGGAAAGCCAGAGGGAGGAGCTTAGGGGCACCAGGGAACGGGAATAGCCAGAGGGAGCAGAAAGGATCCGAACAACCCCCGCCAAGGGCAGACATACAGAGAGGCTGGGTATCTGCCCTCTGGGGAGGGCACAGTGAGCCAAGAAGTCACCGCACACTTTCAGCCAGCTCAGCGAACATGCTGGAAGCCCTTCTGCTAGCCTGGGACAGGGTGTAGAAAGGCAAGATCATATATCACAGGAGGTGATACAGAAATGTTCTCGGGCACGAGTGAGGGCAGCCCCCAAAGTGGGAGGACCCAGCCCTAAGCCAGCTGCAGGGTGGGACAGAGAAGGTGGCAGGGACACAGTGGGTAGTGAGCGGTCAATCCCGGCAGCCCAGCATGCCCCGGGGATGAGAGCGCACGGTGTGCCGGCTCCAGTGATCCCGAAGGGAGACATTGCTGTGTGGGTCGCTGGAGAGCCATGAGGAGCTGGAGTGGGGACCCTCACCTAGGATGAAGAGGTCCTTGTAGGGGTCCTGGTGGTGATAGGGACACATGCCATCCTCCATGGTAGAAATGGGCCAGAAAATCAAACCTTCTCATATGTGGCAGATGAGACTGGAATCTGGGTGAATCTGTACCAGCAACTTTCTACCCAAATTCCTAGTACCAAAATGCCCCCTCCCAAAGCTTCTATTTTAGCGGGGAAAGGATGAAAGAGGGGCAGCTGTGGGCAGTGTACCTTGCGTGTATTCATCTTGTGTCAATGCTCGTAATGCCTATCATGGTCTTTGTACACTTTCCCTCACAATGTGGCCTTAGTGACTCCCAGGGAGGTGAGAGACAGATGAGGGTGGTCTTTCGTCCACCAGCTTGGGCCGCTGGAGTTGTTAAAATGTTTGAGAGTGTAAAATGATGGAACATCTTCATTCGTTCCTACTGGTTGGTAAATAGCCACTCCTGTCCTGCTGCCTGAGGCTCCTCCCCTGTGTTACCCACACACCTGCGGGCCTGTCCTGGGTAGCCGGCAAGCTGGTGGGTTGGATGGGCAGGCAAAATGAGAGCTTCGCTCAAGCCTGACCCCAGGGCTCTCCCTGGTTGACTGCTCTTGGGTGAAGAAGGGGGCACAAGTCAGGGGGTGTTGCTAGGGGCCCAAGTGGAGGTCCTGCTCTCAGTAACCCTCAGGGCCGTGCTCAGGAGAGCTGGTGGGTGGAGAAGTGCTGGGCATGTTCTGGTGCTTATGGATCTGCCTCCAGGAGCTACTGGTGGTGGAGAACGTACTGTGAGTTCCCTGCCTGCTTGGTGACCCTGAACATTCACCAACAAAGGGAGGGTGACCCAGGCCCCCAGAGTGAATAAAGGCTTCTCATTTCCTCATAGTCAAATCATTGGATCTCTTCTTTGATACTTAGCATGTTTTCTGTCTTGTTTAGGACATCCTCACCTACCCCAAGGCCTGAACAAACATTTACCTAAATTTTATTTATTTATTTATTTATTTATTTATTTATTTATTTATATTTTAGAGAGAGAGCACGCAAGCAGGGGAGAGGGGCAGAGAGAGAGAGAGAGAGAGAGAGAGAGAGAGAGAGAGAGAGAATCTTAAGTATGTTCCACACTCAGTGCGGAGCCCAACTCAGGGCTCGATCCCACGACCCTGGGATCATGACCTGAGCCAAAATCAAGAGTCAGATGTGCAACCGACTGAGCCGCCCAGGTGCCCCTCACTTACATTTTCTACTAGGAGTTTCAAAGCTTGGATTTTCTTGAAACTGTTGATTCTTTTGAAATCATTTTAAAATTAAGAGAAGTTACAAGAATAGTAACACCTTGCCACATTTGCTTTTGCTGTCTCTTGACTTATGCATGTATGTTTGTGTGTGCGTGTGTATATGTTTATACACACAGATATAGTTAAAACTTTATTTTCTGAACCATTTGAGAGTAATTTGCAGACACAATTCCCCTTTACCCCTAAATACTTCAATGTGTATCTCTCGAAACCAAGGACATTCTCTTCCATAACCACAGTACAGTTACCAGAATCAAGAACTTTCATACTGATGTTACTACATACCATGAGGGTACTAACATACCATGTATTATCTAATTATCTGACATCTCATGTGTAATATACAGTTTTCCCAGTTGTCACAATAAGGTCCTTTAGAGCATTTCCCCCTGATCCAGGATCCAATCCAGCTGCCTGCATTGTGTTTAATTGTCATGTCCCTTTAGTCTTTAATCGGGAACATTTCCTCAGCCTTCCCTTGATTTTCGTGACACTGAACATTTGGAAGAATGTCCCTCAATTTGGATTTTTTCCTGCCTCCTCATTTGATTTAAGTTATTCATTTTTTTTTTTCTCAGAAATATCACAAAAATGATGCTATGTTCCTCTCAGGGCTTCATGTCAGCAGGCATTCAATATCAATGTAACCTTTCTTGATAATACTAACTGATTACCCATGACTACAATGGTGTCCGTCAAGTAATATAACCTGACCATCTTTCCCTACGTAATTAAAAACCATTTTGTGGGGGGATAATTTGAGACTACATAAATGTCCTGTTTCTCATGTTGTCTGATTTTAGCATCCTGTGGTGATTCTTGTGTGTAACAGTTAATTACTGTACTGTTTCCCTAATGATGTTCTAATCCCATCATTTCTCCTACATTGATTAGTTGGCATTCTACTATAAGGGGAAAATATTCCTCTCTCTGACAGCTGGAAGTATAATTACATGCCAGGCACAGTGAGCACACCTCGATTTGTCATTAGTCACCAAGAACTAGAGCTTTTTGGAGAAAAGACAGACTCCAGGGCTAGAGCAGAGAGAGTACAAAATGATCCTGGAAGAACTCATTGTTCCGGAAAGTAATGAAGTGCTCAAAAGATGGGGACGAGTCGACAGGACACAGGAGCTACCTTGAAGGAGCTCCCTCTGGTCCAATTTGGGACAATTTGAGTAGCAAAGTATAATAAAGATAGCAATAAGTTATAACCCACGGCATAAAGTAGGAAGTCACCAGTTCATTTAATAGGTAAATAGGTTTGTAGGTAGGCAGACAAGGGAGAACTGAGTGCTTCTTTTTAATAGCATTCTGATCTTTTCTGGTGAGTGCTTCTTTTTGATAGCATTCTGATCTTTTCTGGTGTGCCCATTCCTCCAGTCCTTCTGAGGCTCATATTGGTAGTTTGGTATTCTTTGGAAATAATTACAGATTTACTAGAAGTTGCAAAGACAGTAGAGAGAGGTCTCATGTATCCCTTTACCCAGTTTGCCCCAGTGGTTACATCCTGCATCACTAGGAAACTGACATTGCTACAGTGTGTGTGTGTGTGTGTGTGTGTGTGTGTGTGTGTGTGTGTGTAGTTCTCTGCCAACCATGCATTGATCCCTGGGCAATAATACACATACAGCACTATTCCATCACCAAACAAGTCTACTGGTGTTAAAATTTTACCAGTTAAAGTATAGAAAACTCAGCTGCCTTTAAATCCCTTTACCCTCAAAAAAAAAAAAAAATCCCTTTACCCTCACCAGTTTATATTATAATACAGTTGTCTTAACTATTTCCCTTACATACATGGAGATCCACAATAGACAATGTTAGACTTTTTGCTTTGGCCCTCAAACATAGTTTAGGAAAAAACTCAAGAGGTGGGGTACTGGGTGGCTCAGTTACATGTCCGGCTCTTGATTTTGGCTCAGGTCATGATCTCATGGTTCGTGGGATAGAGCCACATGTCAGGCTCTGTGCTGACAGCATGGAGCCTGCTTAGGATTCTCTCTCTTGCTCTCTCTCTCTCTCTCTCTCTCTCTCTGCCCCTCCCCTGCTCACACACACTCTCTCTCTCAAAATAAATAAATAAAAATTAAAAAAAGAAAGAAATCTCAAGAGGAGAAGCAATGCCTACTGTCTTTACTCATATTTTTGCTTTTTCCATTTTTTCTTCTTTCCTGATGTTCCAATTCCTTCTCTTATTATCTCCTTTCTGTTTTGAGAACTTCCTTTAGCCATTCCTTCAGGGTAGGTCTGCTGGCAACAAATTTTCTAAGTTTTCCTTCATCTGAGAATATCTTGATTTCCTTTTCATTTCTTCTTAGTAACAGTTTTACTGAAATAATGACTTCCATACCATACAATTTACCCATTTAAAGTGTACAACTTACTGTTGTTTATATTTATGGGTAGGAGCAACCACCACCACAATCAATTTGACAACATTTCCATCACCTCAAAAAGAGGCCCCATTTCCTTTAGCCATCACTCCTCCCCACCCCACCCGTGTTCCCTGCCTCCCTTAACCTTAAGCAACCACAAATACACTTTCTGTCCTCTAGACTTCACTATTCTGGACAGTTCACATGAATGGGATCATATAATCTGTGGTCTTTGTGTCTGGCTTCTTTCACTCAACGTAATGTTTCAAGGAGCTCCCTCTGGCTAAATTTGGGACAATTCGAGTAGCAAAATAAATAATGATAATCATCGATTATAACCTGATGAATAAAGTAGGAAGTCACCATTCCATATGATAGGTGGGTAAGATTTGTACATAGGCAGACGGGGAACAATGTAGCATGTTGTGCGTGTACATGTTGAAGCATGTACCAGTACATTGTCCCTTTTTATGGCCGAATAATATTCCATTTTATTGGAAATGTTGATGGGTCAACATTTTGTTTAGCCGTTCGTCATCTGATGTACACGTTGGTTGTTTCCACCTTTTCGCTATGATGGGTAATGCCACTATAAACATATGTGTACACATTTTTTTTTTCAACGTTTATTTATTTTTGGGACAGAGAGAGACAGAGCATGAACGGGGGAGGGGCAGAGACAGAGGGAGACACAGAATCGGAAACAGGCTCCAGGCTCCGAGCCATCAGCCCAGAGCCTGACGCAGGGCTCGAACTCACGGACCGCGAGATCGTGACCTGGCTGAAGTCGGACGCTTAACCGACTGCGCCACCCAGGCGCCCCATGTGTACACATTTTTATGTGGACATATATTTTCATTTATCTTGAGGATACATATACCGAGGAATGGGATTGCTGGGTCAAGTGGCAACTATGTTTGATCATTTGGGGAACTGTCAGACTGTTTCCCCAAAGTAGCTGTGCCATTTTACACTCCCCCAGCAATATATAAAGGCTCCAATTTCTCCACATCTTCACCAGCACTTGTTGCTATCTGACTTTCTGATGCTAGCCATTCTCGTGGGTGTGAGGTAGTATCTCATGGTAGTTTGGATTCATATTTCCCGCATAATTAATGATGCCAAGCACCTTTTCATGTATGTATTGGCCATTGCCACTTCATTCCTTAAGGATAGTTTTGCCAGAGCCAGATACGGAATTCAGAGTTGCCAGTTCTCTTCTTCCAGCCCTTGAAAACTGTTGGGCCACTTCCTTCTCTCCCCCATGGTTTCTGATGAGAAATCCACTGTCACTTTAATTGTTTTTCCCCAATAGGTAAGTTGTGGTTTCTCTCTTGCTGATTGCAAGATTTTTTTCTTTGTCTTTAGCTTTCCGGAGTTTGATTATAATGTGTCTTGGTGTAGATTTCTTTGGCTTACCCTTTTGGGGTTCGTTCAGCTTCTCGAATCTCTAAGTTGATACTTTTGCCAAATTTGAGAAAATTCCGGTCAATTTCTTCAAATACTCTTTCAGCCCCACACTCTTTCTCCCCTCCTCCTGGGACTCTGATGACACCAATGCCAGATCTCCGATTATAGTCTCACAGGTCCCTGAGGCTCTGCTCATTTTTTTCCAGCCAATTTTCTTTCTGTTCATATTGGATCATTTCCATTGTTCCATGGTCAAGTTCTCTGAGTCTTTCCTCTGTACTGTCTATTCTGCTGCTGAGCCCACAGTTGAGTTTTAAATTTTTAGTCATTGTATTTTTCAGTTCTGAAATTTCCATTCAGTTTGTCTTTATATCTTTTCTTTCTCTGCTGAGACTTTCTATTTTCAAATTTAAGTGTATTGAAACATTTTTATGATAGCTGCTTTAAAATTCTTGTCAGATAATTCTAACTTCTGTCTCATCTCAGTGTTGGTGTCTGTTGATTATCTTCTCTCGTTCCAGTTGAGATTTTTCTGCTTCTTCACATGATGCCTGATTTTCAATTATGTCCTGGATATTTTGGGGAACTATGAGACTTTGATATTATTTAAATCTTGTGTTTAATAGGCCTCCTCTGACACTGTTCTGCTAGAAAAGGAGAATCTTCTTTTTCTGAAGAGAATTCGGAAGAGGATTCAGAAAAATCCTCCTTATGCCACGTGGAAGTGGAAGTTCAAGTTCCCCACTTGGCCTCCTTTGACACCCCAGAAGGCGCCAAGCACCTTGTTGCTACTGGGAGGGGGTGGGTAGAATTTCAGGCTTTCCACCAGACCACCTCTGACACCACCCTGGTGGGAAGACAAGACTGACACCTCGTTTTTGAGTCAGGGGTGGAGTCCAAGATCCCCACCTAGCCTAAATTGACGCTGTGGGGGAAGGGTCTCATTACCCACAGGCTGGAATGAAAATCTAGCCTCCCCATTCAGCCTTTACTGATAAGAATGGAAGTAGGGGGCACAGTTATTTCTGTGATGCCTGGCTGGAACAGGGCAATATTATCTAGGTTTTTCTCTCTTGCTACGTTGCCTTTTTCCTGGTACTTGAACTAATGAAAGCAGATTTCTCTGGCTGTTTCTGCCTGTGCCAGTTGGCATTCCAAGTTGCCAGTTTCTCTAGCACCTGAGGATCATGACAGGTTTGCCTCCCTCTCTCCAACGGCCAGAATATTCTTATCTTTGTTTTATATATAATATCCAGGGGTTTTAGCTATACTTAGCAGGAGACCTAGGAAGAATTATGTCTATTCCATTTTGGTCCCATTGGTAATTTTTAACTTATTTTTTTTTAAGTTTTTAAATGTTTGTTTCGTTTTGAGAGAAAGAGAGAGACAGCGAGAGAGAGTGAGCAAGCACGAGCAGGGAGAGGCAGACAGAGAGGGAAACACAGAATTGGAAGCAGGCTCTAGGCTCTGAGCTGTCAGCACAGAGTCCGATGCAGGGCTCAAACGCACGAACTGCTGGCACAAAAACAGACACATAGACCAATGGAATAGAATAGAAACCCCAGAACTAGACCCACAAACGTATGGCCAACTAATCTTTGACAAAGCAGGAAAGAATATCCAATGGAAAAAAGACAGCCTTTTTAACAAATGGTGCTGGGAGAACTGGACAGCAACATGCAGAAGGTTGAAACTAGACCACTTTCTCACACCATTCACAAAAATAAACTCAAAATGGATAAAGGACCTGAATGTGAGACAGGAAACCATCAAAACCTTAGAGGAGAAAGCAGGAAAAGACCTCTCTGACCTCAGCCGTAGCAATCTCTTACTCGACACATCCCCAAAGGCAAGGGAATTAAAAGCAAAAGTGAATTACTGGGACCTTATGAAGATAAAAAGCTCTGCACAGCAAAGGAAACAACCAACAAAACTAAAAGGCAACCAACGGAATGGGAAAAGATATTTGCAAATGACATATCGGACAAAGGGCTAGTATCCAAAATCTATAAAGAGCTCACCAAACTCCACACCCGAAAAACAAACGCACGAACTGCAAGTTCATGACCTGAGCCGAAGTCGGACCCTTAACCGACTAAGCCACCCAAGCACCCCTAACTTAATTTTTGAATAGGTAATACATTCACATGGTTCCCTCCTTCAACTCCCCAGATCTCTCTAGCAGAAAACCGGTCTTGGCTAGTTTGTGAGTGGGTGGGGTATATGCTTAGAGATTATGCAAATGAAAGCAACTAAGAAACTATTCTTAATATTTTTCACAGAGTAGATATTGTTACTATTATGTTGAACACTGATTTTTTTAATTAGTAATTTTTAACTTTTTATCATGAAATATTACACACATTTGAATAATGCTGCCATAAATATTCTTGACCATGCCTCTAATTGCACATGTATGCATATTCAGATTGGGCATATTTCCATGAATGGAATCACTGTGTCCTAGTGTATGCATGTTTCAACATTACCCAATAAAGAAAAAAATGCCTTCTAATGTGGTTGTGCCAATTTACACCATCAACAATATGAGAGTTCTCATTGCACCATATTCTCCTCAACACTCCGTACTATCAGTCTTTTTTATTGAGGACATTCTAGAAGCCATATAGTGGTGTCTCACTGTGGTTTAAATTTGCATTCCCTGGTTACCAAGGTTAAGCCCTTTTCATGTTTATTGAAACCTTGGATTTCCCCTTTTGTAAAATGCCTGTTCAAATGCTTTGCCCACTTTTCTACTTGGCGCTCTCTTTTCTTCTTATTGGTTTGTAAGAGTTCTTTACATCCTCTAGATATGAACCCTTTGACAGTACTATGTGTTGCAGATATCTTCTCCTTTTCCGTGGCTTTCCTTTTGTCCTCTTACAATGCTGTCTTTTAAATAAACAGAAGTTTTAAAACGTGTTGTAGCCAGACATCAATCTTTCTTTATGGTTAATGTTTTTTGCATCTTGTTTTGAGAATTATTTTCCTAATCTGAGATCATGTCTTTTTTCTGCATTTTTTTTTTTTTTTTGGTGCCAAAACCTGGGAAGGAATTTTCTGCATTAATTTTAAAGGCTTTATTGTTTTGCCTTTTCCCCTACGTTTCTTTTTAGTCAATCCTAGTTCATTCAATTCTATGTTGCCATGGCTGGCACATAATCAAGCAGTAAATGCATATAGTGCCCACATTAACTAGCGGATTTAAACAAAGCCTAATTTAATCCTCATTTTTGAAAAAGAATGACTGCATAAATCAATGAATAAATGTACTACACACGCAATGAATGCTAAGATACTTCAACAAGTTTTTTTTTTTCCTCTCATAAAATACAAAACCAGACACTGAGTGCAAACCCTGTGTGATACATTATGTCATTATGTTATATACAGATACGTCATTGAAAACAACTTCCTATTTGCCTTCTATCCAACCCCCCAGTGCTGACCATATTGCCTTGAACAGGATTGTGTTGTTACAGGTCTCCGTGTCATTCGAGGATGTGACCGTGAACTTCAGCAGGGAAGAGTGGCAGCATTTGGACCCTGCTCAGAGACGCCTGTACCGGGATGTGACACTGGAGAACTACAGCCACCTGCGCTCAGTGGGTAAGCACAGCTGCCCTGTGTGTCTGCCAGGGGCGTCAGTGTGCTATTTCCATTCTCAGCTGCTGAGTGTTCTGGAACATCTTAAGTGTGTGATGGTGTCATCCTTGATTGGTCCAAGATTCTTCATCCCCTTTCCATGACTATTATTATTACCCTGTTCCCGGTGCAATGCATGATTACTTTTCTGAAGGGCAAATGGAAATGTCACTGAAAGTCCCCTGAAACCCAATTAGCTGGACCCAATCCTGTATCATGTCCTGTCAACAGGGTACCAGGTTCCCAAACCAGAGGTCATCTTCAAATTGGAGCAAGGAGAGGGGCCATGGACATTGGAGGGAGAAACCCCACATCAGAGCTGTTCAGGTGAGTGTGACCAGAGCAGACGGGGGACACAAAAACAAATCGACTCTTTCTAGAAGAGGCTGTGAAGATAACCGGCCTTGAAAGTTCTAAACGTTGGTCGTTTACTGGAGATGGTTGACAGAAGCGTCTTTGATACCTAAACAACGTCTCTAAGTACAGCCCTCGCAAAAAGCCATTGTCTTGGTTGTTTGGCTTTTTGACAGGAGAGCTGTCTCTAGTCTCTGCACCCTGGATCACACACGTGCCGCCTTATCTTATCTAAGGCCTTTTTATTCTTTCTACTCCACTCCCACCCCCTTTATCTTAGATTCTTTCCTTGTACGTTCAGGTATTCTAAAATGTCTTCCCTTTTATGCCAATTCCACATGCTCCTTCCCTACATGTCCTCCCAGGGGCAACTGACCTACTGCGTCTGGTCTTTGAATTTGTGCGGTGGTCTTTTATCTTTTTTTTTTTTTTTTTAATTTTTTTTTTCAACGTTTATTTATTTTTGGGACAGAGAGAGACAGAGCATGAACGGGGGAGGGGCAGAGAGAGAGGGAGACACAGAATCGGAAACAGGCTCCAGGCTCTGAGCCATCAGCCCAGAGCCCGACGCGGGGCTCGAACTCCCGGACCGCGAGATCGTGACCTGGCTGAAGTCGGACGCTCAACCGACTGCGCCACCCAGGCGCCCCTGTGCGGTGGTCTTTTAAAGCCTGGAGGGTTGGTGTGTGAGTAGGTATTCTTAGTGTATGTAAATTGTATTGCACCACGTGTCTTAATTCTGTTCCTCTTTCTCACTCATCCATGAGGTCTGTCCATACTGCAGTGTATTCCGCTGGCTTCCCTCCTTCAGACTGCTGCAAAGCATCCCCCCTGTGCCAGCAGCACATCTTAACCATTCACCCTGTGGCGGAGCCTAGGGTTGTTGCTAAATGAAGCTCCCAGCTAATACAAACAGCTCTGCGAGAACTTTCTACAGCAGTGTTCCCTTATGGAGGGTGAGAATGTCTCAGGGGATGTTTACAGAAGAAGGGATTTGCCTGATCATTGTATATTTCCATCCTGAATTTGACTGAGTGCCACCATATTGTTCTCAGGTTGACTGAACGAATCTATACTAGCAATGGTTTCTGCCATCGATTAGTAGAACCAAGCTTTCTCATCTTTTGGGTATCTCATTTTTTTATTGCACATCTCTCCAATACCTAGTTTCAGCCTTTCATGACTGATCTGTTGTGGTCTGTTTGAGTGTCCCCTTCTATGAGTGACCTTGTTCATGTTCCCCATGTTTTGCTTGAGTTTCCTGTCTGTTTCTTTTTTTTTCTCTTCAATTCTATATGTTCAAATTTTTATTGTTACCTTCTTTTTTCTTCTTCTTTTTTTTCTAATTTATTTTAATCCAAGTTAGTTAACATATAGTGTAGATTGGTTTCAGGAGGAGAATTCAGTGATTCATCACTTCCATACAACACCCAGTGCTCGTCATAACAAGTGCCCCCCTTAGTACCCATCACCCATCTAGCCTATCCGCCCCTCACCCACCTCCCCTCCAGCAAACCCTCAGGTTGTTCTCCTTATTTAAGAGTCTCTTATGGTTTCCTCGGTTTCTTACTGGTTTACATCCAATTTATTACCTGCCCTTTTTCCCAGTCTTCTCCTCTTCCTTATCCCCATACGTGAGGTTGCCCTAGGGACCCTGCCTACTGTTCACCAGTCTTTCCTTCATATACATGCAAGGATTCATCCATACTGAATTCTGATGACTCTGCTTTTGACATCCCCAGTCCGGTTTTCTCTGGCACTTTATTTATTTACTTACTTATTTTTTAAAAATTTTTTCATGTTTATTTTTGAGAGACAGAGAGAGAGACAGAGTGTGAGCAGGGGAGGGGCAGAGAGAGAGGGAGAAACAGAATCAGAAGCAGGCTCTAGGCTCTGAGCTGTCAGCACAGAGCCCGATGCGGGGCTCGAACTCACAAACTGTGAGATCATGACCTGAGCCTAAGTCCAATGCTTAACTGAGCCATATGGATACCCCTATTTACTTATTTTTATGGTTATTTATTTTGAGGGGGGAGGAGAAAGATAGAGAGCAGGGGAGGGGCAGAGAGAGAGGGATAGAAAGAGAATCCAAGGCAGGCTCTGTATTGATGATGCAGGGCTGAAACCCACAAACCGCAAGATAATGACCTGAGCCGAAACCTAGAGTCCGATGCTGAACGGACTGAGCCACCCAGGTGCCCCTGGTACGTTATTTTTTTAATTTATTTTTAAATTTTTAAATTTTTAAATTTTATTTTAGAGAGGCAGGCGTACGAGCAAGGGAGAGGGGCAGAGAGAAAGAGAGAATCCCAAGCAGGCTCCATGCTCAGCAGGGAGCCTGACACAGGACTCGATCCCACGACCCTGGGATCATGACTTGAGCCAAAATCAAGAGTCTGAGACTCAACCGACTGTCCCACCCAGGTGCCCCTTCACTGGTACTTTAGTACTAGATTTAGCTTCCTAGAAAGTTTCCTTGAGGGGCGCCTGGGTGGCGCAGTCGGTTGGGCGGCCGACTTCAGCCGGGTCGCGATCTCGCGGTCCGTGGGTTCGAGCCCCGCGTCGGGCTCTGGGCTGGTGGCTCGGAGCCTGGAGCCTGTTTCCGATTCTGTGTCTCCCTCTCTCTCTGCCCCTCCCCCGTTCATGCTCTGTCTCTCTCTGTCCCAAAGGTAGATAGACGTTGAAAGAAAAGAATTAAAAAAAAGATTTTAAAGGAAAAAAAAAAAAAAAAAAAAAAAGAAAGTTTCCTTGAGATGTTTCTCTTGATCCTCAGTACGTAAGAAATTTGAATCATCATCTCACGCATTACCTTCTCATCTTCAAATTCTGTCACAGTCTGTCAGTGCTTCTTAAATCTTTTAGTCTTTTTTTTTAATTAATTACCTGCAGTTCCTAGTGCCTTTCCATTTTTGCAAATATCATTTTTGGATCTCAGCTCATCTTCTCAATTCCCAGTAATACCACCTCAAACCAGCTTCTTATTTTCTTATGCTTGGATTACGATGATTCTATTCCTGATTGAATTTGCTGACTCCATTCTTTTTATTAGTTCACTTTAAGTGCTAATGACAGATGTCATTACCTAAAACATTCCATTTATGTTGTCAGCTTTATGAAATAAACCCAACAATTACTCCCCATTACTTAGTATGTCATAATTAAACTCTTCTTTCAAAGAGATAAACAATATGGCCACATATTTCCAATTCAAACTTGTATCTGTATATTTTCTATAACCTCTACTCATCTCCGTTTTAAACAGTTTTATGGTTTATTGATATTGCTATCAGTAATTGATGTTAATAATTTACCAATGTAAATAATTCTATGCGTTTTGACAAATGCATACAGTCCTATAACCACCACCACCACTGTCAAGAATATAGAGCAAAAAATTATACCACACCCCTTTGTTGTCACTCCTTCCCACTACTTCTGGCCCTGAAAAATACTCATCTTTTTTCTGTCCTTATAAGGTTTGCCTTTTCCAGAATGTCACATATATGGAATCATATAGCACGAAGCTTTTTGAGCCTGGCTTCTTTCACTTAGTATAATGCATTAAAAACTCATTCATCCTCTTGTATGTTTCCACTGTTTGTTATTTTTTTATTGCTGAGTGGTATTCCACTGTATAAATGTACCACGGTTTGTGTATCCACTACTTGAGGGCTATTTGGATGGTTTCCAGTTTGGGTGATTATAAATAAAAGTGCTATGAAGTCTATTTACTGATTTTGTGTGATGAGAAGATTTCAGTTCTCTAGGGTAAATACCTAGGAGTGGGATTGCTGGGTTGTATAGTAAGTGTATGTTTAATGTTATTAGAAACTGCCAAACTGAGTTTTAAAGCAGCTGTAAAATTTTACATCCTAGCCAGCTATGTATGAGAATTCCGGTTGATCTCCATCTTTACCAGCATTTGGAATTGTCCATTTAAAATGTTTTTAGCCATTTTAGTAGGTGGGTGGTAGTATCTTACTATGGTTTTAATTAGCATGTTTGTAATGTCTAATAGTTAACATCCATATATCTTCCCTGACGGAGTATTTGCACAAATAGTTTGTCCAGTTTTCTATAGGGAATTTTGTGTTCTTATTGAGTTTTGAAAGTTCTTTGTATATTCTGAACACAAGTTATAAGATATGTGTTTTGCAAATTTTTCTTTTTCTTTTCTTATCAGTGTCTTTCATGAGACATTTTATTTATTTTTTTTTAAGTTTTCATTAAATTTTTTTTAATGTTTATTTATTTTTGAGAGAGAGAGAGAGAGAGAGAGAGAGCATGAAGTGGGGAAGGGACAGAGAGAAGAGAGAGACACAGAACCTGAAGCAGGCTGAAGGCTCCAGGCTCCGAGCTGTCAGCACAGAGCACAACGCCAGGCTCGAACTCACGAACTGTGAGATCATGACCTGAGCTGAAGTCGGATGCTTAACCGACTGAGCCGCCCGGGCACCTCTCATGAGACATTGTAAATTTTGACAAAGCCTAATTTATCTATTTTCTTCTTTTACAGAGTGTGCTTTGGGGGTTGTATCTATGAACTCTTTACCTAATCCAAGGTCACGGAAAATTTAGATTTTATATTTAGTTCTGTGATCTCTTTTCTGTTAATTTTTTATGTGATTCAAGTATGGATCGAAGTTCACTTTTTTACACATGGCCATCCAATTATTCCAGCATCATTTATTTTTTTAAAAATGATGCTGGGGCTCCTGGGTGGCTCGGTTGGTTAAGCGTCCCACTTTGGCTCAAGTCATAATCTCACAGTTTGTGTGTTTGAGCCTTGCATCAGGCTCTCTGCTCTCAGTACAGAGCCTGCTTCGGATTCGCTCTCTCTCTCTCTCTCTCTCTCTCTCTCTCTCTCTCAAAAAGTAAACATTTTAAAAAAAGATTAAAATAAACGATCCTTTCTTGGGGCACCTGGTTGGCTTAGTCAGTTGAATGTCCAACTTTGGCTCAAGTCATGGTCTCTCAGTTCATGAGTTCAAGGCTTATGTCAGGCTCCTTGCTGTCAGCATAGAGCCCGCTTCAGATCCTCTGTCCCCTTCTCTCTGCCCCCTCCACTTGTGCTCTCTCTCAAAAAAAAATAAACATTAGAAAAAAACATGATCCTTTGTCAACTGATTTGCCTTTGCACGTTTATTGAAAATCAGTTGCCATATGTGTGTGGATCTCTTTCTGGAGTCTTTACTCCATTCCTGTGATCTATTCATTTATCTTTATACTATTCCCACACTGTTTTGATTAGTATATAATAAATTTGAAATCATGCAGTGTTAGCCCTCCAACCTTGTTCTTCTCTTTCAATTGTTTTGGCTATCTGAGTACTGTGTATATCCATTTGAATTTTAGAATCAGTTTTTCAATTTCTACAAAAGTGAATTTTGACTGGGATTATGTTGACTCTGTGGCTCAGTTTGGAGAGAACTGACATCTTAACATTATTGAGTCTTCGAAGCCATGAATAAGTTATACATTTCCATTTATTTAGGTGTTCTTTACTTCCTCTTAGTGATATCTTCTACCTTTCAGTATAGAGGTTTTGTGCATCTTTTGTCAAATTTATCCCTAAGTATACCACATTTTTACTGTTTGTTTATTTTTGAGAGAGAGAGACAAACAGACAGAGTGCAAGTGGGGGGAGGAGTAGAGAGGGAGGGAGACAGAATCCGAAGCAGGCTCCAGGCTCTGAGGTGTCAGCACAGAGCCCAACACGGGGCTCAAACTCACGAACCATTGAGATCATGACCTGAGCCAAAGTCGGACACTTAACCAACTGAGCCACCCAGGCACCCCCTAAGCATACCACATTTTATGCTATTTCCCCCCAGCTTTATTGAGATATAATTGACACATAACATTATATAAGTTTAAGGTATACAAAATTTATGTATTGCAAAATAATTAACACCACAGCCTTCGCTAATATCTCCATCCTGTCACATAGTTACCAATTCTTTTTTGTGGTGAGAACATTTAAGACTTACTCTCTTAACACCTCTCAAGTGTATGATGCAGTATCGTGAGCCCGAATTACCATGCCGTATCTTAGATCCTCAGAACTCGTTCCTCATAGAACCTAGAACCGGCAGTTTGTACCCTTTGACCAATACTTCCATTTCCTTCACCCCCAACCCCAGGTAACCACCACTCTAGTCCGAGTTTGATTTTTTTTAGATTCCACATACAAGTGATAATACCATACAGTATTTGTCTTTGTCTGACTTATTTCATTTAGCATAATACCCTTAAGATTCAGCCAGGTTATAACAAATGGCACAATATTTTTCTCATGGCTGAATTATATTCCCTTGGGAATATCTATCTTCTTTATCCATTCAACGTTGACTGACAGATTGTGTCCATATCTTGTTATTGTGAATAATGCTGCAATGAATACAAGAGTGCAGATATCTCTACGAGATCCTCATTTCTGTTCTTATGGATATATACCCAGAAGTGGGATCGCTAAATCATGTGGTAGTTCTGCTTTTAATTTTTCAAGGAACCTCTATACTGTTTTCCATAGCGGCTGTACCAATTTGCATCACTACCAACAATGCACAAGGACTCCCTTTTCTTCACACCCTCACCAACACCTCTTATCTGTCATCTTGGTGTAGCCACTGTAGCAGGTGTGAGGTGGTATCTCATTGTGGTTTTGACTTGCATTTCCCTGGTGATTAGTGATGTTGAGCACCTTTTCATGTACCTGTTGGCCATTTGGATGTCTTCTTTGTGTTTTTGTTTTAAAATGTTTATTTATTTATTTTGAGAGAGAGAGAGCGCCAGAGAGAGTGAGAGTGGGGGAGGGGCAGAGAGAGAGAGGGGGAGAGAGGGAATCCCAAGCAGGCTCCTTGCTGACAGCATGGAGCCTGACGTGGGGCTCAATCTCACAAACCATGAGATCATGACCTGAGCCAAATGGAGAGTCTGACACTTAACCGACTGAGTCACCCAGGAGCCCCATTTTGATGTCTTCTTTGGAAAACTGTCTGTTCAGTTCTTCTACCCATTTTTAATCGGTTTATTTCTTTTTTGCTATTGAGTTGTATGAGTTCTTTATATTAACTCCTTATCAGATATATGACTTGCAAAAACGTTTTCACATTACAGAGGTTGCTTTTTCATTTTGCTGATTGTTGTTGTTTTTTTTTTTTTTTTTTGATGTGCACTTAAGAATTTTTACTTATGTCTACCATATGTGTTAGTGTCCTATGAATCAGACTCTTTATTCTGTGCTCTGTCTATTCAGTGATACATTTTCACCTGGTGATCAGATTTCGGTGTTCCATGAAATGGCTCAGTGACTCTAGCATATGTGGCTCTTTCCTCTTTCTCACCTTTCTTTCCACAGGAGCTCAGAAAGAAAGCACAGACTTTAGACTATGTGGTAACTGAGGCTTTTACCTCTCTGTTTTTAGAAAGTTCCCAGAAGTAAGAGCCTGTTTCTTCTTGTATAACTCAGGGGCTGAGCAGGAGACAGAAACTACCTACTAATTTGAACAGCGAAAGTATAACATAAAGAATGATTGGCTACGGTGAGATTGAAGTGACAAGAGATTAGCTAGTAAAAGTAAAGAGAAATCTAAAGAATAAAGGAATAGCAGATAAAAAGAACAGCTGGTACCTCTAAGGCTGTGATTGAACACCCAAGGAAGGGCCTCCCTTGCTTCCCGGGGATGAATCCAGAGCTTGATGGGAGGCGCACTTTACTATTTGGATGGTTGATGTTGCAACACTGTTGAGTATAGCTGCAGAGGAATGGATCTCTGAGGCACAGAAATTTAATGTTGGTGCTCCTATGGTTCAGAGGAAAAGCAAGACAAAGCAGAGAGGTTATAAAGGTTCAGAGCAAGGGCGCCTGGGTGGCTCAGTCAGTTAAGCGTTCGACTCTTGATTTCGGCTCAGGTCACGATCTCACAGTTCATGAGATCGAGCCCCAGCGTCAGGCTCGCAGAACCTACTTGGGATTCTCTCCCTCCCGCTCTGTGCCGCCCCCCACTCCGCTCATGTGTACACTCCGGCTCTCTCTCAAACTAAATAAATTAAAAAAAAAAAAAAGAGAGAAAGGTTTAGAGCTGATAAGTAATAAAGACATATAATCTGAAATATTTCTTCCATGCTAGGACTCCCCTTAACAGACTTAGGTTTCTTCTTCTGGTTAGTCTCATTATCAAGACCTCCTACATGATGGATATGAATTCCCAGGGTCACAGCCCATCTCCCTCACTTAATTAGCGATTTGGTCTTCAGCAAGTTACACAACTTCTCTGTACTTCTGGTTTCTCATCTGACTGGTCATGACAGCTGCCTCTTAGGGGTTAGTGAGGACTGAATGAGCTATTTATGCATAAAGCACTTGGAACAGTGCCTGGTGCATCATAAATGCTATAAAATTATTTTGTATATAGTAAGTGCTTTAGAAGAATTTTGTATTACTACATTATTACTATTTTCATTATTGTCATATGGACCCTTCCATTTCTGTGTCCACCTCGTACCCCGTCCACGGCCAGACCACCCCAAACGCACCCCATCTCGTCTGAACTACACGTACCCTCGGCTGATTGCCCTTGGAGTCATTTTTACTTTCTTCTTTTTCGTTTTAGGTGAGGATATTGGGAAAGTACAACAACAGAGAATTTCTGGAAAAGTTCCACTCCCCTGTGAGAAATTTGGTCAATCTATAAGAAAAGCTCCATTGTGTTCCATTTTAGAAGAATTGTGGCAAAATAATAGTGAGCTAGAGAGATACCCAGGAAGCCAAAATAACCCTTTAAGTCCTGTGAAAGTGCTGAGCTGTGAATGTAAAAATATTGAAAAAATAATTCACGTGAGTTCCAAGCTTGTTCCTTCAATTAAAAGACTCCATAACTATGACACATTTGGAAAGAGTTTGAAGCACACTTTAAACTTACATAACCATAATAAAAGCAATTCAACAAAGAACCTTGATAAGATTTTTGGAAGTGATAACAATTTTGCCCACAGCTCTTCCTCCCCCGAGAATGCTGCCACAGGGGCAAATGCCTGCAAAATTAATCAATGTGAAAAGCATCTTGGCAACAAACAAGTTCTCATCCCCCAGCAGCAAATTCAGACCGGGGAGCAACTTTATGTTTGTACTGAGTGTGTAAAGAGCTTCCCCCAGAAGTCACATCTCTTTGAGCATCAGAGAATGCATGCTGAGGGAAAATCCCATGAATGCAATAAAAGTGAGAACGCCCTCACTCAAAAGCCACAGATTAATGGACCTCAAAGTGTTTGTACAGGGGATAAACCCTATATATGTACTCAGTGTGGGAAGGCCTTTACTCTCAAGTCAAACCTCATTACACATCAGAAAATTCATACTGGGCAGAAACCATATAAGTGCAGTGAGTGTGGAAAAGCCTTTTTCCACAGATCGTATCTCTTTAGACATATGAGAATTCATACAGGAGAAAAACCCTATGAATGTAGTGAATGTGGAAGAGGCTTCTCCCAGAATTCAGACCTTAATATACATCAGAAGACTCATACTGGAGAGAAACACTATGCGTGCAGTGAATGTGGGAAAGCCTTTACAAGAAAGTCCGCGCTCAGAATGCATCAGAGAATCCACACAGGAGAGAAACCTTATGTATGCACTGAATGCGGGAAGGCTTTCATCCAGAAATCACATTTCAATACACATCAGAGAATCCATACCGGTGAAAAACCTTACGAATGCAGTGAGTGTGGAAAATCATTCACTAAGAAGTCACAACTCCATGTGCATCAAAGAATTCACACAGGAGAAAAACCCTATATATGTACAGAATGCGGAAAGGTCTTTACTCATAGGACAAACCTCACTACACATCAGAAGACTCATACTGGAGAGAAACCCTACATGTGTGCTGAATGCGGAAAGGCTTTCAGTGACCAGTCAAATCTCATTAAACACCAGAAAACTCACACTGGAGAGAAACCCTATAAATGCAATGGCTGTGGAAAAGCCTTTATATGGAAGTCACGCCTCAAAATACATCAGAAGTCTCATATCGGAGAGAGACACTATGAATGCAATGAATGTGGGAAAGCCTTTATCCAGAAATCAACACTAAGTGTGCATCAGAGAATCCACACAGGAGAGAAACCCTACGTTTGTCCTGAGTGTGGGAAGGCCTTCATCCAGAAATCACACTTCATTGCACATCACAGAATTCATACTGGAGAGAAGCCTTATGAATGCAGTGACTGTGGGAAGTGCTTTACTAAGAAGTCACAACTCCGTGTGCATCAGAAAATTCACACAGGGGAGAAGCCCAACATATGCGCTGAATGTGGGAAGGCCTTCACTGACAGGTCAAATCTGATAACACACCAGAAAATCCATACCCGAGAGAAACCCTATAAGTGCGGTGACTGTGGGAAAACCTTCACCTGGAAGTCCCGCCTCACCATCCATCAGAAATCTCACACTGGAGAAAGGCACTATGAATGCAGTAAATGTGGGAAAGCCTTCATCCAGAAAGCAACGTTGAGCATGCATCAGATCATTCATACAGGAAAGAAACCCTACGCTTGTACAGAATGTCAGAAGGCCTTCACCGACAGATCAAACCTCATTAAACACCAGAAAACGCACAGTGGAGAAAAGCTATAAAGGCACTGACGGCAAACGCCTTCAGCTGGACCTCACAACTCGGTACGTGTCAGATGTCTCGTAGACGGGAAGAGGAGTGACCGTGACACTACAGCTTCCGTGAACAGAAGGCAAGCAAAGCCAAGTACCCTTCAGTCAACGGGAAGTACAAGTACCTGCATCGCCGCAAGCTGACGCGCAATTAGACGCGTAGGGAGACGCTTTGATAAAGCATTTGAGCAATAGTCCTATTTGGGTGCATGATTCATCCACAGACCCTCAAGCTCCTACAAGCGGTACAAATAGAGACCCCAGGAGATGACTTGGAACCTGTTATGTTTCACTTTTTGGATGAAGGACTTGATAAATTCGGCACTGATGAGTTCTTCGTCCCCCGGGGTGTAAAAGTACTCGATATTGGCCACTTCTTTTTCAGATTCCTAGGGCGGGGAGAAGAGTTTTTAGAGCACCAAGGTCAAGGCAGAAAACTATTTGGGAACGCAGGTCTGTGAGTAGAAGCCACAAGTTTTTGTGATCGTTGACATTTAAGACACAAAAAAAAGATTGCCATGAGGAACTGTTCTGTCTCTTCCCTTCACCATAGAATTTAAAAAATGTAATATTTAAAAAATGTTTTTAAATGTTTATTTATTTGTGGGGGGGGGGGAGGGGCAGAGAGAGAGGGAGACACAGAATCCGAAGCAGGCTCCAGGCTCCGAGCTGTCAGCACAGAGCCCAATGTGGGGCTCGAACTCATGAACCCTGAGATCGTGACCTGAGCCGAAGTCGGACGCTCAGCCGACCGAGCCACCCAGGCACTCCCAAAATATATTTTTTAAAAATGAAATAGAATTTTTAAGCTGAAAGTCTCGCTTTAGGTTGAAATTGGCAACTTAGGCACGGCTGTAGTGGATGTTACAGAAATATAGTTGTTAAGCCTTACAGACCTCTGAAGGTGGCAATTGTTCCCTCATTAATTCCATGCTGTGGCAGCAGGCGATTCACATCCAAAAAAGACGTGCATGCGTTCTAACCTGTATCCCAAAAGCTATCATTTATGGAAGCTGGCAGACCACAGACTTCTCATCCCCTTAGACGCTGACCCTCATCCACTGAGGCTTCTGCTTTCTTTGGGATTCCTGTTTGGAAAGGAGTGGTTGACAAATTGGGTTTCAGTACCTAAAACTTTGATTTGGTTTTCCTTTCAATTTGCATAAGATACATTCGCTTTCTACACGCACGTTAAGAGCAGTTTTGTGTAGATTGCTACAGGATAAAGTCATCTCGCACTGTATTTGGTTAGTCTCGGATATGATTATAGTTGAATAACTGCGAGACTTCTCTAGAAAGAGCACTGCTTTTTTTTAGGCACTGATATACAGACACTTTCTCATTTTGCCTTAAATGGTTTTTTATGACACTCATAAGAAAAGGGACTTGCTTTCTCGCATGCAATTTTATTTTGTTTTTAAACCTTTTTATTAAAGTATAATGTACACAGAAAATGCAGATAGCATGAGCAAACAGTTCAGTGATCTCTCACAAAGTGAACATACTCAGATGAAGAAGGAAAACATGCCCAGCACTCCAGAAGCATTCCAGGCCTTGTCCCCCACCCCCAAGTTAAACACTATCCTGACTTGTAACAGCACAGATGGTTTTGTCTGTTTGGTATTTTATATAAATTGAGTCCAACAATTATATTTCCTATTTTAGTAATATACTCTTTAGTGTCTGTCTTCTTAAATTCACATTATAAATGTGAGATTCATCCATTTGGTCAAATGTAGTTGTAGATAATTCATTCTCATTGTCACGTTATGTTCCATTGTGTGAATATACTACAATATATTTATCTATTCCTCTGTTGATGGACATTTGGGTTGTCTGCAGCTTGGGGCCATTAGGAATAGGGGTGCTATAAATATTTTAGTGCCTATCTATTAATGAACATATTTACGAATTTCCGTTAGGTATATATATCTAGGATTTGAACTGCCAAGTCATACGGTATCCGTATGCTCAGCTTTAGTTTCTAAAACTAGTTTTCAAAAGTGGCTGTACCAATATACACTCCCACCAGCACAGTATATGAGTTCTACTTGTGCTCCACGTTCTTGCCAACACTTGGCATTTTCCGTCTTTTTCGTTTTAGCCCATATATATATATATATATATATATATATATGTATGTATAGTCCATATATATATATATATGTGTGTGTGTGTGTGTATGTGTGTGTGTGTGTATACACACACACACACACACACACACATATATATAACCATTATGGTTGGTATATAGTGATATCTCAATGTGATTTTAATTTTTATTTCTTGTCTTCCAATCTCAACGTAGTATCTCTCCAAGACAGTTAACTGATATCTGAGATCTGAGACCTCATCATGGTCCTCACATGGCTGCACCATTTATATTTCAGCAACAATAGTAAGCCATTAGTAACTTTAAATCTTCCCACACAAAAATGCCTAAAGCCAGATGGTTTCACTGGTTAATTGCATTAAACATTTATAGGAGAAATAACACTGACACTCCACGAAATCTTTCAAAAAGAGGAAGAAGGAATACTCGCCAAGTCTGTGAGGCCAGGATTACCCTGATACTTAAGCCATACCAACACATAACAACAATCACAAAGACTACAGACCAATATTCCTCATGAATATAGACGTGAAAGTCTTCAGCAAAATACTAGCAAATTGAATCTAGCAACATATAAAAAAATTATATATCATGACCAAGTGAGGTCTGTTCTGTAACACAAGGCTGCCTCAACATTCAAAAATCAGTGTAATCTCCCATATTAACAAGCTGAAGAAGAAAAATCACATGACCTACAGATTCAGTACCATTTTATCAAACTTCCAGCAGCCTTTCTTCCCCCAGAATTGATAAACGAATCCTCAAAATATAGAGAGAAGTAGAAAGGACCAAGAATAGTGAAAAGGAATCTGCCAAACAAAGTGGGAGGACATTTACCTACCAATTTCAGACACATAGATTAACAGAACAGAAAACAGTCCAGCAACAAGCCCTCATACTATGATAAACATGTATTTTCCCCACAAAAGTGTGAAGGCAATTCAATGGGGAAAGAAAAACCTTTCAACATTTGGTGCAGGGATCATTGGATATCCACGTGCAAAAAGATAAATTTAAATCTTGCTTCCTGCCATTCTAACAATGAGCTCAAAATAGATCACAGACATAAGTATAAAAGCTACAACTATAAAAGTTTTAGTAGGGGCGCCTGGGTGGCGCAGTCGGTTAAGCGTCCGACTTCAGCCAGGTCACGATCTTGCGGTCCGTGAGTTCGAGCCCCGCGTCGGGCTCTGGGCTGATGGCTCAGAGCCTGGAGCCTGTTTCTGATTCTGTGTCTCCCTCTCTCTCTGCCCCTCCCCCGTTCGTGCTCTGTCTCTCTCTGTCCCAAAAATAAATAAACGTTGAAAAAAAAAAAAAATTTAAAAGTTTTAGTAGAAAACAGGAGAAACTCTGTGACCTTGGTTTAGGCAAGAAATCCTTAGATAGGACACCAAGAACATGATCCATAAGGAAAAAAAATCATAAACTGGACTTCCATCAAACCAAAAACCAAAAAGGTTTGTGCTTCAAAAGACACAGCTAAGGAAACAAAAAGACAAAACACAGACTGGGAGAAAACATTTGTAAGGCCTGTATCTGATAAAGGACTTCTATCCAGAATATATAAAGAACACTTACAGCTCAATAAAAAGACAAACAACCCATTTTAAAAATGGACAAAAGACTTGAAGAGACATTTCATCAAAGAGGATATGATGCAAGTAAGCACATAAAGAGATGCCCAACATCATCAGGGAAATTCTAATGAAAACCCCAATGAAATAACCACTTTACATGCGCTAAAATGGCTATAGTTAAAAAAGACCATCCGAACAAATGTTGGCAAAGATACGGAGGATTAGGAACTTTCATACATTTCTGGTGTACATGCACGAAAATGGCATAGCCACTTTGGAAAAGGGGCAGTTTCCTTAAAAGTCGATCATAAATTTACCATAGGACCCAGCGATGTCACTCCTAGTATCCACCCAAAAGATATGTAACATGTGCTCACACAAACTTGCCCTTATTGATAGTAGCACAATTTATATAAGGCAAAAAGTACACAGTCCAAATGTCCATCAACTGGCAAATGGATACACCAAATGTGGTAGTCAGCAATAAAAAGGAACAAATGCTAATAAATACTACAACATGGATGAACCTCAAAAATAGTATAAGTGAAAGGAGCAAGACACAAAAGATCAAGTATTGTATTTGTATATTGTATTTACATGAAATGTCCAGAAAAAATCTATAGAGATCTGTAGATTAGTGGTTGTCTGGGGATGAAAATGGGGATGGTGATGAATTATAAATTAGTACAAGGGTTTTTATTGGGGTCAGAGAAATGTTCTAGAACGTGATCGTGGTGACGGTTGCCCCACTAGGTATAAGTTTAATAAAGGTCACTGAGGCGATCCTTAATTCCATTCCTTTTTAAACACCTGGATCCCCTGCCATAACATCTGTTGCCGCCTATAGCTAGAATGAACTGTTGTCTTGGAGCTTGTTGTACATTGAAGAAGAAACTCTTGTTTAAAAAAAAGTCATTGACCTGTACAATTTAAATACGGAATGTAAATGATACCAAAATAAAGTTGTTCCTTTTTCAGAGTTGCTTTGCCTAGTCTGGGTCCTTTACATTTCCATATGAATTGTAGAATAGGTTTGTCCATTTCCACAACAACAAAAAAGCTGCTGTGGTTTTTATTGGGATGACTTTGTAGATCAATTTGGGGATAATTGAAATCTTAACAATATTGTTTTCTGACTCATAAATAAGGTCTATCTCTCCGTTGCTTTAAGTATTCTTTAATGTCGTTACGTTTTATTACATTTGCAGCTTTCAGCGTATACATCTTTTGTATCTTCTGACAAACTTCCCCAAGCATCTCATATTTTTGATGCTTTTTTACTTGGTGTTGTCTTGTTTCCACTTTATTGTGTGGTGTTGGTTTTTGATTTAAATTTCTTTCTTGGGCACCTGGGTGGCTCAGTCGGTTAAGCATCCAACTTCAGCTCAACTTTGAGCCCCGCATCAGGCTCTGTGCTGACAGCTCGGAGCCTGGAGCCTGCTTCAGATTCTTTGAATCCCTCTCTCTCTGTCCCTCCCCCGCTCATGGTCCCTCTCTGTCTGTCTCTCTCTCTCTCTGTCTCTCTCTCAAAAATAAATAAACATTATGGGGCGCCTGGGTGGCGCAGTCGGTTAAGCGTCCGACTTCAGCCAGGATCTCGCGGTCCAGGAGTTCGAGCCCCGCGTCGGGCTCTGTGCTGACGGCTCAGAGCCTGGAGCCTGTTTCCGATTCTGTGATTCCCTCTCTCTCTGCCCCTCCCCCGTTCATGCTCTGTCTCTCTCTCTGTCCCAAAAATAAATAAACGTTGAAAAAAAAAATTAAAAAAAAAATAATAAAATAAAATAAATAAATAAACATTAAAAAAAATAAATAGGGGTGCCTGGGTGGCTCAGTTGGTTAAGTAGCTGACTCCGGCTCAGGTCATGATCTCATGGTCCGTGAGTTTGAGCCCCGCATCGGACTCTGTGCTGACAGCTTGGAGCCTGGAGCCTGCTTCGGATTTTGTGTCCCCTTCTCTCTCTGCCTCTCCCCCTCTTGCGCTCTGTCTGTCTCTTTCTCTCTCTCTCTTTCAAAATAAAATAAAAACATTAAAGTAAATAAATAAATAACTTTTTTTTTTTTTTTAAGTAAACTCTATGCCCAACGTGGGGCTTGAACTCAGGACCCTGAGCTCAAGAGTCTCATGCTCTACTCACTGAGCCAGCCACACACCCCTTTAATTTAAAATTTTTATTGTTGGGGCGCCTGGGTGGCTCAGTCGGTTGGGCGTCCGACTTCGGCTCAGGTCATGATCTCGCAGTCCGTGAGTTCGAGCCCCGCGTCGGGCTCTGTGCTGACAGCTCAGAGCCTGGAGCCTGTTTCGGATTCTGTGTCTCCCTCTCTCTCTGCCCCTCCCCTGTTCATGTTCTGTCTCTCTCTGTCTCAAAAATAAATAAACGTTAAAAAAAATTAAAAATAAAATAAATAAATAAAAAATAAAATTTTTATTGTTAATCACCAGTATATAGAAAGTCAGTTGCTGTTTATATGTTTTTCTTGTGCAGAAGTTAGAGGAAACAGTCCCCACACAAGACTGTCCTCACTTATGACAGCAACTGCAAATTCAAAAGTCTCCAAGACCACCCTCAGTTTCAATAATTCACTAGATGGACTCTAAGAAGTTACGGAAAGTTGGGGCGCCTGGGTGGCGCAGTCGGTTAAGCGTCCGACTTCAGCCAGGTCACGATCTCGCGGTCCGGGAGTTCGAGCCCCGCGTCAGGCTCTGGGCTGATGGCTCAGAGCCTGGAGCCTGTTTCCGATTCTGTGTCTCCCTCTCTCTCTGCCCCTCCCCCATTCATGCTCTGTCTCTCTCTGTCCCAAAAATAAATAAACATTGAAAAAAAAAAAAAAAGAAGTTACGGAAAGCTGTTATAACTCACGGTTACATTTATTACAGCTAGAGGACAGAGATTGAAATCAGTCAGGGGAAGAAGTTCTATTGAACAGAGTCCAGGAAAATAAGCTTCCAGTTGGAAAGAACAGCTTCTAGTTGTCCTCTCCCCATGGAATCAAGACATTACTCTCCCGGCATTGATACATGACAATGGCATGGAGGGAGCACTGGCAACCAGGGAAACTCACTCCAGCCTTGGCGACCACAGCCTTCAATGGGGCTTCATCGTGTAGGCATCGGATGACTGCTCACATGGCTGGTTTCAGTTTCCAACCCTCAGGAGGCCGAGCTTCACAAACCAAAACCCCCACACTTCATTATGTTGTTCATATGACTCTGAGCCCTCACCCTAAATCACGTAGTTAGGATCTGAAAGGCATAAAGACCCCACGTAAACAAAGACATTCCTATCAGGCATGACATTCCAAGGGCCTAAGAGATTATTTCCCAGAAGCTGAAGGCAAAGGCCAGGCTTCTCTTTGAGTAAGGTTAAATTATTTACGATACAGGCCACCCCCCAGACCTTTGGCCATGGCTCTTTCGCAGCAAAATATATTTGGGCATCTACGTTTAGCGTTTATATGACATCAGCAACAGTAAAACATCCATCCCATAAGGCCATTATATACATTTTCATGTTTTTATGCTTATTCGATTACTCTTCCCCTTTGGTCCATCTCTGTACCTTATTATTAAGAACTTTTTGGGGGCGCCTGGGTGGCTCAGTCGGTTGAGCATCTGACTTCAGCTCAGGTCATGATCTCACGGTCTGTGAGTTCGAGCCCGCGTCGGGCTCTGTGCTGATAGCTCAGAGCCTGGAGCCTGCTTCAGATTCTGTCTCCCTCTTCTCTCTGCCTCTCCCCAACTCATGCTCTCTCTCTCAAAAGTAAATAAAACTTGAAAAAAAATTTTTTTAAAAAAAGAACTTTTTGGGGCACCTGGGTGGCTAGTCGGTTAAGTGTCCAACATGATCTTGCAGTTCATGGCCTGGAGCCTGCCAATAGGCCGGTGTTTAAAAAATAAGGCAACCTGTCATCAAAAGTCATAAATAAGTTATACAGTCAGGTGGGTATTTAATACAGATTTTATATAGAATTTTTTATATTCTATATATTTTCTATAATATATATATTTTATACAATATAGATTTTTTTCAAAGGGCAAGCAACAATGGAGTATGTATTATGAGGGCTATCGATAAAGAGATTTTTGGGGGCACCTGGGTGGCTCAGTTGAGCATCCGACTTTAGCTCAGGTCATGATCTCACAGTTTGCGGGTTTGAGCCCCGCGTCAGGCTCCGTGCTGACAGTGCAGAGCCTGGAACCCACTCGAGTTCTGTGTCTCCCTCTTTCTCTGCCCCTCCCCCACCCCTGCTCTCACACACACACTCTCTCTCTCTCTCTCAAAAATAAACATTTTAAAAATAAGGAAACAGAGATTTTTAAACAGGAGTGTTGAATAAGAACTATGCCAATGGGTGCTTATGAATAGTATTTCTTAGTGGCAGACATCTATGGGTGATATGTCAATGGTTTTTATTTCTCAGGGGGGAGACTTGTCAACAGGGGTCATGAATGGAAATATTTTAATGGGTATTTTTGAATGGAGTGATTTTTTTTCCCCCACGAGGTTAATGAATGAAAGAGTTGCCAGTGGGTGGGTATTTATGAAAGGGGAGATTTACCAATGGGAATCCTAAATGGAGACATGCCAGTGGGATATTTCTGAACAGATAGCACAAAAGTGGCTACAGTAAGCAGAATTGTGGAAATGACCCCCAATATTCCAACCCCCCTTACATAAGCTCCTCCCCTTAAATGTGGGTGGAACTTGTGAATAGGATGATGGATAACTCCATGACTGTATTACATTAAGTAGCAAAAGGGATCTTGCAAATGAAAATAAGGTTAATCAGTTGGTCGTAAAATAGGGAGGTTATCCAGGTGAGCCTAATCTAATTAAGTGCAGGAGGACTTCAAAAATGCAATTTTCTCCTGCTGGTGGCATAAGAGGTCATCAGAGAAGTTGGAAGCATGAGAAACCTTTGGCACATCCTAAAGGCTTTGAAGGCAAAGAGGCCCCTGTGGCGAGGCATGCATTTGGCCTCTAAAAGCAGAGAACCACCCCTGGCTGACAGCCAGCAAAGAAACGGGAACCTCAGTACTACAACTGCAAGAAACTAGATCCTGCCAATAACCTGAATTAGGTTGGAAATGGATTCTTCCTGCGAGCCTCCAGATAAGAGTCCAGTGTGGTCAACTTCGGTTTTGTGAGACCATTAATTAAGCAGAGTATCCAGCTAAGCTCCCTTGGACTTTTGTTTTGTTTTGTAACATTTTTTTTTGAGAGAGACAGAGGGCGAGGGGCAGAGGGAGAGAGAGAATCCCACAAGGGGCAGAGAGAGAGAGAGAAGTTGGGGGTCACCCAGGGCTCCTGTCTTACCCAAAGCAGTGCTCGAGCTCACCCGATGTGGGACTTGAATTCACGAACCATGAGATTATGACCTGAGTCGAAGTCAGATGCTTAAGGACTGAGCCACCCAGGCACCCAACTCACTTGGACTTTGAATCTACTTTCTGTCTCCACAGTTTTGCCTATTCTGGACATTTCTTATAAATGGAACCATACAATATGTAGTCTTTTGTAACTGGCTTCTTTCAAGTAATATTTTCAAACTTCGTCCATGTTGTAGCAGGTATCAGTACATCATTCCTTTTTATTCCCGAAGAATATTCCATTGTATGGATATACCATATTTTGATTATCCATTCATCAGTCAATGGACATTTGTGTTTCCACTTGGGGGCTACTATGAATAATACTGCTGTGAACATTTGTGTCTTTCTATATGTGGACATGTTTTCATTTCTTTTGGGTGGATGCCCCACTTTATGCCCTACCAGCAATGTAAGATGGGTCCAATTTTTCCACTTCCTTGCCAACACTTGTTATCGTCTATCCTTCTTATTCTAGCCATGCTAACGAGCGTTAGGTGTTATCTCATTGTGGGTTTTTTTTTTTTTTTTTCATTGTGGTTTTGATTTCCATTTCCCTGATGCCTAATGATGTTGAGGAGCTTTTCACGTGCCCTCTCCCATTCTGTGCGTTTTCACTGTCTTGACAGTATCGTTTGCGGAAAAGTGTCTCTAATTTTGATGAAACCCTATTTATCTCCTTTTTGTTTTATAGTGTGTGCTTTTGATGCTGTATCTGAGAAACCATTAAGGGATAGGATTGGAATACAGATTTGGCTCCAGTAACTATGTTCGTCATCATACTACGTTGCCTGTTGAGAACTTACATCACTGGTACTAATAGTACACAGGAAGTTATTATTATGTGTTTCATGTTTTGACCTGAAAAAAATACCCATTAGTCATCCTCCAACCCTAGTACAGACCTCAGGATTCTGATCATGTACTGTGAGGCCCATGTTTTAGGGAGAAGTACTGAGGCTCAGGTGAGGGAAAGGGTGGCCCCCAGGCTACCCACTGAGCTGTACCGCCCCCCCAAGTCTGCGCATGTCACAGGGCTGACACCCCTCCGCGTGCTTCCTCTCAGTCATCAGTCTCTCTCCTAAGCAGAGATTCACACCCAGACATGTGGCATGCTGGCTTTGGGGGGGTGGGTAATTGACCTTACTCACGTTAGCGGATTTTCTAGAAGGGTAATGGGAGGAAATGGAGTGACCTCAGGACTACAGACCTCCTACCAGGAGCCACACAAGGACTCTGAAGTAGGAAGCTTGTCTGTAGGGTATGCTTCTTCATGGCAGCCACAACTAAAGGAGGCAGGTGCCTGGGTGGCTCGGTCAGTTAAGCATCCGACTTCAGCTCAGGTCATGATCTAGCAATCTGTGAGTTCAAGCCCCGCTTCGGGCTCTGTGCTGACAGCTCAGAGCCTGGAGCCTGCTTCAGATTCCGTGTCTCCCTCTCCCTCTCTGCCCCTCCCCCACCCACGCTCTGTCTCTGTCTTCCTCAAAAATAAACATTAAACAATAAATAAATAAAGGGAGCTACCTGGAAGGAAGGTGCTCCCTCTGCAGGCTGACACTCTTTGCTGTTTAACACCCCCAGCCACATCCTGTGTATGCAACAGTCCTTGGTGCTGAGAAACAGTTGGATACACCAGAAAATAAGCAGGTGTGAACACACCCAGGATTGAGGGAACAACTGGGAGAAGAAGGTAAATTATTCCAGGCATTGGGGAACACCCAGAAGCAGCAGGAACAGTCTGTGGCTCCACACAGGCCAGGGTTGAGGAACTATTCCAGGTCACTAGAAAACAGCTTTAGGGCAAGGGATCAAGTCACCGCAGTGATGTGCAACAAAGAGGCTATCAAACAGCCAGAGGGACAGAGACTCTAGAACAGCCAAATGGAAGAGGAAACCATTCCTGAATGGCATGTGACAGCCAGAAATACCTAGGAGACAGCCCCGAGAGATAAGGGAACAATCTCAGGCTGAGGGAACAGCCAGAGAAACAAAGAAACAGCTGGAGGGACAAGGAGACAGTGTCTGGACCCGAGGAACAGTAGGATCAACAAATATCTGGAGAGACCACAAAATAGTCCCTGTATGTGGAAGACAATCAGAGGGACTAAAAAAAAACCAGAGGAACAGGGGGTAGACCCTGAGGATGAGACCACAGCAAAAAAAGACCAAGGGATAGTCTCTGAAGCGCAAGGAACAGAAAAATCAAATAGTCTGAGGCACTGGGGAACCGCCAGAGTCTAAAGACCGATCACAAGGATTGAAACAGCCAATAAACCGGGATACAGAGATCAGGGAACAGCGGCTGGTCCTAACATAGGTTTATCAGAAACGGGAGTAATCACAGAGATTAAGGACACTGTACTTATAACTAGTGGGATTTCAACAGACACAGTCATGGGAGCTAATATAGTGCCAGCAGATACAGCCAGGGGGACTAACGGGGGTCAGACACTATACTGGTGACTAATACAGGATCATCCAAACCATGAAGGGCTCTAATGTAGGGTAGGCTCTAATGAGTCCCAGGCATTATACTGAGGCTCATGAGGCAAATACACCGTACTAGCGAATAATGAGGGACCAGCAGCCACAGGGATGCGGGTGGTAAATGAACTGATGCTGAGACAGAGACAAAATCACTTTAGTGATGGCTAATGGCTAATCAGCAGAATGACGAAAGGCTAACGTGAGGTCAGCAGACACTGGGCTGATTTTTTACGACCAAAAACACTGTATTTGTGACCAGTGTTAGTAGACATAGGGATGGCAGTAATCCGGTGTCAGCAGCAGATGTCATGACTGAGAAGCATGAGGCAAAGACTGAACTAGCGAGCAGTCACAGTGTTGAGGCTAACATGGGGTGACGAGCACTGTGCTGGGGGATCGTTGCATTCTGACACTGTATTAGTGGCTAATGAGGGAGCAGAGTGATGAGGGTTCATGCAGTCACAAACACCATGATTGGAACTTCAGAGGGTGAAAGACATTCTACTCGTGGCTAAAGGGTGATCGGCAAGATGGGGCTAATGTGGAATCAGCAGATATTGTACTGGAAGCTCGTGGAAGTTAGTCTCTGCTCTTACGGCTAATTGGGGATCAGCAGACAGAGGGATGGTAGCTAAGGAGGGTCAGCAAATACATTGCTGGGGCCTCATGGGTGTCCAAGAAACTACTGTTGGCTAATGGAGGATCAATGGACACCATGATGGGGGCCAATGCGGGGCCACCAGACTTTACTGGGGCTTCAACTGGTCAAAGACACAATATTAGTGGTTAAAGGGAGGAGATTTAACAGACACAATGATTTGACTACTATAAGGACAAAAAACATGGTGATACATCCTCAAGGAGTTCATCCTCAGCTAGTGGCTAAAAATAAAAAGGCACTGGTGTATGGTCAGCCCGTGCCCTGACAGGCTGTAGTGTTGGGTGAGAAGACACAGTGATGGGGGCTATTTTAAGCAGACACCACTGGGTCTGAAGGTTAAAAAACTTAAAGGTTCATAAATAGGGGCTCCGAAGACAGAATGACAAGGTCATCCAAGTTCTGCAGATGGTCTACTGGGGCTCAGGGGGATCAAAGTCACCACACTGGTGGCTAACTGGGGAACAGCAGATAGATACTGGCGCAACTGTGCTGTGCTGAGCTGTGGGTTCATTCGGTGGCCAATAAAAATCAACATAATGATAGGATCTAAAGTAGGAAGAGCAGACGCTGTGATTAGAACACACTGGGTTGAATGTATTGCGTGGTAGCCAGTAGGGGGGCAGCAGACACTGCCGATATGGGTCAACAGACACTACATTAGGTCTAAAGGAAGGTGACGAGACACATTGCTGTGAGCTAATGAGAGGTCAGCAGTCACCACGCTGAGTCCAAAGAGAGACAAAAAACATGATATTGAGTTAATGGAGGATCATCAGTCACAAAGCTGGGGCTAAAGGCGTGAAGAGACTCCGCGACGAGCAAACAGGTCAGCAAAAATTGTCATGGCAACTGAGAGGGGTGGCGAGACGTGATGCGATGAGCTGGGGGCGGGGGGTCAGTAGACTTGGTGGGAGCAAAAAGTTGTGATAAGACGGGATATTGGGAGCTGATGGTAGGTCATTGTACAGACATTGTGCTCTAGACTAGCGGGGGTGAAAAGAAGTGCTGTTAAGTTAATGGGGTGTTGGTAGTCACCACGCGGACATATTCTGGGGGTAAAAACTACTGTGGTGGTGGCCAATGGAGAACCAAAGGAGACTGCTTAAGCTGTTGCGAGTCAAATACGCACGGCAGTGCTGGCAGTGAGGGATCACCACGTAAATGACGTTCCCTAACACGAGGCCAGCACAACCCATCATGGGGCCTCAGTGAAGGTCATTTTCATGGAGCAAAGCCATTTCTAAAGCCCTGGGACTAAGTCTCCCATTGCCGGTGTCTTTTTCTCCCAGGCAGCCCACATCCGGCTCCTGGTATGGGAACAGGGAACTTTTTATTATTGTTTTTAAAGTTTGAGATATAATTTACATGCAAGCAAGTGCAAAAATCTTAAATTTACTCATTTCATAACTATTAATACACATCCCAATCAAGATATAGAATAGTTCCATCGACCAGGAAGTTCCCTCCTACCCTTCAGGAGTTAATTCCCCTCCTAGAGGCAACCGCTGATCTGCTTTCTGTTATTATAGATGACTTTTATTATGTTTGACATTTTCCAAAACAGAATAATAATTCTGAAACATAAACTTGAGGGGCGCCTGGGTAGCTCAGTTGGTTAAGCATCCGACTTCAGCTCAGGTCATGATCTCAGGGTTCGTAGGTATGAGCCCCGCGTCAGGCTCTGTGCTGACACCTCAGGGCCTGGAGCCTGCTTCAGATTCTGTGTCTCCCTCTTTCTCTGCCCCTCCCCCACTCACCCTCTGTCTCTCTCTCTCAAAAATAAATAAACATAAAAAAAATTTAAACATAAAATTGAATTTTTTAAATGGATGATCTGAAGATTAAAAGAATCACTGAGATGACATCTTGATAAATTTAATTAATGCTCAGTAAATAAGGGTGAGGGCATGCTGTTGAAAAAATGCATAAAGTGTAATATGTACACTCAAGTGTATGCTATATTTGGGGACATCTGATGGTTAATTCAAATACCGTGGGTCATCATATTTATTAT
The DNA here is from genome assembly GCF_018350155.1 of Leopardus geoffroyi. Taxonomy (NCBI): domain Eukaryota; kingdom Metazoa; phylum Chordata; class Mammalia; order Carnivora; family Felidae; genus Leopardus; species Leopardus geoffroyi. Next base: position 41,556,207 of record NC_059343.1, on the reverse strand, counting down.
GGAATGTCCAGGGAACAAAAAAAAAAAAACAGGTATTTAATGTAGCATCAATTTTCTATGGCATAGCGTTACCAAATGCTAAAGGTAAAGGATTCACTTTTGCTCATCAAAAATGCTGCATTAGAGAACATTCTCGGGGCACCTGGCTGGCTCAATCAGTAGAGTACGTGACTCTTGATCTTCGGGTCAATAGTGCAAGCCCTACACTGGGCCTAGAGCTTACTTAAAGAACAAATTAAAAGATAAGCTTTAAAAAAAGAAAACATTCTCAAAGGTCAGAGGTTTGTCACTGGCAGACTTCCACTAAAGGGCATTGTTCAGGCAAAGAAGAAAATGATTGTGGACGGAATGCAGAAAGGTGGCAAATATGTGGGCAAAATGAAATGAACGTATGAAAGAAAAAAGTTTTCTGTGGACATAGAAGTATGTATCTCTTCTGTGTGTATGTGTGTGTGTTACACGTAAATATTTATATAAACCCCATAATACATCAGTATATTTTGAAATGTATATGTATATACATGTACAAGCAAAATTTCTGTTAAAAGTTAACTTTATTTATTTATTTATTTTTTCAACGTTTTTATTTATTTTTGGGACAGAGAGAGACAGAGCATGAACGGGGGAGGGGCAGAGAGAGAGGGAGACACAGAATCGGAAACAGGCTCCAGGCTCCGAGCCATCAGCCCAGAGCCTGACGCGGGGCTCGAACTCACAGACCGCGAGATCGTGACCTGGCTGAAGTCGGACGCTTAACCGACTGCGCCACCCAGGCGCCCCTAAAAGTTAACTTTAATTAAAGACAATTTATGGGAGAAAACCGTAACATACAATGGAAGTCGAAAAAAGTTGAGTTAAAAAATAAAAAGACAAACCATATTCATGGATGGAAAGGCTTAAAGCCATTTTACATCTTCCGGACTGGCAACAATTTGAAAGACTGATAAGTCCTGGTGTATATGTGGGATAATGTAAACTTCGTCTCAAACTGCTCATGAGAGTGTAAATTAGTACAATTTGGAGGGGGGGGGGCGGAATTCAATTATTTAATAAAGTTGCAAAACTTCTGTAGCAATCAGAACCCAGCTAGGAGGGGCGCCTGGGGTGGCTCAGTCAGTGGAGCCTCTGACTCTTGATTTTGGCTAAGGTCATAGTCTCACAGTTCACGGGTTCGAGCCCCGCTCTGGGCTCTGGGTGACGGCACGAGCTTGCTTGGAATTCTGTGTCTCCCGTTCTCTCTGCCCCTCCACTGCTCACGCCCACCCTCATGCTGTCTCAAAAATAAATAAACATTAAAAAAGAAAAAAAGAACCCGGCTAGGAGACAGAAACGATACCAGTTGTTTTAATGAAAAGAACTTCTTATAAAGAATTTTTGACTAGTCACAAAGTTATTAACCATGTAACTGAAAAGGACAGAAAGAGAACATTAAAATTATCATGGAGGCAGCAACTGCAGGAAGCAGCTAGGCTAAGGTAACAAGGGAAGAAACTGGAATTATTAAAAACTGGAAGGTTGGCTGGGGTGCCTGGGTGGCTCAGTCGGTTGAAAAACTGGAAGGCTGGGGAGTGGTGTCACGTGGGTGGGACTGGTAACTCCCAAGGGGGTGGCACGAGCCAGCTGCCGCTAGTGTTTCTGAGGGGGCGGGGCACCATTGGCTGTTCTGTGAGTGCTGAATTAAACAACTGCCACCATGAGGAACTTCTGCGCAAGGGAGGGAGCGATACTGGGCTGACACTCAGATGAACGGGGCGCTAACAGGGAGGAAAAGAAAAGGGGCAAGGCCCTTCTTCCTTCCTCACGCTCACGGTTCACGGTCACTATCTCCGATTGGCAAGGCCCCACGGGAAGCAGCTGGCAAGACAGAAACATGTTTTGTAGAGTCACAGCCCCAGCATCGCAAAGAACAGCGTAGAAGGGGGGTGTTGGAGCTAGGGGCACAACAGCTTAGTAACTTAAACACTGCCTATACTCTATGACCCATCAGTTCCACTTTTAGATCCAGACACTAAACACAGAAACAACACAAATGTCTTGCACTAGGGGGAGAGAAATGAATACACCAGACCTATATTTATCAGCATGGATAGATAGATCAAGGACAGGTAACGTTTCATGAAAAAAGCAAGCTGCAGAACTTTCAACACAGGGTGGTACCATTTATGGAAAGTGTTCAGAGGAATACAGTATTATATATTGTACAATTCACGCTATACACACACACACACAACCTCAGGGGAGATTAACATTCTAAATGTTGACAGGAAAACCTTAACTTTAGGGGAAAAGTGTAGGAGAATTGTGATCACCTTGAAACTGATAATATTCGAACCTAAAACCTCAACGGAAGAGTTAACAACTTTAAATAACCAGCCACAGTCCAGGAGAAGATTATCTGCCATACACATGACTGAAAAAAGGTTTGTACATTCTCATATATTGAAAAACGAAAACAAGAACATGTAAAGCCAGGACGTAAAAGATAAGCAGCCCGTCAGAAAACAATGGGGAAAGGATACACAACAGTCAAAGCACAGAAGAAAAGAACCCTAACGGCCAGTCAACAGGTAAGAAGTTATTCAACCTCACCATTGATTAGGGGAATCCAAATGAAACGAAAACAACGAGCTATCCCCTAGCAGGAATCAGGATGTATTTTCACACCAGTGTCCGAGCCTAACTGTTACGGGTGTGCTCTGTGTGCCGGTGACCAGAGGACCCAGAGGGCTTGGTCAGGCGGTGATGGGAGTCTTCACAAAGAAGCTTTCTCCACAGTAAAAGGCAAGGGCCGGCCCACGTGAGTTCTCTGATGTTCCGTGAGGTGAGCTTTCCGGCAGAAGGCCTTGCCACATTCTTGACATTCAAAGGGTCTCTCTCCCGTGTGAATCCGCTGATGTTCAATGAGGCGTACTTTCACGTAGAAGGCGTTTCCGCACTCGCTACATTCATAGGGCTTCTCTCCCGTGTGAGTTCTCCGGTGTTGACAAAGGGATTTCTTCATACTGAAGATTTTTCCACATTCGCTGCATTCATAGGGTTTCTCTCCTGAATGCATTCTCTGATGTTCAATGAGGCGTGCTTTAACATAGAAGGCATTGCCACATTTGCTACATTCGTAAGGTTTCTCTCCCGTGTGAATTCGCTGATGTATCCCAAGAGACGAGTGTACCCTGAAGGATTTCCCACATTCGTGACACTGATAGGGTTTTTCACCTGTGTGAGTTCTCTGATGATTATTGAGAGTCATTTTCATTCTGAAGAACTTCCCACATTCGCCACATTTATAGGGTTTCTCACCTGTGTGAATTCTCTGATGTTGATTTAGGGATTTCTTTGCACGGAAGTTTTTCCCACAGTCACCACATTCATATGGTTTCTCCCCTGTGTGGGTTCTCTGGTGTTGGGTCAGGGATATCTTGACTCGAAATGTTTTCCCACATTCGCTACATTCATAGGGCTTCTCCCCCGTGTGAGTTCTCTGGTGAATCATAAGGGTTGCCTTCTCAGAAAAGGTTTTCCCGCATTCGGCACACGCATACGGTCTCTCTCCTGTGTGTGTTCTCTGGTGTAGAATGAGTTGTGACTTCCTGCCAAAAGACTTCCTACATTCACTACATTCAAAGGGTTTCTCCCCTGTGTGAGTTTTCTGGTGAGCAATGAGGTATGACCTTGCACTGAAGGTTTTTGCACACTCACCACACTTATAGGGTCTCTCCCCTGTGTGTACCCTCAGATGTTCAATAAGGTTTGATTTCCTGCAGTAACTTTTCCCACATTCATGACATCCAAAGTTTTTTACTCCTGCGTGTGTTCTTTTATGTCCAACAAAGCCTGTGTTCTTGTAGAAGACTTTTCCATATCCATTATACTCAACAGTTTGATCCACAGGTTGAATCTTCTGACGCTGAAGGTCACTGTCATGCCTGAGGGCACCACCCCCGACAGAACTCTTGCCACACAGCAGTGAGAGAGATCCTTTAAAAACAAATCAGATCACTTACTTAAAACTCAACAATGGTTTCCCTTGTCACGGTACCGAATGAAAGTGCTTACCAAAGCCCACAAAACATAGCCTGTTAAAAAGTGCTTCACCTCGCCTAAAAAACTCAACATAATTTGGCCCCCAGCTAACTCTCTGATATGGCCCCCGGCCACTCACACCACCCACCATTAAGCTACACTGGCCTCTTTGCTCTTTTTAGGATCTATCACCCTGACACACACTGTTCTCTCCACCCCGAATATTCGAAGTCTACGTGGCTCTGTCTCTCTCACATCACTGATGTTGGTGCACCAATGTTAACCTCCCCAAAAAGTCGTCCCTGGACATATCCTCCACAGGCACACGACACATCGTTGTCTATCTTTCGTATCTTGCATTGATTTTCTTCTCACCACCAAACGTGATGTATCAGACTGCCAACTCCGGGACAGTGATATTAGTTTCCCAGGTGCTAGATCCCTACACCTAGAACATGACCAGATCATAGCTGACACTCATTTAAGAGGTGGTGGAACACCAGAGGCGCGTACGAACAAATGCCCCACAACGAACGGCATCCAAGGCAGTGGAAGGCAGGCAGGCAATTGAGAATACTAAAGAGAGACAGACTAGCTGAGAACGTGTAAGACGAGGCGGGCAGGGTTAGGTAAGAGTGGTAGATAACCACAAAACTCAAGAGGGGCGCCCGGGTGGCTCAGTCGGTTGAGCGTCCGACTTCAGCTCAGGTCACGATCTCGTGGTTCCCGGGTTCGAGCCCCACGTCGGGCTCTCTGCTGTCAACACTTCGGCTGTGGCTCCTCTGTCCCCCTTTCGTTCTGCCCCTCCCCTGCTTGTGCTCTCTCTCTGTCTCTCTCAAAAATAAATAAGCTTGGGGGCGCCTGGGTGGCGCAGTCGGTTGGGCGTCCGACTTCAGCCAGGTCACGATCTTGCGGTCCGTGAGTTCGAGCCCCGCGTCGGGCTCTGGGCTGATGGCTCAGAGCCTGGAGCCTGTTTCCGATTCTGTGTCTCCCTCTCTCTCTGCCCCTCCCCCGTTCATGCTCTGTCTCTCTCTGTCCCAAAAATAAATAAACGTTGAAAAAAAAAAATTAAAAATAAATAAATAAATAAGCTTGGGGCACCTGGGTGGCTCAGTCGGTTGAGCATCCGACTTCGGCTCAGGTCATGATCTCACAGTTCGTGGGTTCGAGCCCCGCATCGGGCTCTGTGCTGACAGTTCAGAGCCTGGAGCCTGTTTCAGATTCTGTGTCTCCCTCTCTCTCTGCCCCTAACCCACTCGCATTCTGTCTCTGTCAAAAATAAACATTAAAAAAAAAAATTTTTTTAATAAATAAATAAATAAATAAGCTTAAAAAAAAAAAAACCTCAAGATAAAACAGGCCAGAGCACTTAAGTGTGAACGTAATGAGGGCAGGTGTGGTTTAGGTACCTGAAGTGTGTAAACCTTCTGCCCTCCAGTCATTTGCAAAGAGGAAGGGCCCCTAGAAAGAGCCTACTGGAAACCACTGCCCCAAGCGTGAATTTCTGCACTCTTCCTTCCCGTTTCTGCTCACTCACCTGGGAAACCTTGGCCTGAGGATTCCTCCTCTAAAATCCACAGCTCTTCTCCTCGCTCCAACTTGAAGATCATCTCTGGTTTGGCCACGCAGAGGCCTGTTAATGGGAAATGGCAGAGGACATGGGCCAAGTTGTCTGAGCGCTAGGGCCTCTGATGGAGGAGGAGGAAGGTGCATCTTCATGAGCTGCACGAGGAAGGGGGCCCATTTAAACCTTTCATTGGGGGAAGTGACAACACACATCACGCTTCCTGGTGCCTCAAACCTAATCAAGCATCTGTGACCCTGGAATCTAGAACCTAAAGTATTGTTAAAGTCTACAAAGGCCATACACGTTACAGTAACCAAGAAAGAAAACCTATGGTACCAGGAGTTACATGGACAATAATCCTCACCCACGGATGCCAGGTTGCTGTAGTTCTCTAACATCACATCCTTGTGCATGGTCCTCTGAGCAGGGTCCAGTCTGTGCCACTCCTGTCGGGTAAAATCCACAGCCACGTCCTCAAATGACACAGATCCCTGTAACAACAAGCTGCAATGATCAGAATGGGACACACGGAGGGGCGCCTAAGTGGCTCAGTCGGTTACGCACCCGACTCTTGAGTTCGGCTCAGGTCATCATCTCACGGTTCGTGGGATGGAGCCCTGTGTCGGGCTCTGCGCTGATGGCATGGAGCATGCTTGGGAGTCTCTCTCCCTCTCTCTCTGCCCCTCCCCAACCTGCTCACACTCTCTCTCTCAAAATAAACATTAAAAAAAATGTTAAATACTATCTCAAAAAAAAAAAAAAAAAACAGACGTGTGAAACTAATTCTCTCCACAGAGCACCAGTAAGAGTTAACTAGAAGAAGCTACATTGGACACCTGACCCTGTGTCTTGCTCGATATTATATTTTGTTGGGCGGGGGGAACCCAGAACAGCCCTGCTATTGTGTTAATATATCAATCCATGAAGAAAAGACTGCTGACTGCTGAGTTAACATGAGGTGCCGGACCTGTCCCAGTTGCTGGGAAAACAAACAAGGGATAAGATGGAGTGCCTGTTCTCAAAGAGCTCAAAACCCAGTGAAGAGGCTTAGGTATGAACACAGTCTTGCAATGAGGTGTTACGGGAGCTGCGTTAGGCATGCGTACAGGGTGCAGTGGGCTGTGTTATCAGATCCAACTTCGCTTGGGGAGACGGAGCGTGGAATCCTTCAACAAGAATACAGTTTCCCTCAAAAATATGGGACAACAGCATAAAAAAAGGCAGGAAAACATGAAACACACATGGTGAGCTATGAAACTACATATAGAACCGGAGGAGAGAAAAACAGCACTTCAGGCTATGATGAGCTTAAGGGCTGCAGAGACATTCCGGGGCCAGAGAGGGGAGGGATTTTCAACTGTTTTTTTTTTTTTTTTTTTCCTACAGATCATCAGTCTCTAAAATGCCTGACTCCCTATACCATCAGAATATTTTCTGACCCTCCCACAATATATTTATATTTCGAAATTAGACAGAAGTCCTGTTAAGTGGGAGAAAGGCACAGATCATTACTCCCAGGATAATGGCGCGAGCAGATGGGTTGAGGCTGGTGCCATATATTGAGATGAGCAAAACAAGAGAGATACTGGGTTGGCAGAAGGAGAAATTGAAATAGATCTTGGACCTGAGCTGGGTTGTTTATGGCACATACTGATAGACGTCCAGCTGGCAGGTGGCTATAGGATTCTGAAGCTCAGAAGAGAAGGCTAGGATAGGCCAACGATTGGGAGGCAATAGCATTTCAGTACTAGTTGAAACCACCAGAATAAACTGGAAGGCTAAGAAAACACAAAGAGCTTGAGAGAAGCACCAGGTACAGAGTCAGCAGGGACACCAAAAGTACATGAAGCTTGAAGGGGGGGGGGGTCCCTGTGGGACACAGAAAATGGGAGAAATACTGTTTTTTTTTTTTTAAAGCAGTCCTGCCCCAAAGTAGGCCCCAGGGCCAAAAAAAAAACAAAAAAAAACACACAAAAAACCTGTAACCTTGTAGCAGCAGACACCTCAAACTCTAAGGAAGAGAAATCCTTTTCTTTGGCAAGAATAGTGGTCTGGAGAATGTGGGAAGGATCCCCATTGCCTTTTTTCTACCCTCCCACCCCTTGGCCCCAAGGACAAACTTCCTTACAGAAAGTGAGTGCCAAAGCGGACAGACTAAATCCCTAACTGTCCAGCCAAAAGATCATGGGAGGGAGTGTGGGGGAGCACGACTGTGGGGGAGACTGCCCTAATAAAATAGCCTCAGAATACATGAAGCAAATCTGAAAGAACCGAAAGAAGGAAGGGGCAAATGCACACTTAGAACCGCTGACTTTCAACACTTCTCTTAGTAATCAAAGTAACCAGTAGACAGAAAATCAACGGGGATATAGGAAAACTGAACACCACCCAGCAACCAAAGGACTCTGCAGAGCATTCCACTCAGAAACATAGAAATTAAGTTTCTTCTTCAAGTACACACGGAATAGTCACCGAGCTAGGACATACCCGGGATCATTGAGCAAATCTCAACACGATCAAAGGCCCCTTGGGTACCAAGGAAAATTGACCCGGAAAACCAACTCTGACATAGCACTTAACAAAACAGTTAGAATTTAAAGACAAAGAAAATATCTCTTCAGGGCCTCCAGGCAAAAAAAGATGAAATAACTTACAAGACCAGAGAATTAAACTGGCATCAATTTCTCAAAAACACTTGTGCCCTTCCTCAGGAATTTAACAGAGCTGCGCTGTCCAATTTGGTAGCCACACGTGGCTAGTTATAGTCCTGGACAGCAGAGATACAGAACGTACTCATCACTGCAAGGGGTTCTATTGACCAGCACTACACCAAACGGTGAGCTTCATCCGACCAAAACCGATGAATGGGGAAATTCTGGCAAAAGCCTGACACTGGGCATTTTACATACTACCGTAAAGTTAAGACTAACACAACGCTGGGGTCACGGGCTGAAGGATAACGTATAGATATTAAGTTGTCCCGACAAAGTAGAAAAAGAACTAAAAAATGGAAGAAGAGAAAGAAAAAGAGAAAAGATGAATGAGATCATTGACTGCCATGTAGGTAAAGGTGAGAGACAAATTAGATGTTATAAAAGATTAATAAAGAAAAAAAAAAGTAGGGGCACCTGTCGGCGGAGCGTGCAACTCTTGATCTCGAGGTTGGAAGTTCAAGCCACGCATTGGGTGTAGAGATTACTTTAAAATAAAATCTTTTTTGAAAACAAGGTAAATTGGTATAGGCGTTACGGGAAACAGTATGGAGGCTGCTCAAAAAATTAAAACTAAACCTACTATATGATCCAGTGGTCCCACTTCTGGGTATATATCTGAAGGAAATGAAATCACTCTCCCAAAGAGATATCTGCACTCTCATGGTCATTGCAGAATTATTCAAGATATGGAAAACAACTTAAGTGTCCATCGATGGATGAATGGATAAAGATGTGGTGTGTATACACACACACACACACACACACACAACTCAACATCATTCAGTCATGAGAAAGAAGGAAATCCTACCATTTGCAACAACATGGATGAAACTGGAGGGCATTGTGCTAAGTGAAATGACTCCAACAGAGAAAGGCAAATATTGTACTGTATGATCTCATCCATACGTGAAATCTTTTTTTAAAAAAAGTCAAACTCACAGAAGCAGAGTAGAACATTAAGGGGGGTATGGGAGAAATGTGGCGATGTTGGTCAAAGAGGACAAAGTCCGCTATGTAGAATGAATAAAGTCTAGAGATGCATGGGGCGCCTGCCTGGCTCAATCCACGGAGTGTGCGACTCTTGATCTCAGGGTTGTGAGTTTGAGCCCGAGGTTGGGTATGGAGATTACTTAAAAATAAAATCTTAAAAACAAAGTCTAGAGATCTAATGTACAGGCGTGATGACTATACTTAAGTAATACTATATTGAACAATGGAAATATGCTAAGAAAGTAAATTACAGGTATACTCATCACACACAAAAAATGGTAACTACGTGAGATGGTAGTTAATGAACTCGACTGTAGTAATCATTTCAATATGTATATGTGTAGATCATGTTGTATACCTCAAATATATACAACTTTTATAAATAAAGTAAACAGAAAGAAACAAGGACTGCCTAAGGGTACTATACGAAGTATTAACACAAAGGGAATTATCAGCATGAAAATACAACCTTCCTAATAACCAAAAAAAAAAAAAAAAAAAAGGTAGAGGAAACACTAAATAGAGAAAGAAACAGCAAATATAACAATCTCACAGTGATTACATCAGAAGAGAAAGTGAAAAAATTGAGACCAAACATATCTGTATTGTTTATGACATCAAACAGTAACATAAGTAAGTGTAAATGGGATTACGTCACCTACGAACTGAAAAATGTTTTCATGTTGCCTCGTAAAGCAGAGCCCAATAATACTGTGCACAAAAGGTATGTTTAAAACACAGTCATTCAAAAAGGCTAAGGGGCGCCTGGGTGGCTCAGTCGGTTAAGCGTCCGACTTCAGCTCAGGTCACGATCTCGCGGTCCGTGAGTTTGAGCCCCGCGTCGGGCTCTGGGCTGATGGCTCAGAGCTTGGAGCCTGCTTCCGATTCTGTGTCTCCCTCTCTCTCTGCCCCTCCCCCGTTCATGCTCTGTCTCTGTCTCAAAAATAAATAAACATCAAAAAAAAAAAAAGGCTAAAACTGGGGCACCTGCGTGGCTGTCGGTTGAACGCCCGACTTTGGCTCAGGTCATGATCTCACAGTTTGTGAGTTCAAGCCCCACATCAGGCTCACTGTTGCCAGCTCAGAACCCGCTTCGGATCCTGGGTCTGCCTCTCTCTCTGCCCCTCCCCCGCTCACACTCCCTCCCTCTCAAAAACAAACATTTTTTTAAAAAGGTAAAATTAGGGGCGCCTGGGTGGCGCAGTCGGTTAAGCGTCCGACTTCAGCCAGGTCACGATCTCGCGGTCCGTGAGTTCGAGCCCCGCGTCGGGCTCTGGGCTGATGGCTCAGAGCCTGGAGCCTGTTTCTGATTCTGTGTCTCCCTCTTTCTCTGCCCCTCCCCCGTTCATGCTCTGTCTCTTTCTGTCCCAAAAATAAATAAACGTTGAAAAAAAAAATTAAAAAAAAAAAAAAGGTAAAATTAAAGAGGTGGATAAAGATTTACCAAATGAAAACAATATAAAAGCAGGGACTGAAATCTTGATGCCAACGTAGAATTCCAAAAGCAGTTATATGAGACAAAGGAAGATACTTTGTAATATTAAAAGCCCTGTCCAAAATAAAGATCTAACAACAGAGATATGTGTAAATACCTATGCACAAAGTGACACCGCAAAAGCCTATATAAACCAAAAACTACAAGAATACAAGAAAAAAAAGCCTTCTCTAATGGGAGACTTTTAACATACCATTCACAAAATAAGACAGATTATGTGGACAAAATAATAAGCAATGATACAAGAGACCCAAGCAACATAATAAGGTGAAACTTTTGGATATATACATATCAAACACTACACTCCGATCATACAGAATATACTTTCTCTCAAGCACACATGGAACATTCACAAAAATTGACCATGTAGTAGGGCACAAAGAAGATAATCTCAGTAGGTTCCTTAAAATAGAAATATTATAAACAGGGGCGCTTGGGTGGCTCAGTCGCTTGAGCATCCGACTTCGATTCAGGTCATGATCTTACATTCATGGGTTCCAGCCCCGCATCGGGCCGTGTGCTGACAGCTCAGAGCCTGGAGCCTGCTTCGGATTCTGTGTGTGTGTCTCTCTCTCTCTCTGCCCCTCCCCTGCTCATGCTCTATCACTCTCTGTCTCTCAAAAAATAAAACGTTAATTTTTTTTTTTAAATACAACTATTATGAACACCAATCACAATCAGTAAAGAGATTTAAGAGTTAGAAATTGACAAGCTGATTCCAAAATTCATATAAAAAAAGGAAGGGGGGGGCACCTAGGTGATTCAGTCAGCTGAGCATCCAACTCTTGATTTTCAGCTCAGGTCATGATCTGAGCGTTGTGGGATCAAACCCCCTGTTGGGCTCTGTGCCAAGCATGGAGCCTGTTTGAGATTCTCTCTTTCCCTCACTCCCCTCTCCCCAACTTGCGTGCTCGCTCGCTCTCTCTCTCTAAAATTAAAAAAAAAAAAAAAAAGAAGGGATTGGGACTTGATGCAGGTCCTAGAAATAACAAGACACTACATTGATGATATCATGATAGTATCAGAAACTGAAAATCAAGCCAGGACTGGCTGAAATGCAATAGTGACATATGGGGAGCAGAGGAGAGTTGATAGATGCGACAAAAATCCAAGGGCCTACTCAAATGGAGTAATTTGTAAGAATACCTGGGGCAGAAGCTATCCCTGGCATGCCACAGGCAACACAAAATGAACTATCGTTGGACTGCGAGCGTGGATGAGAGCCAGAAACTGGCTGGAGCTTGAGAGAGGTCTTGTCATTCTCCTGACGGAAGAAGGCCTCAGGCCCTGTATAAACCATCTGTGATGGAATTTGCATTGTTTCCTGAAAGGAGGATTCTGTAATCACTGTGTCAACTGGCATAGAGATTTCTCTTCATATAATGAGGATCGGGGATCTAAACTTACCCAAAAAGCTAGAGAGGCACCATTTGTTCCCATTGCAATGGCGGGTTTTGCAGCAATCATTATGTGTGGATTATATAACCTGAAGAGCAGGACAAATACTAAATGTTCAATGTTTATTTATTTTTGAGAGACAGAGAGAGAGAGAGTATGAGTAGGGAAGGGGCAGAGAGAAGAGGGAGACACAGAATCCAAAGCAGGCTCCAGGCTCTGAGCTGTCAGCACAGAGCCCGATGCGGGGCTCAAACCCACGAACTGTGAGATCATGACCAGGGCCGAAGTCAGACGCCCAACCGACTGAGCCACCCAGGCGCCCCAGCTAAATGTTGTCTGTTCACCCGTTCCACATGTGCGTGGCAGCCCAAGGCTTTGCTGTGGGAGCAAGGATTCTTGGTATGAGCTATTCCATGTATGAGGAGTTCTGGGCAAGGCCTAAACCTTAGAAGAAGAGATAATGTCAGGGCGCCTGGCTGGTTCAGTTGACAGGGCATCTTTATTTTTAATGTTTATTTATTTTGGGGAGGGAGAGAGAGCACGAGTGGGAGAGGGGCAGGCAGAAAGCGTGGGGACAGAGGATCCGAAGCGGGCTCTAGCCCTACACTGACAGCAGCGAGCCCAAGGAGGGGCTCGAACGCACAAACTGCGAGATCATGACCTGAGCCGAAGTCGGACGCTCAACTGAGCCACCCAGGTGCCCCCAGTCGGTAGAGCATCTTGATCCCAGGGTCACGAGTTCAAGCCCCACATTGGGCGTGGAGCCTACTTTAAAAGAAAATTAAAAAAAAATAAGAGCAACTGTTTTGGTCTTGGTGGTGGTGGTTAGACATCTCATTTGAAGGTTATATGTTCATGTTCAAAATAAATCATTAGTGCCTGGGTAGCTCAGTTGGTCAAGCATCTGCCTCTCGATTCTGGCTCAGGTCACGATCTCACAGTTGGTTGGTTCAAGCCCTGCGTCGGGCTCTACGCTGACAGTGCAGAGCCTGCCTGAGATTCTCTCTCCCTCTCTCTCTGCCCCTCCCCTGCTCACTCACTCTCACACTCTCTCTCTCTCTCTCTCTCTCTCTCTCTCTCAAAAATAAATAAACTTAAAAAGAAAAGAAAAATCATTAGAATGAGTCAATTACCTGGTAATTGAATATTGGCTTCCTTTTATACAGGCTTGATTTGGCTGGTGACTAAATTATTAGTGCCTAGTTCCCCAGGGGAGTCAAATTAGCACCAAAAAAAACGTCCCTTTCAAATGCACTTGATAGTGGTAAAATGTTCAGCTTCTTCAACTCTTCCGATGAAATCAGTTCTAAAGAGGACAACATGCAACTCCTGAAGTATTTTCAGTTTTTTGGGCTATTGAAGGGTTGGCTATTGGAGCCCCTTTCAGAACGGTGCGTGGAATATAACATCATAAGCCTCCCCACAACCGAAAATGTGTGTATATGTGTTTAAACCAAACCTAAAAAGCTGATAAAAGGGCTCCTTAGAAGTAGTATTTATTTCAGGATTATACTTGCAAACATGGAATAATTATGGATCTTAGCTTAGCTTAGCTGTTTGTGAGTGCAGAATTATATTTATGCTGCTGTTATATTAGAATAATTTTAAATGCCAGGCACCTGGGTGGCTCAGTTGGTTAAGCGTCCAACTCTTGGTTTCAGCTCAGGTCATGATCTCACGGTTTCCTGAGTTCGAGCTCTGTGACGGGCTCTGTGCTGGCAGCACGAAGCCTGCTTGGGATTCTCTCTTTCCCTCTCTCTCTGCCTGTCCCCCACTTGCTCTCTCTCTCTCAAAATAAATAAGCAAACAAAAAAAATTTTTTTTAAAGAAAAGAGTAATTTTAAAGTCCTCTTGATACAAAACAGATGAACATAAGGGAAGGGAAGCAAAAATAAATATAAAAACAGGGAGGGGGACAAAACATAAGAGACTCTTAAATATAGAGAACGGAGGGTTGTTGGAGCGGTTGTGGGAGAGGGGATGGGCTAAATGGGGGAGGGGCATTAAAGAATCTATTCCTGAAATCACTGTTGCACTTCATGCTTACTAAATAAATACATTATTAAAAATAAATAAAGTCCTCTTGAAATAGAAAGCTACCTTTTAAGTGCTAATGCAAAGGCAAATGAAAAACACTTTTTAAACATGCGAAGTATGTTTATTTTTCCTGTAAGAACCATAAATGCTAATAAATTACCTAAAACGGAAGTGACCAATGATTTATGAGCAAGCTGCTTTGGTCAGACATTACAAACTTTGGTATACTCCAGAACGTGTTACTGCACTTGTGAAATTTCTCTTGTCTAACCTAACTTCACATCCCACGGTGATACCATGGTAAATGTAGTGTTATTAAAGTAAGTGAAGACGTTTAAAAAAAAACACCATCGTTGTCAACCCCTGGTACTAAACAAAAAACGCAGCACCTGATCAGATTACTTGGGATTTTGCAGGGTGCGTGCTCCACATCTATAGGTATTGCTAAGCTCCTATCTACAAAATTACCCAAAAGAAGGTCATATTTGAATAAGATGCTGAAAAAAAGTAAGCAGTCTCAATTGTAAAAAGCAGTGGCTCTTTTTTTTTATGGTGAAAAAACGTATATTTAGATTTAGCCAGCTGGACTCAGTTTAGATGATCCCAATTTTGTTGGCAACACCCAAAGCATCATAGTCAGGAGCCAGTCGAATATATATATGTCTTCTCTTCCCCATCGGGCCCGATCAGAGTGTTGACTTTGGCCACATCCATGTCACAGAGCTTCTTCACAGCCTGTTTGATCTGGGGCTTGTTGGCCTTGACATCCACAATGAACACAAGTGTGTTGTCCTCTATTTTCTTCGTGGCTGACTCGGTAGTCAGGGGGAACCTGATGACGGCATAGTGACCAAGCTTGTTTCCCCCCGGGGCGCTCTTTTGAGGGTATTTGGGCTGCCTTCAGAGATGCAGTGTCTTGAGCCGTCGGAAGGGAGGTGGCATGTGGGTCTTTCTCTGTGCGACTGGACGCCTTTCAGCACTGCTTTCTTGGCCTTCAAAGCCTTTGCTTTGGCTTCCGCTTTGGGAGGGGGTGGAGCCTCCTTCCTCGCCTTTGGTGCCACCTTCGCAAAAGGGAACAGTAGCTCTCTTGATGCCTTTGGCCATTATGATCCACACTCAGACATGATTTTGAAAGCGTATGCAACTTGTACTAATGGAGACAGGAGCCCAGTAGGCTCATGAACCAAATGACCATGGTGACAGGGATGGAGGCTATATATGGAACCAGCGACACAGACTCTCACTCACCAAGGCTGACCTGGCCACAGCGACAGCACAGTGGCCAAGGTGCCAGCAGCAGAGACCAACACTGAGTCTCTGACATGGCCCCACACTCTGGGGTTATCAGCCAGCTGGCTGGTGGCAGGTGGATTACACTGGGCCGCGTCCACACGGTGAAAATTTTTGTAATCTTGGGTTAGGTGAACGTTTCCCAAATACAGCGCTTTTTAAAAGCAAGACCCGTAAAAGAAAAAAAAAATAGTAAATCAGGCTCCATCAAAATTAATGTCTTGTTTTTTGGCAAAACTCCATGAAGAGAATGAAAACACAATCCAAGACTGGGGAAAGGATTTGCAAATTACCTATCTGATAAAGACAGCATGGGAGAATGGCCTTTTGAAGGCTCAGCTGCAGTTCTAACTAGGTGATGATACCTTGCAGAGCTGAGACGATATCCACCAGGAGGCTGTACAGCCTCGGAATCAGCATCTAATATATGGTACTGTTTCTCCCAGAGACGGGAGTCACGGATCCAGAATTCAGAGGGGGGAAATGGGAACGGCATATCACTGACTTTGCCCATAATGATCAGTGAGCAAAAATGTTCCTGCTCGTCCGTGTGACCTTTATGCTCTGCTGGTATAGAGATCTCAGTTCCAAAGGGATGAATGCTTGGGGCGCCTGGGTGGCTCGACGCTTGGTTTGGGCTCAGGTCATGATCTCACGATTGGTGAGGTCGAGCCCCACATTGGGCTCCGCGCTGACATCGCAGAGCCTGCTTGGGAGTCTCTCTCTCTCCCCCTCAAAATAAATAAAATAAATTTTAAAAAACATAAGAGTGATTCCGTTTCACTGGAACCTAAGACTGCCACCCAGAAGCTTTGGGCTTCTCATGCCTCTGAAGCAACAGGCAAGGAAGGGAGTTGCCGTGTTGGCTAGGGAGACGGAGTCTGCTGATACACCATGGAGGTATGGAGGGATACGCCTGAAATATAGAAGGCCCCCTGAGGCATACTATCCTGCTGTGTGATTAAAGTCAGTGGACAACCATACAACCCAATTCAGGCAACTATTAATAGACGGACCCTGAAGGAATGAAGGTTTAGGTCACCGCACTAAGTAAAGAAGCGTGACCCAGCGAGGTGCCTGCTGAGGGCAACGGGAATACGGGATGGATAGAAGAATGTATTTATAAATACCAGGATGGTTGCATCATGTTAGGCAGAAGGATGATCTTGTTATTGTCTTTATTTGGGGACTGGGTATGGCTTAGGGTGACGTGTGTGGGCGCCAAGTTGACAAGGGCTGGACTGTGATGGTCAGTTTTATGTGTCAAGTGGGCTAGCTATCATCCCCAGGTACTCAATCAAACACTAATCTGGGCGTTGCTGTGAAGTTAGTTTGTAGATGTATTTAACATCTACCATGAGTTGATTTTAGTACAGAAGATTATCCTTGATAATCTGGAGTGGGTTTTATCCAATCAGTGGAAAGGTCTTATGAGCAAAACTGGAGTCTCCCTGAAGAAGAAACTCTACCTGTGGATGGCAATGTCTGGCTCCTGCCAGCTTCCACTTTGCCCTTCCTGCTGGCTCACTCTATGGATTTGGGACTTGATTAGCCAACTCACACAATCACTTAATCCAATTTCTTGCAATAAATCTCTTTTTAAAAATTTGTTAATGTTTATTTATTTTTGAGAGAGCGAGATAGTGCGAGTTGGGGAGGGGCAGAGAGAGAGGGAGACACAGAATCAGAAGCAGGCTCCAGGCTCCGAGCTGTCAGCACAGAGCCTGACGTGGGGCTCCAATTCACGAACAATGAGATCATGACCTGAGCCGGAGTCGGGCGCTTAAACGACTGAAGCACCCCAGGTGCCCCATTGCAATAAATCTGTTAATGTACATATATATCCCCTAGTGGCTCTGTTTTCTCTGGTAGAACTATGACTGATACAGGGTACCCAGTTGGGCCTTTAATCCATTGACAAGCAATCCTTATAATATACAAAGAGAAGGCAGACACAAAGGAGAGGGTCGTGTAAAGACAGAGGCAGAAATTATAGTGATACAGCCACAAACCAAGGAATACCCATAACCATAAGGAGCTGGAAGAAGGAGGCAAGCAAGAGAAAAAGCCTAGACTGCCCTGAAGAGACTGTTGGAAGAAATACAGACGTGAAAGGCACTGCTGGAGAGGGCTCAGAAGGAGGTGAAAAAGATGGCAAGGGAGGGGCGCCTGGGTGGCTCAGTCGGTTGGGCATCCGACTTCAGCTCAGGTCATGATCTGGCAGGCATTTCACAAGTTCGAGCCCCACATCAGGCTCTGTGCTGACAGCTCGGAGCCTGGAGCCTGCTTCGGATTCTGTGTCTTCCTCTCTCTCTGCCGCCCCCACCCACCATGCTCTCTCTCTCTCTCTCTCTCTCTGAGGTAAATAAACACTAAAAAATTAAAAAAGAAGATGGCAAGGGAAATTTCTATCATCTTAGAGAATACATGCATCACGAACAGAATGGTAACAGACACAGAAACATTAAAGGTGCTTCTGGTGAGGCTTCAGATGAAAATGAGGAACACGTTATTGGAAACGGAAGGAAAGACTATCCTTGTTATACAGTAGAGGGAGACTTGGTAGAATTGTGTTCTATAGTTCTGTGGGAACTAAAACTTGTAAGGAATGACCCTGGATAACTTAGCTGAGAGATTTTCCAGTGAACCATTGAAGGTGTAGCCTGTTTTTGTCTTGCTGCTCATAGTAAAAGGTAAGACAAAAGGAACATATTGAGTCAGGAACTGTTAAGCAAAAAAAGAACCAACAGTGAATGATCCGTTATATTCTCAGCCTACCCATCTCGTAATGAATGCTAAACTCAGAAAATTCATTGTTGGAAACTAGAGCTGTGGAAAGCCAAGGGTGTGGCCAGACAATCTCCTCCTGAAGAGATTAGGTGTGTGACTCATGGATCCACTGGACCATCTCAGCCAAATCCAGGAATAGAGATGAGACTATCCAGTAAAGATCTTTGGGGGCCCTTCTGTCTAATGAGGACACACACGAGGGAGTCACAAGGCTTTTGTGAACGTTATATGTTCAGAAACACTGACAGCTCGAACTGAAAGGCATGGATGCAGGACAAAAAGAGAGAACGCTGGGAGCTTCCGGGCTGGTGGACACGTAGAAAGGTGGGGAGACTGGTGTGCCTAGAGAGGGCATGGAAGCTCTATATCCCTTCCCCATACCTCGCCTTATGTGTCTCTTAATCTGGCTGTTGGCTCGTTTATCATATCCTTTAATAAACTGGTAAACATTTAAAAAACTGAGACAAGGATGTCAGACTTCCAAAATTTTATAGGCAGGAAACTGACTGAGGGAGCTGGCTGACTGTAAATGTTTGCCACCCTGCAAGAAAAAAGGAAGAATGACTTAAAAGGCACAGTCAGAACGGAAGTGTAGGTCCAGAGGGAGAGGCCAATGGAGCCACTGTAGGCAGTGCAGAGGCTGGAAGTGTTGCCGCAGGTCCAGAAGATCAAGAAAGAGTCTGATGCAAGAGAAAGAAACACTACTG
The DNA here is from genome assembly GCF_018350155.1 of Leopardus geoffroyi. Taxonomy (NCBI): domain Eukaryota; kingdom Metazoa; phylum Chordata; class Mammalia; order Carnivora; family Felidae; genus Leopardus; species Leopardus geoffroyi. The sequence continues at coordinate 41,537,199 of NC_059343.1, read as the reverse complement.
CAGTCACTCAATTCTGTCTTCCGATGGTTCTTCCTTGATAGAACAGCTCCCTCCCAACTCTGATCGAGAAAAAGCACGGCAGTTTGCTGCACAGGCAGAAAGACCAGCTACATTCATGGGACACTCGTCCAATGGAGACATTTGGACACCATGGGGGGCAGTACTTTACCCATGACTTGTCATCTGGATATTGGTTAGCAATTTCCAACTTAGTAATGTTCCTCCTGCACAGACTTATTTGAGAGCATTGTCAGGACACTCAAGTCGTGCACCATCTGGTACCCCGGGAAAAAAAACTAAAAAAGAACCAGCCAGGACAGAGTGTCAGAAAAGCATGGGTTAAGACCTCAGAAAGGAAGGGCAACAGATTAAGGACTCAAGATGATGGTGAAGAGGAAAACACATGGAATGCAAATTCTACTCAACAGAGGTGGTGATGCAGTAAGACTACAACAATATACGCACTAATCATTGTTTGTCTCATGATTTAATTCAACCAAAATTCTACTGGGCGTATTAGAGAGTATACTCGGGGGCACGTGGGTGGCTCAGTCGGTTACGCCTCCAACTCTTGGTTTCGGCTCAGGTCATGATCTCAGCCTGCTTGGATTCTCTCTGTCTCTCCCCCTCTCTCTGTCCCCACCACACACACACACACACGCACACGCACACACACACTCTCTCTCTCTCTCTCTCAAAATAAATAAATAAACTTAAAAAAAAATAATATTACACTGTATGTTAACTAACTGGAATTTAAAAACATAAAAATATTCTGTTGGGGAAATAGGACTGCTTTATGTTTTCCAACTAATCTAAGTCTATTTATTTATTTTGAGAGAGACGGAAAGCACAAGTCAGGGAGGGGCAGAGAGAGAGAATCCCAAGCAGGTTCCACACTGTCAGTATGGAGCCTGATGCGGAGCTCGAACCCACAAACCATGAGATCATGACCTGAGCCAAAGTTAGATGCTGAACCTACCGAGCCACCCACGTGCCCCCAGCTAATCTCTATTTTAAAATATTTCTTTAATCCTGTTTACTGGGTGTGAGTTAAAACACATGAAGCAACGGAACAGAAAACCATCAACAAAATGAAAAGGCAACCTATTGAATGGGAGAAGATATTTGTAAATGAGATGTCATATCCAAAATACATAAAGAACTTAAACGACTCAATACCAAAAAAAAATCCCCGATTAAAACATGGACAGAATGGGACACCTGGGTGGCTCAGTCAGTTAAGCATCCGACCTTGGCTCAGGTCGTGATCTCGCAGTTCGCGAGTTCGAGCCCCGTGTCAGGCTCTGTGCTGACAGCTTGGAGCCCGGAGCCTGCTTCGGATTCTGTGTCTCCCTCTCTCTCTGCCCCTCACCCACTCACATTCTGTCTCCCTCTATAAAATAAATAAACATTAAAAAATTATTCAAAAAATTAAAAATGGGCAGAGGATCCAAATAGATATTTTTCCAAAGAAGACAGACAGAGGGCCAACAAACACATGAAAAGATGCTCGACATCCCTCATCGTCAGGGAAGTGCAAATCAAAACCACAATGAGATATCACTTTACAGCAGTCAGAATGGCTAGTACCCAAAAGAAAAGAAATAACCAGTATTGGCAAGGGTGTGGAGAAAAAGAAATCCTGGTGCGCCATTAGTGGGAATGTAAATTGGTCCAATCACTGTGGAAAACAGTATGGTGGTGCTCCAAAAATTTACTACCACTTTGGAGGACAGTAATTTAATTACTCAAAAAATTTAAAATAGAATTACCATACGATCCAGTAATTCCACTACTGCGTATCTACACAAAGAAAATGAAAACACTATTTTGAAAAGATATACGCACCCCTATGTTGATTGCAGCATTATTTATATGGAGGCAGCCCAAGTGCTCACCCGTAGATGAATGGATAAAGAAAATGAGGTAGATCTATACGTATGTCTACATACATACTAGAATACTGCTCAGCCATAAAAAAGAATGAGATCTTGCCATCTGCAATCACATGGATGGGTCTGGAAGGTATTATGCTAAGCGAAATAAGTCGGACAGAGAAAGACAAGTACCGTATGATTCCACTTCTATATGGAACCTAGAAAACAAAACAAACAGACTCGTAAATACAGAGAACAAACTGGTAGTTGCCAGAGTATAGGTGGATGGGGAAATGAGCAAAACAGATAAAGGGGATTAAGAGTTAGAAACCTCCAATTACAAAATAAATACATCACACAGATACAAAGTACGGCATAGGGAACACAGTTAATACTGCAATACTGTATGGTGACAGATAGTAATGTGTAGAACTGCCGAATCAATACGTTGCACACCTGAAACTAACATAATGGTGTATGTTGAGGAAGTTTTAACTTAAAAGTAAATTATTCTATAACCTATAATTCTATAACCTATCATCTACAATCTACATATTCCCCTGGGGGGAAGAAAAACCCACTCTAACTCGGAAGAGTCAAAAGATAAACAACTAACTGGTTGCAAACTCCCTGCATAAGGTAACCAGCTGTCAGAAGCCTAAAGAGTCGAAAGGCGTGACACCAGTAACCTCCATCAGCTTCCTTATGTAGCATTTCATACACCCAATATCACTATTCTCCTCTCAGATGGCATGCTTTGCTTAGAAGTATGTTACTCTAAAACTCTTTTTTGGGGGGAGCGCCTCGGTGGCTCAGTCGGTCGAGCGTCCAACTTTGGCTCAGGTCATGATCTCGTAGTTCGTGGGTTCAAGCCCCACATCACGCTCAGTGCTGTCAGCGGAGAGCCCACTTGGGATCCTCTGTCCCCCTCTTCTCCTTGCCTCTCCCCCACTCGCGCTCTCTCTCTCAAAAATAAATAAGCATTTAAAATAAATAAATAGGGGCGCCTGAGCGGCTCAGTTGGTTAAGCGTCCAACTCTTGGTTTCGGCTCAGGTCATGATCTCACGGTTCGTGGGTTCGAGCCCCACGTCAGGCTCCATGCTGGCAATGTGGAGCCTGCGTGGGATTCTCTCTCTCCCCCTCCCCAGCTTGAGCTCACGCTCTCTCTCAAAATAAATAAATAAACTTTAAAAAAATTTAATAAATAAGCAAAAGAAGTAAAGTTCTGTAATTTTAATCTGAATTGAAAATGAATTCTGTAGTTTTCATTCTCTCAAGAAAAAGTACGCTGAGTTCTGCTTCCAGGAAAATACACGTAAATGTACTCTTCCCTAGTCCTCCTGCTAAGTACATCTAAGAACCCTGGACACTATATATAAAAACAAAGAAGAGAATTTTCTATGTACAGCATCATGTCATCTGCAAATGACAGTTTCACTTCTTCTTTACCAATATGGATGCCTCTTATTTCCTTTTCTTGTAGGACTGCTGTCGCTCGGACTTCCAGTACTATGTTAAATTAAAGTGGCAAGAGCAGACATCCTTGTCTTCTTCCTGATCTTAGAGGAAAAGCTCTCAATTAACCCTCACACACCATTGGTGGGAATGTAAACTGGTACAGCCACTGTGGAAAACAGTATGGAGGTATCTCAAAAAAATCTGAGGGACACCCGGCCGGCTCAGTTGGTAGAACATGTGACTCTTGAGCTCAGGGTCATGAGTTCAAGACCCGTGTTGGGTGTGGAGCCTACTGAAAAAGAGATTTCAAATCGAAATACGATATGACCCAGTAATTCTACTACAGGAATGAAGTGAAAATGAAGAAAAGGCAAATGAAAACGCTAATTTGAAAAGATACACGCACCCCCATGTGTACGGCAGCCTTATTTACACTAACCAAGATATGGAAGCAACCCAAGTGATCACTAACAGATGAATGGATGAGGAAGATGTGGTGCATACACAATGGCGTATTACACAGTCATAGAAAAGGATGATATCGAACCATTTGTGACATGGGTGGACCTAGACGGTATTAGGTTAAGTGAAATAAGACCGAGAAAGACAAACGTCAGAAGATTGCATTCATATGTGGAATCCAAACAAAACCCCAAATGAATAAACGAACAAAAAGCAGAATCACACCTATGAATACAGCAAACAAACTGGTGGCTGCCAAAGGGAGGGGGTGGGAGAATGGGCAAAATGGGTGAAGGCGAGTGGGAGACACAGGCTTCGGGTTATGAAACGATGAAGTCACGGGAGTGACAGGCACAGCATAATGGTATCTACACTTGTGGTGGGCAGAGAATAATGTATAAACGTGTCAAACTGCTATGCTGAACACGTAAAACTAATTAGTGTAACTGTGTGTCAACTATACCCACATTAAAAAAGGCACGGCATAAGGAATATAGTCAATGAACGCTATCGCGATAGCTCCGTATGGCAAAAAAAGGAGGCTAGGCTGGCGGTGGGCACGGCTTAATGTATAAATCCGCTGATTCACTATGGGGTACACCTGAAACTAATGTAACACCAGGTGTCGCCTATACTCAAATTTAAAAGTTTAAGAAATAAATAAGATATATTTCAGTAGTCAAAAATAATAATAATTCCTTCCTACCTGTGGTGCTCCCTGTCTGGGTCATAATAAAATATATTTAATTTTAAAAAGAAAATAAAATGAAGAAGACTGTGCCACTTGGAGATGAGGCAGATCAGTGGGGGACTTAAAACTCCAGGAACAACATAGCAGTGATTCCCCTGAGTTTTCTTTATACCACATATATCCCACAGTAGGTGCTGGAGACACAGGCAACCCAAAAATTCCAATGGACTAAGAAAGTCTGCTTTATCTGGTCAAAGGACCAGGAAAAGGACAACCTAGCAAGAAAGCATTTTTTTAAAATATTTATTTATTGGGGTGCCTGGGTGGCCCAGTTGGTTAAGCGACTGACTTCGGCTTGGGTCCTGATCTCACGGTTCGTGAGTTCGAGCCCCGTGTCGGGCTCTGTGCAGACAGCCCGGAGCCTGGAGCCCGCTTCGGATTCTGTGTCCCCCTCTCTCTCTGCCCCTCCCCACTCATGCTCTGTCTCTCTCAAAAATAAATACACTTAAAAAAATTTTTTTTAAATAATTATTTATCTATTTTGAGAGAGAAAGAGAGAGAGAGAGCATGAGCGGGGGGGGGGAGGGGGGGTGAACAGAATGCCAAGCAGGTTCCATGTCAGCATGGAGCCTGACACGGGGCTCGATCTCACGAACCATGAGATCACGACCTGAGGTGAGATCAAGAGTTGGATGCTTAAGCGACGGAGCCACCCAGGTGCCCCCAGAAAACTTTGAAATAATAACCAACTTATTCCAGCCAAGCATCGTGGGAGAAAAGCACGAAAACCTATGGGTCCCGGCTCCATCCCGTCAGCAAAAGCCAAGTGGGGAGCATATACTTCCACTTCTTTGTGGCTTTGACAAAGTGCTATACCCCCTACAACACTGGAGTGGTATCACAAAAGACAAAGCAGGGAGCTGAGGCTCATCCCTTCTGGGCAGCAAGGAGCCTCCTCACTCAGTGCCGTCAGTGAAGAAACCAGGGGGAGCCTGGACGTCCATCGCAAATCAGCAGCAATGAGGCATCCTTCCCCCGTCCTACCGAGTAGTGGTATCAGAGGTCTAGCGGAGAGTCAGGAGAGGTGTCTGGAAAGATACAATGGAAAGCTGGAACCCGACACCTGCCCAGAAGTAACGAGAAGCTCTCTACCTCGGGTTCAAGGGAAGCCAACTGGGAAACCTGGGTTTATTCTGCTGCCTGGTAGTGGTGACATGTCATCCTTTCTTCCCCAGCTGCACTGAAGTTAGAGGAAGCCAGCTAAAACCAGTTTAAATAAGAACCAGAATCTCGTAACATCATATCAAAAATGTCTAACGGTTTCGATGGATAATCACTCATATCAAGAACCAGAAAAGGGGCGCCCGGGTGGCTCAGTCGGTTAAACGTCCGACTTTGGCTCAGGTCATGATCTCACAAGCTTGTGAGTTCGAGCCCCGTGTCGGGCTCTGGGCCGGCAGCTCGGAACCTGGAGCCTGCTTCGGATTCTGTGTCTCCCTCTCTCTCTGCCCACCCGCCCTGTAAAATAAACATTTAAAAACTAAAAAGAACCAGAAAAATCTCAAACTGAATGAAAAAAAATCAACTGCTATCAAGACTGAGGTAACAGAGAAAACTGTCCGATGAAGACTTTGAATCAGCCATCACAAAAACACTTCAATGAGCGCGTCTCAGGAAAACACGAGAAGATACCAGGAAGACGCAAATGGAGATGTTAGACCTGAAAAATACAATAACTAAAATAAAAAACTCAATGGATGGCCTCAACAGCAGAACAGAGGAAACAGAGGAAAGAATGAATGAAGTGAAACACAGAACAGAAATTACCCAGTCTGAATCACAGACTAAATAGACTGGCGGGGGGGGGGGGGGGGGCGGGGGATGTGCCCCAAAGCTCTATAACAAAAGAACCAACATCTTGCCATCAGAAATCAGGAAGGAGAAGAAAAAGAGGTGAGGCTTTAAAAGTACCTGAAGAAATAACGAATAAAAATGTCCCAATTTGGCAAAACAAATACATTTACAGACTGAAGAACCAGAACAAATCCCAAACAGGATAAAACCAAAGAAATCCACACTAAGATATATTATCGTTAAACTTTTGAAAACCAGAGATTTAAAAAAATACATATTGAAAGCCATGAGAGAGAAATGACACCTTACCTACAGAAACAATTTGAATGACGGCAGATTTCACATCAGAAACCATAGAGGCCATAGGACGTAGCACATCATTTTTCAGCTGAAAGAAAAGAACTATCAACAATGAAAATATCCTTCAGGAATGAAGGAGAAATAAAGACATTCTCAGGCAGAAAAAAAAAAAAAAAAAACCCTAATACAATTTGTCCCGAGCAGATCTACCCTAAAAAGAATGGCTAAAGGAAGTCCCCTCAACAGAAAATGAAAGATAACAGAAGGAATCTTGGAACACCACAAAGAAAGAACAGATGCAGGAAACAAAAATATGGATAAACAGGGGCACCTGGGTGGCTCAGGTCATGACTTCGGCTCAGGTCATGATCTCATGGTTTGTGGGTTCGAGCCCCATGTTGGGCTCTGTGCTGACATCACGGAGCCTGGAGCCTACTTTGGATTCTGTGTCTCCCTCTCTCTCTGTCCCTCCTTCACTTGCTCTCTCTTTCCCTTTCTCTCTCTCTCAAAAATAAACATTAATAATAACAATAATAATAATAAGCTATACAGGGGCACCTGGCTGGCTCAGTCATCAGAGTGTGTGACTCTTGATCTCAGGGTCATGAGTTTGAGACCCACATGGGGGGTAGACTTTATTTAACAAAAAAAATAAAAATAAAAAATAAATAAAAAGCTATACAAAGAGATACACTCAAAAACACTCTAAGTAAATCAAAATGGAATTCTAAAAAATGTTCCCATGACCGACCGGGGAAAAATAAAACAGAAAATGAAACAGAACAAACACAGAAGAAAAAATAAAATAAGACCTAACTTATCATTACTCACATTGAATGTCAATGGTCTAACTGCACCAATTAAAAGACAGAAATTAGAAAAAAAAAATTACACACAGGACCCAAGTGTATGGTATCTGAAAGAAGGTCACTTCAAATATAGCAATATAGGCAGGTTGAAAGTAAAAGTATGAAAAGAGATATATCATGCAAACATTCATCAAAAGAAAGCAGAAATAATGTTAATTATACCTCAATAAAGTTGAAGAAAGCAAGCAGAAGTAGCTATACTAATATCAGACAAAGTAGACTTCAGAGAAAAAAATTACCAGAGACAGAGGGAAGACATCTAACGATAAAAACGCCAATTCATCCAAAGAGACAAATCAATCCTAAATGTAGAAAACAAAAGCAAAAGCTAATGAAACCGGAAAAAAAACAGAAAATGGGCAATTTGGGGGCGCCTGGTGGCTCAGCTGGTTGAGCATCCTCAGCTCAGGTCGTGATCCCAGGGTCGTGGGACAGAGCCCCACATTGGGCTCTGCGCTGAGCGTGGAGCCTGCTTAAGATTCTTTCTCTCTCTGGGGCGCCGGGGTGGCTCAGTCTCTTAAGCATCCGACTTCAGTTCAGGTCATGATCGCGTGGTTTGTGAGTTCAAGCCCCACGTTGGGCTCTCTGCTGTCAGCGCGGAGCCTGCCTCAGATCCTCTGCCCCTCCACTTCCCTCCCTCCCTCTCTCTCTGTCTCTCTCTCTCTCTCAAAAATAAATAAACATTAAGAAAAAGAGTCCTTCTCCCTCTGCCCCTCTACCCCACTTGCATGCTCTCTCTCTCTCAAATAGAAATTTTTAAAAAAGAAAAGAAAATGAGCAATTTTCCCTGACCACACTGGAATGAAACTAGAAATCAATAATGGAAAGCTCACAAGAGAGCAGAAAGCTAACAAGAGAGGGGCACCTGGGTGGCTCAGTTGGTTGAGTTGGTTCAGCTCAGGTCGTAATCTCACAGCTTGGCTCCTGAGTTCGAGCCCCGCATCAGGCTTTCTGCTGTCACGGCAGAGCCCACTTTGGATCCTCTGTCCTTCTCTCTCTGCCCCTCCTCTCTCTCTCTCTCTCTCTCTCTCTCTCTCTCTCTCTCTCTCTCACAAGAATAAACAAACATTTAAAAAAAGAAAGGTAACAAAACAATCTCCAAACACTTGGAAGCCAAATGACACATTTCTAATAATCTATGGTACAAGGAGAAAGTCTCAAAGGAAATTTTAAAAATACAATAAACAAAATGAAAATGAACATACATTTACAATTCGTGGAACACATCTAAAGCAGTGCTGAGAGGGAAGTCTCAAACCAAAAATCTAAGGTCCCGGGGCACCTGGGTGGCTCAGTCGGTTAAACGTCTGCCTCCTGTTTTCGGCTCAGGTCATGATCTCACGATTTTTGAGTAGGGGCTTGACATTTCTCTCTCCCTCTCTCTCAAAAAAAAATAAATAAACAAATAAACATTAAACATTTTTTAATAAAAAAAATAAACAAAAATAAAAACCTAAGGTCCATTTCAAAAACCTAGAAAAAGAAACCATATTGAGGTTATGCTGTGAAGGGTACAAACTTGGAACAGCAAGTGATTATAGGAAACAATATTATAAACTTCAAAGTTGTTAAGAAACTAGACTTAAATTGTTCCCACCACAAAAAAGAAATGATAATTATGTGATGTGATTGAGATGTTAGCAAACTTACACTAGTAATCATATTGCAATATATAAATGTATCAAACACATGTATACCTTAAACTTACACAATGTTATATATCAATACTTTAATTTTTAAACAAGAAAAACAATAGGACTAAAATAAACCCAGAGCAAGCAGAAGGAAAGAAATAGAAAAGAGAAAAAAATAGGGGCACCTGGAAGGCTCAGTACGTTAAGCGTCCGACTTTGATTCAGATCATGGTCTCATGGTTTGCCATTTCGCGCCCCTCATCGGGCTCTGTGATGATAGTTCAGAGCCTGGAGCCTGCTTCAGATTCTGTGTCTCCCTCTCTGCCCCTCCCCCATTCATGCTCCGTCTCTTTCTCTCTCTCTGTCTCTCAAAAATAAACATTAAAAAGAAAAATTTTTTAAAGAAAAGAGCAAAAATTAGTGAAGTTGAAAACAGAAAAATAGGGGCGCCTGGGTGGCGCAGTCGGTTAAGCGTCCGACCTCAGCCAGGTCACGATCTCACGGTCCGTGAGTTCGAGCCCCGCGTCAGGCTCTGGGCTGATGGCTCGGAGCCTGGAGCCTGTTTCCGATTCTGTGTCTCCCTCTCTCTCTGCCCCTCCCCCGTTCATGCTCTGTCTCTCTCTGTCCCAAAAATAAATAAACATTGAAAAAAAAAAAAGAAAACAGAAAAATAATAGATAAAAATCAGTGAAATAAATCTTTGAAAAGATCAATAAAATTGACAAATTTTTGGCAAGACTGAAAAACAGAGAAGACACAAGTTACCAAAATCAGGAATGAAACAAAGACTATCACTACAGACCTTGCAGACATCAAAAGGATAATAAAATTATAAATAATTCTTCATATACACATTTGATAACTTACATAAAATGAACTACTTCCTAAAAAAAAAACCACAAACTATCACAAATTGCCTGAAATGAAATAATTTGAATAGCCCTAGTACTACTAAGGAAATTTAATCCATAATTTTTTTTTTTTAATTTTTTTTTTTCAACGTTTATTTATTTTTGGGACAGAGAGAGACAGAGCATGAACGGGGGAGGGGCAGAGAGAGAGGGAGACACAGAATCGGAAACAGGCTCCAGGCCCTGAGCCATCAGCCCAGAGCCCAACGCGGGGCTCGAACTCACGGACCGCGAGATCGTGACCTGGCTGAAGTCAGACGCTTAACCGACTGCGCCACCCAGGCGCCCCAATCCATAATTTAAAAGAAGAGAAAAGAAGGAAAAAAGAAAGAAAGGGAGGGAGGGAGGGAGGGAGGGAGGAAGGAAGGAAAGAAGGAAGAAAGGAAAGGAAAGGAAAGGAAGGAAGGAAGGAAGGAAGGAAGGAAGGAAGGAAGGAAGGAAAAGAAAAGAAAGAGAAAGAAAGAAAGAAAGAAAGAAAGAAAGAAAGAAAGAAAGAAAGAAAGAAAGAAAGAAAGAAATCACTGGCCCACACAGTTTTCCTGGAGAGTTCTGTCAAATTCTTTTAAAGAATTAACACCAATTGCAAAACCTCTTACAGGAAAAAGAAGAGGAAGTAATTCTTCCTAACTCATTCTACAAAGCTAGTTATTTACCTGTGATAAGCTTAAAAGGGGGTCCCCAAATATATCCGCATCCTAATCCTGACAGCCTGTGGATATCACCTCTAAAAAATGGCAAGAGTAAAAGGGTCTTTGCAGGTGTGATTAAGGATCTCAAGATGAGAGGAGTATCCTGAATTATCCAGGTGGGTCCTAAACGCAGTCACATGTACCCTAACAAGAGGAACGTAGAAGAAAATTTGCCACACACACAGAGGGCAGTGATGTGAAGCCAGAACAGAGACAGATTCGAAGATGCTGGTGGCCATAAGAATGGAATGAGGAAGGCCAAGGAACAGGGGCAGCCTCCAGAAGCTAGAAGAGGCAAGGAAGGTTCTGGAGGGAGCACAACCCTGCCAAAACCTTGATTTGGGCCCAGGGATACTTATTTTGGACTTAAGGCCTCTGGAACTGCGAGAGAACAAATTTCTGTCATTTTAAGCCACCAAGTGTGTGGCAATTTGTTGCGGCAGCCACATGAAGCTAACACATTCCCTGATTACAAAGTCAGACAAACACAGTATAAAAAAGAAAACCACACCCCAATATCACTCATGAATATGTAGGCAAAAATTCTTGACAAAATATTAGCAAATATAACTCAGCAATATATTAAAAGAATTATAGGGCGCCTGGGTGGTTCAGTCGTTAAGAATCTGACTTTGGCTCAGGTCATGATCTCATGGTTCGTGAGTTCGAGTCCCACATCAGGTGAGTTCGAGCCCCACTTCGGGTGAGCCTCGCTTCTCTCTCTCTCTCTCTCTCCGTATCTCTCTCTGTCTCTCTCTGCCCCTTGTGGGATTTTCTCTCTCTCTCTCTCTCTCTCTCTGCCCCTCGCTCACTTGTGCCCTCTCTCTTTCAAAAAAAAAAAAAAAAGAATTATACACCATATCCAACTGGGGTTTATTCTAGGAATGCAAGGCAGGTTCAATATTCAAAAATCAATCCATGTAATCCACCACATTAAGAGGATTTTTAAAATCACATGATCATATCAACGCATGTAAAAAACAGCATTTGACAAAATTCAATATTCATTCCTACAAAAAAAATATGAATAGAAACAGGAAGAGACAGGAACTTCTTAAACCTAATAAAGAGCATCTAAAACAAAACCGCAGCTAACATTACACTTAATGGTGAAAGACAAGATTAACCAGCAAGGCAAGAACGTCCATTCTCACAATTCTTATTCAACATAGTGCTAGAAGTTCTAACCTGTGCAATAAGGCAAAAAATGGAAATGAAAGGCGTACAGAATAAAAAAGAAGAAAGAAAAAGTCCCTATTTACAGATGATATGATTGTCTATGTAGAAAAATCACAAAACTTTGGGGCTCCTGAGTGGCTCAGTCCGTTAAGCGTCCAACTCTTTATTTTGGCTCAGGTCATGATTTCACAGTCGTGAGTTAGAGCCCTCACATCAGGTTCCATGGGGCATGGAGTGTGCTTAAGATTCTCTCTCTCTCTCTCTCTCTCTCTCTCTCTCCCTATGCCCCTCCCCCATGCACACACGTACTCTTTCTCAAAACTTTTTTTTTAAATCACAAAAAAATCTACAAAAAATAAAACTCCTAGGACTAATAATTGAATTCATCAAAGTCACAGGAAACAAAATATAATACAAAAATCAACTGTATTTCTATGTTAGCAATGAAAATGTGGACTCCAAAATAAAAAAAATACAAAACCATTTATAATCACTCAAAAAAATGAAATACTTACGTATAAATCTAACAAACTATGTACAAAAGTTGTAATAACTACAACAGACTGGCCATCTTGAGAAAAAAGAACACCGCGGGCCTCATGCTCTCTGATTTCAAACTATAATACAAAGCTATAGGAATCAAAACAGTGTGGTATTGGCATAAAAACAGACACACAGATCAATGGAACAGAATAGAGAGCTCAGAAATAAACCCACACACATATGGCCAATTAATTTACAACAGAGGACCCAAGAATAGTCAGTGAAGAAAAAGGACAGTTTTTTCAATAAATGGTGTTGGAAAAACTGGGACAGCCACATGCAAAAAAATGAAACTTTTTTTCAAAGTTTCACCAGGCACAAAAATTAACTCAAAATGAATTAAAGACTTGAACCTAAAGCCTGAAACCATAAAACTCCAAGAAAACATAGACACTAAGCTCCACGGTAAAGATTTTTTGGATTTGACACCAAAAGCAAAGGCAACAAAAGTAAAAATAAACTACTGGTACCACACCAAAGTAAAAAGCTTCTGCACAGCAAAGGAAACCATCAACTAAATGAAAAGGCAAACTACCGAACGGCAGAAAATATTTGTAAAGCGTATATCTGATAAGGGGTTCATATCCAAAATATATGAATAACTCACACAACTCAATGGCAAAATAAAAAAAATCCGATTTAAAAATGAGCAGAGGAGGGGCGCCTGGGTGGCTCAGTCAGTTAAGCGTCCGACTTCGGCTCAGGTCACGATCTCACAGTTGGTGAGTTCGAGCCCCGCCTCGGGCTCTGTGCTCTGAGCTCGGGCTCGGAGCCTGGAGCCCGCTTCGGATTCTGTGTCTCCCTCTCTCTCTGCCCCTCCCCGCTACTCGCGCGCGCACGCTCTCTCTCTCTCTCAAAAATAAATAACATTAAAAAAATTTTTACAAAAAAATAGGCAGACGATCTGAGTAGACAGTTTCCAAAGAAGACATGCAGATACTCAACAAGTACATGAAAAGATGCTCAACGTCAGTAATCTAGGGGTGCCTGCCTGGCTCATTTGGTAGAGCGTGCGACTCTTCATCTCAGGGCTGTGAGTTCGAGTCCCACATCGGGCATGGAGCCTACTTTTGAAAAGAATCACTAATCATGGGAGAAATACAAATCGAAACCACGGCAAGATATCACCCCACACCTGTTAGAATTGCTAGGCAGTGTCAAAAAGGCAAGAAATAACAAATGTCGGTGAGGATGTGAAGAAAAGGGAATCCTTGCCCACCACTGGTAGGAACATAAACCGGTGCAGCCACTATGGAAAACAGTATGGAGGTTCCTCAAAAAATTAAATATAGAACCATCATATCATCCAGCAACTCTGCTTCTGAATATTTATCCAAAGGAAAAAAAACACTAACAAAGAAATATCTGCACCCCCATGTGCAGTAAAGCATTATTTACAATAGCCAAGATATGGAAACAACCGAGGTGCCTGTCCATCAACAGATGAACGGATAAAGAAAATATGGGGTGTGTGTGTGTGTGTGTGTGTGTGTGCGCGCACACACACAATGGAGTATTATTCAGTCATAAAAGAAAGGGGAAATCTTGCCATTTGCAAGAATGTGGATGGACCGTGAAGGCATTATGAAAGAAGTCAAGACAGGGAAAGATATAAACACTGTATGATCTCACTTACATGTGGGATCTAAAAGAAAAACAAGCTCACAGTACAGAGAACAGATTGGCAGTTGCCAGATGTGGGAGTAGGAGGTGGGCAAAATGGGTAAAGTCAAAGGTCAAATAAATAACTCGCGGAGATGTGACGTACAGCATGACGACCAGAGTTAATTATACTGTACTGAATATTTAAAAGTTGCTATGAGAGTACATCTTCAAAGTTCTCATCACAAGAAAAAAAATTCTATCACTCTGTACGGTGATGGATGTTAACTGGCTTTATTGTGGTGGCCGTTGTGCAAAACATACAAATATCAAATGATTATGTTGTACATTAATATAATGCTGTAAGTCAATTATACCTCAATAAAAAAAAAGCATGGTACTGGTGAAAGAAGAGATAAATATATCAGCGTAACAAAAAGAAAGGAAATAGATTCACAAATATAATCCACTGATCTTTGACAAAGGAGCAAAGGCAATTCAATGGAGAAAACAAATAGGGTGGAAACTGGACATCCATAGGCAAAAAAAAAAAAAAAAAAAAAAAGAACTCCAGACATAGTCCTTATACTTTTCACAAAAATTAACTCTAAATGGATCTTAGGATACAAAAATACTGATTCGAAGGGGCACATGCACCCTGATGTTTATAGCAGCATTATCAACAGGAACCAAACTATGGAAACAGTCCAAGAGTCCACCGACTGATGAATGGATAAAGAAGATGTGGTATAAATATACAATGGAGTATTAGCCTCAAAAAAAATGAATCTTGCCATTTGTAATGACATGTGAAGCGGAAGAAGTCAATCACAGAAAGACAAATACCACATGATTTCACTGATCTGTGGAATTTAAAAAACAAAACAGATGAACATAGGGGAAGGGGAAAAAAAGAGAGGAAAGCAAACCGTAAGAGATTCTTCTTTTTTTTTTTTTTAATTTTTTTTTTTAATTTTTTTTTTCCAACGTTTATTTATTTTTGGGACAGAGAGAGACAGAGCATGAACGGGGGAGGGGCAGAGAGAGAGGGAGACACAGAATCGGAAACAGGCTCCAGGCTCTGAGCCATCAGCCCAGAGCCCGACGCGGGGCTCGAACTCACGGACCGCGAGATCGTGACCTGGCTGAAGTCGGACGCTTAACCGACTGCGCCACCCAGGCGCCCCAAGAGATTCTTCTTTTAATGTTCGTTATTTTGAGAGAGACAGAGCACAAGCGGAGGAGGAGCACAGAGAGGGGGGACAGAGGATCCGAAGCAGGCTCCGGGCTGACAGCAGAGAGCCCGATGCTGGCTCCAACTCATGAATGCGAGATCATGACCGGAGCAGAAGTCAGATGCTTAACCAACCATAAGAGACACTTACCTATAGAGAACAAACTGAGGATATATATATATATATATATATATATATATATATATATATATATATATATATCCCTATGCTTATTTCATTATTATTTATAATAGTCAAACTATGGAAACAACCTAAGTGTCGATCAGTAAATAAATGGATAAAGAACGGGGCGCCTGGGTGTTTCAGTCGGTTAAGTGTCGACTTCAGCTCAGGTCATGATCTTGCATGGGTTCAAGCCCCACGTTGAGCTCTGTGCTGACAGCTCAGAGCCTGGAGGCTGCTTCAGATTCTGTGTCTTCCCCTCTCACTCTCTGCCCCCCCCCACTCGTGCTGGCCCTCTCATAAATAAATAAACTTTAAAAAAAAAAGAAAAGAGGGCGCTTGGGTGGCTCAGTCGGTTGAGCGTCGGGCTTTGGCTCAGGACATGATATCGCAGTTCGTGAGTTCGAGCCCCACGTCAGGCTCTGTGCTGACAGCTTGGAGCCTGGAGCCTGCTTCGGGTTCTGTGCCTCCCTCTTTCTCTGCTGCTCCCTTGCTCATGCTGTCTCTCTCTGTCTCTCAAAAATAAATAAAACGTTAAAAAAAATTTATAAAAAATAAATAAATAGGGGCGCCTGGGTGGCGCAGTCGGTTAAGCGTCCGACTTCAGCCAGGTCACGATCTCGCGGTCCGTGAGTTCGAGCCCCGCGTCGGGCTCTGGGCTGATGGCTCAGAGCCTGGAACCTGTTTCCGATTCTGTGTCTCCCTCTCTCTCTGCCCCTCCCCCGTTCATGCTCTGTCTCTCTCTGTCCCAAAAATAAATAAACGTTGAAAAAATAAAGAAAGAAAGAAAGAAAGAAAGAAAGAAAGAAAGAAAGAAAGAAAGAAAAGAAAAAAATAAATGGATATTAGACATA
This sequence comes from Leopardus geoffroyi, assembly GCF_018350155.1. Taxonomy (NCBI): domain Eukaryota; kingdom Metazoa; phylum Chordata; class Mammalia; order Carnivora; family Felidae; genus Leopardus; species Leopardus geoffroyi. The sequence continues at coordinate 41,520,854 of NC_059343.1, read as the reverse complement.
TATGCAAAATGTAAAACTATAAAACTTCTACAAGATAACAAGGGAAAATCTAAGTGACTTGGGTCTGGAGATGTTCTAAAATACAACACCAAAAGCATGATTCATAAAAGGAAAATTGACAAGTTGGACTTTATGAAGATTTTAAAATTCTGCTCTATGAAAGACACTGTGGGGTGCCTGCCTGGGAGGCTCAGTTGGTTAAGCATCCAACTCTTGATTTCAGCTCAGGTCATGATCTCACGGTTCGCGAGATCAAGCCCCACATCGGATTCCAAGCTGACAAGCGTAGGAGCCTGCTTGGGATTCTCTCTCTCTGTCTCTCAAAATAAATAAATAACCTTTTTTTTTTTAAAAAAAGGGACACCATTAAGAAAATAAAGAGACAAGCCTAAGAATGAGAGAAAAGTATTTACAGAACACATGTCTGATAAGGGACTTGTATTTAAAATATACAAACAACTTGGGGCGCCTGGGTGGCTCAGTCGGTTAAGCGTCCGACTTCGGCTCAGGTCATGATCTCGCAGTCCGTGAGTTCGAGCCCCGCGTCGGGCTCTGTGCGGACAGCTCAGAGCCTGGAGCCTGTTTCAGATTCTGTGTCTCCCTCCCTCTCTCACCCTCCCCTGTTCATGCTCTGTCTCTCTCTGTCTCAAAAATAAATAAAACGTTAAAAAAAATTTTTTTTAATATACAAACAACTCTTAAAACTCAACACTGAGGAAACAACCAATCCAATTAAAAAAAATGGACAAGATCTAAGTAGACACTTGACCGAAGAAGATATACAGATGGCATATGAGCACGTACAAACTATGTTCACCATCATTTTTCATTAGGGAATTGCAAATCAAAACAAGGAAATACCATCACACACCTACTAGAATGGTTAAAATCCAAAAACCCAACAACACCAAATGCTGACGAGGATGTGGGGCAACAGGAATGCTCTCGTCCATTGCTGGTGAGAATGCAAAATGGTGAAGAACTTGGGAAGACAGCTTGGCAGTTTCTCACAAAGCCAGTCTTACCATACGACCTATCGTTGCACTCCTAGTTATATACCCAAGTGAATTGGAAACTTACGTCGACACAAAAACCTGCATATAGGGGCGGCTGGGTCAGTGGGTTGAGCGTCTGCCTCTTGATTTCGGCTCGGGTCACGATGCCAGTGTCTTGGGATAGACCCCAGCACTGGGCTCCTCTACCTCTCCCCGTCTCGTGCACACACATGCTCTCTCTCTCTCTCTCTCTCTCTAAAAAAATTAGAACTAAAATAAAATAAAAACCTGAATATAAATGTTTATAGCAGCTTTACTCATAATTGCCAAGAACTGGGAACGGCTAAGATGTCCTTCAATAGGTGAATGGACAGGCAAACTGTGGCACATTCATACAATGCAATATTATTCAGTGGTAAAAACAAATGAGTTATAGGGGTGCCTGGGTGGCTCAGTCGGTTAAGTGTCGGACATGGGTCCGACTCTTGATTTCGGCTCAGGTCACCATGTTGATGTTGGTTCAGGTCATGATCTCATGGTTCGTGAGATTGAGTCCCGCGTTGGATTCTATGCTGACAGCACGGAGCCTGCTTGGGATTCTCATTCTCTCTCTCTCTCTCTCTCTCTGCATCTCCCCTTCACGCACGCTCGCTCGCTCTCTCTCTCTCTCTCTCTCTCAAAAATAAATAAACATTTGGGGCGCCTGGGTGGCGCAGTCGGTTAAGCGTCCGACTTCAGCCAGGTCACGATCTCGTGGTCCACGAGTTCGAGCCCCGCGTCGGGCTCTGGGCTGATGGCTCAGAGCCTGGAGCCTGTTTCCGATTCTGTGTCTCCCTCTCTCTCTGCCCCTCCCCCGTTCATGCTCTGTCTCTCTCTGTCCCAAAAATAAATAAACGTTGAAAAAAAAAAAAAAATTTAAAAAAAAAAAAATAAATAAATAAATAAATAAACATTTAAAAGAATAATGGGGAAACTGTAGCGGAATACAGAGTGGTAATGGACCTGCATGTACTCTTTTCTCAATTATTCTGCAAATCTAAAACTGTACTACAGAAATTAAGTCCATTAATTGTTTGAAATGCACTTAGCATACAATCCAGCAATTGTCATTCATCCCCTCCAAAATCCTTACACAAACGATCACAGGATCTTTATTCATAATAGCCAAAAACTGGAAACAACCCAGATTCCCTTCAACTAGAGGTTGGTTAAACAAACTGCAGTACATTTATACCATGGAATACTGCTCAGCAAGAAAAAAGAACAAGCTATTCGTAAATGCAACAATCTGCATGAATCTCCGGAGAATTACGCTGAGTAAAATCCAGTCCCAAAAGGTTACATAGTGTATGATTCCATTCCTATGTCACGCTTGATATGACAAAATTACAGAATGAGAACACAGATTAGTGACAGCCAGGAGTCAAGGAGGGAGTAGGGGGAGGAAGGAAGTGGCTACTAAAAGGCAAGATGAGGGGCGCCTGGGTGGCTCAGTCGGTTGGGCGCCCAACTTCCGTTCAGGTCATGATCCTGTGGTTCATGGGTTCGAGCCCCGCGTCGGGCTCTGTGCTGACAGCTCAGAGCCTGGAGCCTGCCTTGGATTCTGTGTCTCCCTCTCTCTCTGCCCCTCGCCCACTTGCGCTCCGTCTCTCTCTCTCTCAAAAGATAAATAAACATTAAAAAAATGTAAAAGGCAAGATGAGGGGGTCCTTGTGGTGATGGAAATGTTCCATATGTCAATAGCCTGGTTGTGATACTGTACCAAGGTTTTGCATGATGTTCCCATTGGAGGAAAGTGTGTAAATGGTACATTGCATTTGAATCTACAATGATCTCAAAATTAAAATTTACCTTAAAAAAATAAAAGAAAAAAATGTGTTAAGTAGGCTCCTCCTCCTTACCTCAAAGGATCTGCCAGGCTGTCCTGGAACCAGGGCAGGGAACCTCTGGGGTGATTTCCCAGTAGCTGGCATGTTCACCCTGGGTCTCAGCCCACCTTCCAAAGCTGGAGGGGAGTCTGTATGTGGGCTGCGGTCAGAATGAATGGAAGATCCCGCAGCCTCCAGTAAGGAGGAAACTCAACAGCTCCACGGGGACACCAAGAAATCCTAAAAGGACAGTATCCATGTCATCAGTGTCATTCTACATTCACACCACAAAATTCAGCACCGCCCACTCTGAGTGTTAGGGTGGATTTTATGAAAACAATCATGATATCTGAAGTCACACTGATGACCTCAGAGTCCTTGATTCTGGGGTGGCTCCCTAGGGAGCTTCACACCTTACCTAGCCAGCCTACTCCTCAATTCCAGGTTCAGGGTAGATCGGGGTTTGTGGGGAGGGCAGAATTGGGGCAACAAATGGTGCTAAAGCCCTATGAGGTGGACAGAGGGAGGACTTGTCCATGGGGACCTAGTGGGTGACCGCGGAGGCAGGAAACCTGGAAACCTGAATGAAAGGTCTCTCTTCTGCCCTCTTTAATTATTTTGCCATTTATAGGGTGAAAAATCCCTCTTAAATTCTTCTACAGGAAGCTCTTAACCTCTTCTTTCCAGAAGATGATTCAACATTAATGTTATTTATTAATCAATACATGGCGGGGGGGGGGGGGGCATGCTGCTATTAAATTACACCAGAAAAGCATTTGACACCATTCTGCAGATATTACTAATAAAACTCCAACTAAAACTAGGGAAGAAGTAAATCACTTAAATATCACAAAAACTCATTTACCAAGCATAGCCCTGAAATATTATGCTAAAAAGTAAAATGATGACGCTATTGCCGTTGAAATTACGAACAAGATAGGGATGTCTGACACGACTCAAAATTGTGTTGCTGGCTCTATGAGAGATGAAACAAGGAGAATAAATGTTGCAAGTTAATAGAAATGTGGCTTTCCTTGCCAGTGATATGATTTTACACAAAGAAAACCTGACACTACTAGTAATCAGAGCAGTTTGATAAGGGGCTAGATACCAGATAAAATTATAAGAGCAGATAACTTTTCCTCTGTAATGGCAACAATAATCAAACAAATGAAAACGGGAAAACAAAAATCCATTAATAATGATAGCAAGAAATACACAAAATATACTTAAGGAGCTGGACGAGTATGATTTAAACAAAAATTGACAAATATAAAATAGTCACACAGATATACCATATCCTTGGATAAGAAAATGTAATAAAAATGTCAACCCTGCCAAAAGCATTATATTAAAGTAATGTAAAGAATAAACAAAAAAGAAACACAAAACTCAATAATAGTAAGATGGTGTGTACAAAATGTGTGGAATGCAGCTAAAGAGATTCTTGAAGAGCAATTCACGTTCTACATGGTTTTTAACAATGAAGAAAGGGTGAACATTCATGAAGTAACGTCTCGACTTAAAAAGTTACAGAGAAAATGGTACAGATAAGAGTAGAAATTAATAGAAAACAAAGGTACATCAGAGAGGATGAACAAGGCCAAAAGTTGGTTCTTTGTGAAGGCTAATAAGATTAGCAAATCTCTGGGGAGACTGATAAGGAAAAACCTAAACACACACTCTATTAAGACTTGACAACAAGAAGCAGCAAGCTATCTAAAAACCTGACCACCCCAGAATCCCCTATCCCTGACCTGCACAGATTCCTATTCACCAGATTCCTTAACTCCCCACCAGTGGACCTCACAAACTGACAATTCATCATTCCCAAAAGCCAACAAAGCCATCACCTCAAAAATCACTGATGACTGTCACGCCACAAAACCTCGTGCACTCGCTTTAGCGTCGCGCGCCAACAGGACTTAAACGTCCTCTGAGGGCCACTTCCGTTTCCTGTCCTCACCCCTGACCGTGCCGCTTCTGCGTGGTTGTTCTCGCACACGATCGTAAGGGCTGTGATGCTGTGGTCTACTCACTCCGAGCAAGGTGCAGTTAGGGATCGGCAGAGACTTTGTCCACGAGTGGCGTTGTTGGGCGAGGAATATGGCTGTGCCCAGGCTTTCCTCCATGGGGGCCGCCATCTTAGCGCCCATTCCGTACAGTGGGCTGTTCCACCAAAGGCGGGGGCGGGGGGGGGGCGTTGTTCAGGGGTAGAAACCTTCTGAAGGCAAGCATTCCAGAAGAGCTGGTCTTTGGAACTGGGTTCTATAGATCTGTGCAAACGTGACAGAAGCAGAGGTGCCGGGGGCAGGGGAGATGTGCCCTCATCTTCAAGGGAGATACCACTGAGGAGAGGGGTAAAAGTCAAGATTAGTTCCCCCCTGGAAGATGTCACTCAGAGGAAAGGAGAAATTAAAATGGTACAGTCCCCCTCCTGACAGATACCTCTGGGCAAGAAAGGGAAGGAGTCGGGGTGGTATAGTCCTCTCCTTGGAGATACCACTGGAAAGAGGGGGGAAACTGAGGTTATTGTTGATCCCCTCCTGGGCGATACCACTGGAGAAGAGTGGGGAGAGGCATGGTGGTACATTGTTTTGATGTGCTGGAATTGGTATCGAGGGGAATTGAATCCCCCTCAATCTCCATTACCTCCATTACCCCACTAAAATGACAGTAGCTAGAAATAAATAATAATAACAATAGCCTTTGATATGGACAACTATTTTTTTTCAATATATGAAATTTATTGTCAGATTGGTTTCCATACAACACCCAGTGCTCATCCCAAAAGATGCCCTCCTCAATGCCCATCACCTACCCTCCCCACCCTCCCACCCTCCATCAACCCTCAGTTTGTTCTCAGTTTTTAAGAGTCTCTTATGCTTTGGCTCTCTCCCACTCTAACCTCTTTTTTTTTCTTCCCCTCCCCCATTGGTTTCTGTTAAGTTTCTCAGGATCCACATAAGAGTGAAAACATATGGTATCTGTCTTTCTCTGTATGGCTTATTTCACTTAGCATCACACTCTCCAGTTCCATCCACGTGGCTACAAAGGGCCATATTTCATTCTTTCTCATTGCCACGTAGTATTCCATTGTGTATATGAGCCACAATTTCTTTATCCATTCATCAGTTGATGGACATTTAAGCTCTTTCCATAATTTGGCTATTGTTGAGAGTGCTGCTATAAACATTGGGGTACAAGTGCCCCTATGCATCAGTACTCCTGTATCCCTTGGGTAAATTCCTAGCAGTGCTACTGTTGGGTCATAGGGTAGGTCTATTTTTCATTTTTTGAGGAACCTCCACACTGTTTTCCAGAGCGGCTGCACCAGTTTGCATTCCCACCAACAGTGCAAGAGGGTTCCCGTTTCTCCACATCCTCTCCAGCATCTACAGTCTCCTGATTTGTTCATTTTGGCCACTCTGACTGGTGATATCTGAGTGTGGTTTTGATTTGTAATTCCCTGATGAGGAGCGACGTTGAGCATCTTTTCATGTGCCTGTTGGCCATCTGGATGTCTTCTTTAGAGAGGACAACTAATATTTTTAAGCGAATTGTTAATAGAAAAATATTTAGAAAACGTTATAAGCTTACTTTCGCTGAAACTACATCTCCAAGACACGCCCCCAACTCCTCCTGTCAACCAGGTTGCAGCCGCTTAGCCTCTCTTATATGGGAATTTAGGAGTTACTACTTACTCTTGGGAGAGAAGAGAGGATTCTAGGGGTTCTTCACCTCTGAACCCTTATCTTAAACATTCTTCGAAACCTACTCCTGGGGCACCTGGGTGGCTCAGTTGGTTAAGCAACCAACTCCTGATTTCCGCTCAGCTCATGATCTTGTGGTTTGTGAGTTCGAGCCCAGTACCCGGCTCTGTGCTGACAGCATGGCACCTGCTTGGGATTCTCTCTCCCTCTCTCTCTGCCCCTTTCCCACACATGCACTCTCTCTCAAAAAAATGAATAAGTAAACTTAAAAAAAATAAAACCTATTCCTACATGTAACCGTCCTGCAGGCCTTCTCTGACAAGAGGTGGAGGGCTCTTTTCCCTGCTGAAGGCATTTCAAACACAACAGATTTGTGTTGTGTGCTAAGCCTAGTTAGCTTGGGCGTGGATTGCTGTGTGTCCTAAGGACATTCAGATCTTCTCTCTGGGCCTCAGTGCAACAATCTGGAGAGTTAGAGTGTCAGCCTCTCAGAATTTGTGAATTGACTGGAAGACAGAGTAGCAAATGTGAGAACGTTGCTGTAAGACACACACTTCTAAAGAAATTTCCAAAACTTATTATTGTCATGACTTTTGGCCAACAACTCAAATCCTAGATTCCGCTAACCTCCACCATCAATGCCTCCTGGGCTGATCTCAAACCTGGGCCTTTCTTAACTCTACCAATACCTATGTTGCATTCTTCTGATCTAAATTCATGTGTTCTATTAATGATTTCATCATCTGTGTCCCTGTATTCTGACCATGAATCCAAGATGCTCTTTTATCATATGTGTCCTTTTTTGATAGACAAAGAGACTAGTCATATGTTAATTTTCCACTATCAATGCCTCTCTGATCCATGTCTCAACTATTGGACCATGGTTAACTTTTCTACCATCAATGTCCTTTTGATTAGACTTCCAAAACAGACATATGTTGCAGAGGGTCTGGGTTCCAGTTCAAACCAGAGGGGAAATGGTGTTTGAAGGATAGCAGAGGCCCAATTTCAAGAACTGGACCTGAGGACCATTGAAGGTAGAGGTTCATTCACGGTGGAAGGCTGCTGACAAGACTGGGCTAACGGCCTGTAAGACAAGATGGGGATTTCTGGCAAAATCATTAACAGATGTTTTTAGATCAAACCAGGGAGATTGATGATGCTGAAAATTTCATATTTTCCTAAGATATGGACAGGGAATAGTTAATGGAGGCCCAAGGTTCAAGGTCAGAAGTGATGGTTTGTCACTTCAGAGATGAGATGAGAAAAGATTGAGGCTTCCATATTGTTCTCTCTCTCTCTCTCTCTCTCCATCCCTCATATCACTCACGCAGGGAGAAGCCAGCTGCTATGTCATAATGACACTCAGGCAGCCTTTGAAAAGAGGCCCATGTGCCAACCACGCCTACCAGTAGCCAGTGAGGAACTGAGTCTCCTAGCCTATAGCCGTATGAATGAGCCAGCCTCCAGCCTCAGGTGACTATAGCCCCAGCCAACAACCTGACCGGAACATCAGTTAGAGACCTTAAGGCAGGATCTGTAAGCCAAGCCACTCCCAAGTTCTTAACCCCACAGACACTGTGAGATAATAAATGTTTCCTTTAAGCTTCTATGTTTCAGGGTAATTGGTTACCTACTAATATCTATTATCTACTAATGAGATATTAGACACAGCAATAGATAACTAATACAGGCATCTAAAGTTTTGGTATTTTGTGCATCATGGATTTTTGCATTAATTTTGACTTCTGAAAACATTGCACTAAAATGTTATTTATCTCGATTACTGAGGTTTTCTGGTACTCCCTTACATTCTGCACTTTGAGGTGAGTGCCTCATCCTTGTCCCAAACCTGCTGGGAAAACTTTTTCTCTAAAATCATAGACTATCAGAAACTTGGCTATTTGAAATTATATCAATAAGAATAAAACATCCTCCTGGTGCCTGGAGGATCCAAGTCACTTTAACATAGAGGAACAGCTTCACTTTCCAGCCCATGTTCAGAGGCTCAAATAAGGGGCAACTGGAGTCAACGTGTCACATCTATTTTTACTTTAGTGTTTCTAAATACAAAGGCCCCTGAATCCACTTCACTGTCCAGACTGAGCATTGACTCTTTTACATACCAACTTGCTTTGCTTTGGGCTGATCAAAACGCTGCTTCCTTTGAATTTTAACTAAACTCAGCTCTTCCCCCAAATCCTGCAGTGATCCCATTTCCCCCTTTGTTTGCCAAGACTAGGGTGATCTACCATCCCTGTTGGCCCAAGACTGAGGGATTTACCCAGACGAGGGACAATCGTTGCTAAAACTAGGAAAGTCACAGGCAAACCTGAACAAGTTGGCCACCCTAGGTGAGATCCCCCGCAGTTCTCATGGTGTGTGGTCTCCCTTGCTGCAGCCAGTTAATAAACCCATATGGTCAAACTACGGATGTGACCCCGGTGGTCTTTATCAGGTAGGCTTTATCAAGGTCATTAAGTTTGGAAGGGTTCACCGAGGTCAAGTTTGAGATCAGTCCTAATTTAACAGACCTGGGTTGAAGCTCCAGATCAAAGGGGCATTGATTAAGAAATAATTAATTGAAGGCTGAATGCTAAACCATGCCAGAAAAGCATTGATAGTAGAAGAGTTATCAGAGCTCTGAGTCAGACTGGAACCATAGTAGATAGGGTTGGAAATTGGTCCGGGGGTGATAGAAATGTCAACAAGGGCTTGGATTTTAGATTTTGACCAGAGTCATCGATGAAGCTGGATTCGATAACAAATGACCAGTTCAAGTGCCAACCGGATGAACAGCGGTGGTGGAAGAGTTAACGGAAACCAGCAATTTGAGCTCTCTTGTCTAGACCCAGTCCGTGGGTTGCAGATAAATGGTACAGCTGGCCAATGGCTGTGTAGGAGAGGTGGGGTCTCGTTTCTAGTGGCCAATGAGATGAAACAGCAAGCCTGTTACTAGGGAGAAGCCCCTGTTGCTATGTGCCGAGTAGGAGAGTCAGGGTCTAGCCTGACTAGCTACAGACAAATAGTTAGCCAATGACTGCAGGAGAAGTTGGACTTCAGCCTCCCCAGCCTATGGTAAACTGTTACCATGTAGCAACCCCCAATGCCAAGTGAAATGAGGCAGCCAAAGTGACACCTGAGAAGCTGTAGACAGAAGGTGCAGTTAACGAATGGCTGAGCAGAAGAATCAGGCTCTGGCCTCCCCACTCAAATAAGGCTGCTGGGTCTGTAAATCAGCAGAAGTCTCCATTGTCCAATGCAGGGAGGGGGCAGGGCATAGTCTGAGGGGGTATAGATAGATGATGCTATGGGAGGGAAGTGGAAGTGGGCGGGGGCAAGGCCTGAGATTGCTTTGGACAGAGGGTGCGGCTGGCTAGTGACTCCGTGTGAGAGGCAGGGTTTGGTTTCCATGGCCAGCAAAATGTGAGCATCCGTGTTACTACGCAGAAATAACCCTGCTGTTCCAAATGACACCAATAAGAATGAAGCCTCTCACTCTTGCCTAGAGAATCTAAATCACTTTGATGCAAAACAGCAGCCTCAACCCAAGTGGAAGAAGAGGAGGAGGAAACTTGGCATGAGGGGCTGCAGACAGGTGACACCTTAAAAAGAAAAAGAAACAAATGAAATGTAATGATGGGTTTTATTTAAACTACAAAGCCAAAACGTTATCATTTCAACTTGTAGTCAACTTTTAAAATTACTAATGGGAGGGGCGCCTGGGTGGCTTGGTGGGTTAAGCATCCAACTTCGGCTCAGGTCATGATCTCACGGTCCGTGAGTTCGAGCCCCACGTCGGGCTCTGTGCTGATAGCTCAGAGCCTGGAGCCTGTTTCAGATTCTGTGTCTCCCTCTCTCTCTGCCCCTCCCCTGTTCATGCTCTGTCTCTCTCTATCTCAAAAATAAATAAACGTTAAAGATTAAAAAAAAAAAATTAAAATTACTAATGGGATATTTGGCATTCTTTTGGTTGTAATAAGTCTGAGAAGTCAGATGCACTTGCAACATGTCACAGAATACTAAATTTTCACCAGAAATATTTGATGTGTATTTAGATTTCATAAAATTTACATTTGAAAACAGATTAATACTCACAAATTGGTCCCAACATATGTTAAATGTTTTCCAATAATTGGGGCGCCTGGGTGGCTCCGTCGGTTAAGCGTCCGACTTCGGCTCAGGTCATGATCTCGCAGTTTGTGGGTTCGAGCTCCGCGTCGGGCTCTGTGCTGACAGCTCGAAGCCTGGAGCCTGTTTCGGACCCTGTGTCTCCCCCTCTCTCTGCCCCTCCTTTGCTCATGCTCTGTCTCTGCCTCTCAAAAATGAATAAGTGTTAAAAAAATTTTTTTAAGTTTTCCAATAACTGAATTGTCTATTTTAAATGTTTAGTTAATAAAAATAAATATAATTTGAAATTCAATTCTCAGTCTCACTTGCTTCATCTCAAGTGCTGAATAACCACATGTGGCTAGTGTCTGCCATATCACGTGGCACAATTCTAGACAATGTGCCACTGGTGGTGGTCAAGTTAAATAGGCATGGTTTTGAGTTGTAGACCACGTAGGCATGGGCGGTAGAAGAGCTCATAGAGACCAGGGTTGAAGATCTGTAAAAGATCAACAAAAGATTGTTGACAGAAGTCCACGTTCAAGGACAGAATAAAGTAGCACTAATGGTGGAAGAGTTAACAGAAGCTTGGGTTTGAGTTCAGACCTGAGGTGTGGATGGTTAAAAAATAGAAGTTTCCAGGGGCACCTGGGCGGCTCAGTCGGTTGAGCATCGTACTTTGGCTCAGGTTGTGATCTTGCGGTTCGTGAGTTCAAGCCCCACATCGGGCCCGCTGCTGTCAGCCTGTTAGCGCCGAGCCCGCTTCAGATCCTCTGACCCCTCTTTATGCCCCTCCCCCCACTTGCACTCTCCCCAAAATAAATAAATATTTAAAAAAATAGAAGTTTCCAGTCCCAACAAGATAGCATAGACCCATTTCTCCCTGTTCCCTCTTGCTAAGTACAACTATCAACCCTAGAAATAAAAGAAGAAAACATCAAAAGAAAAGGGATGAAGGGTGGTAAAAAAAAAAAAAAAGTGAATTCATTTAGGATCCTAGGAATGGAGGTACAGCACAACTGAAGGGCATCTTATATTCCCCCTGATGTGGAAATGTTGGGGTTCGGAGCTGACGGCCAAGAAAGAATTCTTGAGATGTCTTCGGTGCAAAAAGGCAGTTTTATTGGGGTGCCTGGGTGGCACAGTTAAGTGTCTGACTCTTCATCTGGGCTCAGGTTCGTGAGTTCGAGCCCTGCATCGGGCTGCGTGCTGATGTCATAGAGCCTGCTTGGGATTCTGTCTCCCTTTCTCTCTGCTCCTACCGTGCTTGTGCTCATTCTCTCTCAAATAAATACATTTTTTTTTAAAAAGGTGGTTTTGTTAAAGCATGGGGACAGAATCCACGGGCAGAAAGAGCTGCATTAGGGTGTGAAGAGTGGCCAATTATATACTTTCAAGCTGAGAGGAGATTAGAGACAGCACAAATCTCCAAGGTATTTTGGAAACAAGGTTTCCAAGGCCCTGAGGGGGCCAGCTTTTGTGAGGAAAAGGTCACTTATTAATGTTTAGTAAAACCTCGGTCATGAGACCCTTCAGATGTTAATCAGTGAGCCATATGCTTGGAGTATGATTGCCAACATACATCTTGTTGGAATAAAGATAAAGGAAATTTCCAAAAGGATTTCTATGTTTAGAGTAGACTCACAGGATCTTGGGGGATTGGGCTAAGATTGCCTTTTGCCCTTAGCAAAGTATCAACATCGAGGCAGCTGAGGTACAGAGGAAGGTCATTTTTTCTTTTTTAAGTTTTATTTATTCATTTATTGGAGAGAGAGGGGTGGGGGAGAATCCCAAACAGGCTCTGCACTGTCAGCACAGAACCCAACGTGGGACTCGAACTCATGAGCTGTGAGATCATGAGCTGAGCTGAAATCAAGAGTCAGAGGCTTAACTGACTGAGCCCCCCAGGCGCCCCCCAGGTCATTCTGCCTGTTTCAAGGACTTGTCAGTAGGCTGTAAGTAGTAAGGCAATTTAATTTTTTCTTTTGCCTTTGTTTCCCATATCATCACCCACCCAACAGAAGGCAACTTGGGCCCAGCATTTCCTGACATCCAACCGAGCAACATGAGACAGCTTAAGTAGGTTCATTTCTCCCCTGGATCAAATGGAAGTCCCTCTGACCACACGAGGCAAGCCCAGTAACCACAAGGGGATGGATTGGGAGCCGGTTTATAATAAGAGAGAAGTTCTCTCTTTCTCTACTGGGCCTGAGACTGCCCTCTCCCACCAGCACTGCCACAGGCAGGGGGAAGCTGTAGGACGGATGCGGCCACAGCAAGAGGAAATCTTCTTTTACCTTGAAGGCCTCCCAGACCTGAGATTTTCTTCTCCCAACAGGAAGCACAAGGCAAGTGGGTGAAATCAGCACGAAGAATCCAAGCAGGCAGCCAGACTTGGAAAACCTGTCACGTGACCGGAGATAATGGGGCAGGCAGGAGGAACCAGCAAAAGGGACTCAGCCACAACAAGCATCCTGGCCCCGATGCCGCTTTGACCTTGCAGGCCTACGATTCCCCTTCAGCAACCATAAGGCACTGGTCACAGGAGCCCATCATATCCCTCTACCACGGGGGGGACACCCGGAGGTCTGGCTTGTAGAAATCTTTTCCACCCCCTCAGGCATAAACCAGCAGAAATAAATGGAACCCCCAGAGATACCAGATAGACCAAGCAGATGAAAATAACACCACAAATTTTCTGAAAAATAAACTTCCAGGGCGCCTGGATGGCTCAGCCGGTTAAGCGTCCCACTTTGGCTCAGGTCATGATCTCACGAGTCATGAGTTTGAGCCCCACGTTGGGCTCTGTGCTGACAGCGTGGAACCTGCTTGGGAGTCTCCCTTTCTCTCTCTCTCTCTCTCTCTCCCCCTCCCCTACTTGTGTTCCCTCTCTCTCTCAAAATAAATAAATAAACTTAAAAAAAAAGAAAGCAAAACAAACTTCCATTGGAACTATGACACAAAAACTAGGTCAAAACCTTCATGCTAAACCGGGTAACGGGCCGCTGAAATAAAAGATTTTAATAGGACCCAGAGTCTCCTAACATCATAGACAAATGCCCAGGATACAATGGAAAATTATCCATCATTCCAAGGACCAAGAAAATCACAACTTGAATGAGGAAAGACAATCAACTGACGCCAGCAGTGAGATGACTCAGAATTTCAGATTATCAGACAAGGACTTTAAAGCAGCCATCATCGGATGTTTCAACAATCAATTCTACATTCCACAAACTCTCTTAGAACACACGCAAAATGAGAAAAACCTCAGCAAAGAAACAGAAGTTGTTTTTTAAACACCCAATGGAAATTACAGCACTGAAAACTACAATAAAAGAGATGAAAAACTCACTGGATGGGCTTTGCCAAAAACAAAATCCATCTGAGTACATTTAAAGCTCTCATCAGCTTTATTCAATGATTCCTGAATCTAGCAGCGTTCCATCCAGCAAATACAAAGGACCTGCACAAACTAGAAGACTTTTTATAAGTATTAGGAGGCAGGACAAGGAAGTTACTAGAGAGCAAATTGTTTCAGGCAAGGTCACCTTCCTTTGGGGGTCTACGAGCAATTACCTCACTAGTGCTGACCAGGAAATTCCAGACTGACTGGTTTAGATTACATCCCAGGGAAAGACTGAAACTACAATTAGGTTAGCTATTAAGTCTCCATTTGGTGATGTGGGTTTAGCACAAATGACTCCATTTGGGGCCTGTTGTCCTTTTTTTCATAGCCTTAGGAGTGGAGTGGAGATGACAGAAGATAGTATCAATACATTTGAAAGCTGATCAAGCGAATCAATCCAATCATAACAACAGAGAGAAAATTGACAGAAAATATTGAACTATGAGACAATAACAAAAGACGTAGCATTCATTATCATGGAAGTCCCAGAAGTATGAAAGACAGTGAGGCCAAAATAGTATTTGGGTGTTTGTTTGTTTGTTCGTTTTAAGATTTTATTTTTACGTAACCTCTACACCCAACGTGGGGCCCGAACTCAGAACCCCAAGATCGAGTCACGCGCTCTTTCAACTGAGCCCCCAAAGGAGTATATGAAGTAATGAAATGTTCCAAATTTGGCAAAAGACACAAACCTACAGATCCACGAAGCCGAGGCAATCTCAACAGGATAACCCCCCAAAAAAGTTCACGTCAAGATATATCATGACTAAACTTTTGAAAACTAAAGACAATGAAAATATCTTGAAAGCAACCAGAGACAAAGCATTGCCTCTAAGGGAACACCAATTTAAATGACAGCAGATTGGAGATGCCTGGGTGGTTCAGATGGTTAAGCATCTGACTCGGTCTGGGTCGCAGCTCAGGTCTTGATCACAGGGTCATGAGTTCAAGTCTCATTTTAGGCTCCATGCTGGTCATAAAGCCTACTTAAAAAAATAAATAAATAGGGGTGCCTGACTGGCTCAGTCAGTTAAGTGTCCAACTTTGATTCAGGTCATGACCTCAAGGTTCATGGGTTCGAGCCCCGTGTTTGGCTCTGTGCTGACAGCTCAGAGCCTGGAGCCTGCTTTGGATTCTGTGTCTCCCTCTCTCTCTCTGCCTCTCCCCCACTCATGCTCTGTCTCTCTCTCCCTCAAAAATAAACAAACCTTAAAAATTTTTTAAATAAATAAACAAACAAATAAATGACAGCAGATTGGGTGAGACAATTAGGGAGATGTTGTTTAAGGGTACAAACTTGCAACTAATAAATAAGTTCTGGAGATCTAATGCACAGCATAATGAATATAGCTAATGATACTATATCATATCCTTAATATTGCTAAGAGAGTAGATCTTAAATGTTCTCACCACAAAAAAGGAATGGTAACTATGTGACAGAATGAAGGTATTAGCTAATGCTATGGTGGTGATCATACAGCAATGCATAAATGTATCAAATCAATACATTTATACCCCTTGAGCCCACACAATGTTATATGTCAATTATATCCCCGTTTTTAATTTTTTTTTAATGTTTTATTTTATTTTTGAGACAAAGAGAGACAGAGTGCTAGTGGGGAGAGGGGCAGAGACAGAAGGAGACACAGAATCTGAAGCAAGCTCCAGGCTCTGCGCTGTCAGCACAGAGCCCGATGCAGGGCTTGAACTCACGGATGGTGAGATCATGACCTGAGCTGAAGTCGGCCACCCAACCGACTGAGCCACCCAGGTGCCCCTATATCCCCATTTTTTAAATGAAAAACAATTTTTCAATAAAAATGACAGTATATTTCTCATGTGGAGACCAGAAGGAAGAGGCATAACATTTTTCAAAGTGCTGAGAGAAAAGAATTGTCAACTACGAATTCTGTATTTGGTGAAACTATCCTCAGCTAACAAGAGGAAATAAAAAGCTTCCGGGTTGGTGAACACATGGAGATTCAGGGAGAAAGGCACTCCTAGAGAGGGCATGGAAACTCTGTCCCTTCCCACATAATTTGCCCTATGCATCTCTTCCATCTGGCTGTAATAAACCGGTGTTAAATAACAAAAATTTAAAAACAACAAAAAAAGGGGCCCCTGGGTGGCTCAGTCGGTTAAGCATCTGACTCTTGATATCGGCTCAGATCATGATCTCATGGTTCATGAGTTTGAGCCCCAAGTAGGGCTCTGCACTGACAGAGCAGAGCCTGCTTGGGATTCTCTCGGTGTCTCTCTCTGTCTCTCCCTCTCTCTCTGCCCCTCCCCTGCTCATGCTTGCTCACGCTGTCTCTCTCTCTCAAAATAAATAAATAAATAAATACATTTTAAAACAGTAACAAAAATTCAACTGTGTAAATTTTATTTCCTTTTTTTTAATGGACTAAAGTTTAAAGATCTAATGGGCTTTATGAATTGATTCATGAATTGAGTAGCATCCGGTCTACCAAGAAGAGGGGAGCTCCAAAGGGCTACAGAAAGGGAAAGGTTTTTAAAGGTAGAGAGGGAGTAGGAAAAAGGAAAATATTAGCAAAGAATCTGTTGTTTTAGGCAAGGTCACCCTCCTAAGGGGGAACGGAAGGGGTCTATCAGTACATTTCCTAGTGCTGCCCAGGAAATTCCCATGTTGACTGTTAAAGGTGACATTACCAGGGGGTTGAAACTGCAGTTAGGTTAGGTATTAAGTCTTGGTTTCCTGACTCAGGGCCTCAACCCTAAGTGATTTAACTTTGGGCCAGTGGTTTTCTTTTTAACACCGGTAATCTAGTAAGTAAAATGTTCCTCTGAGTTATGTGAGCTGCTAATTATGTGAGTTATGCGAGCTAGCAAATTGACTGAGCGTTAGGAGGGGTCGTGGGAACCTCTGGTTTATAGCCAGTTGGTCATAAGTACAGGTAACCTGAGCTTGTGACTGCCATCTGAAGGGGGGGAGGGGGAGTCTTATAGGACTGAACCCTTAATCTGTAGAATCCGGTGCTATCTCCGGGTAAATAGGATCAGAATGGCTTGGTGTTGTGTCAGAATCCCCTCCCCCCACCCCCCCCCACCCCCCCACACACACATTGGGTCCAGGAACCAAACGTTGTTGGTGTCAGACAAGTGAGATTTGCTAAGAATGGCCCCGGCTGGAAACAAGTGGTTTGGAAAGAGAAGGATGAAAGGGCGGGTGGGGGAGGAACCTTTGATTCCTCGGTGGCCACGTGGTCACCTAAGGTTTGGAAGAGCAGCTGTGCTATGCACAGTTACTAAAGATAAAAATTACCAATGAAATTTAGAAATGGATCCAACTCCCAAGCAGTTGTTCACTGAACGCATAAGGAAGCAATGAGAAACTAACAAGCAAGCGCATAAGAAAAAGGCAAAATATTCAATCCCTTGGTTATTGTAATTTACAATAGCGAAACAAACAAACGAACAAAAAGTAAGAAGAGAACGCTGGGTCAGACTTTGAGGCTAGTCCAAAACTCAAATTTCAGTGAGCCTCAGCCACTAGCCTCAAAGCGGGCCCCCCCCCCGCCCCGCCCCAAGGTAAAAATCAAGATGGGGGGAGGGCAAAGCCAAGAAACTATTGAAATTGGGGGGGTGGGGGTATCAGTGAGAAGGAGTTGTTTCATTTTGTAGATCGGTACCCTTAGCTTCCCAAGGAGCCTTTACCAAACGGATTATGCAAATAACTTACTTAGGAGCTGGGTCTTGGGTTTTTGAGTGCCACAGAGTGGAAAAGCAAGTTTGGGTTGATACAGGACTCAGAGCTCACTACCCACGTCAAGGGAAATGCTGTGATTCAAGCGGGGCCCCTTACAGGGTATACCCCATACAACCTTATTGTTGCAAAACTTAGAAACAATTCCGGAAGCCTTAGCGAATTTGCAGTCTCTGTTTCTCCTCCCGGATCTTAAAGATGCTAATGGAAACATTAGGTTAATTAACAAGTGAATGGGGAGACTCAGAGGGGGGGATTCTGAGGACTCTTCCCGACCAGGTGGAAATTTTTTTCAACAGTTATTTAAAAGTCAGGTGAATAAAGCAAAAATTATAGAAGCAAAACAAAGAGGAAACAGAAAGGGGAGAGTCACAGGACTCTCATCCCAGCAAGATAGACCTGTTTTGATGGTTATCAAGAAATGGAATGAATAAAACAGTCATTGATGGGAATAAAACAAAGGTTTTATTACAGCGCCACCAAAGGTTGGGTGGGCCAAAGGGACCCCCCCCCGCAGGTGCCCCAATATTAAAGAGCCCCAAACAAGTCTGCTTTATTTACCCCAGTTTAAAGCAATTCCATGGGACAATGCTTAGGCAGATTAATCAAGTCAAAAGTTTGACAAAAGGGGGCCCCTGGCCGATTCAGTGGAGTGTGCAATTCTTGATCTGTGAGTTTGAGCCCTACATTGGGTGTAGAGATGACTTAAAATAACATCTTAGAGAGGCGCCGGGGTGGCTCCGTCGGTTAAGTGTCCAACTTGGGCTGAAATCGTGATCTCACGGTTCGTGAGTTGAAGCCCTGAGTCCGGCTCTGTGCTGACAGTTCAAAGCCTGGAGCCTGCTTCCAATTCTGTGTCTCCCTTTAGCTCTGTTCCTCCCCCACTCTCTCTCACTCACGCGTTCTCTCTGTCTCTCAAAAATAAATAAGCATTTAAAAATAAAATATTTTTTAAACATTGACAAAAAGGTCATAGTCCCTTGGCTTGATCCCTCACTGAAGACCCAAAAGCTTATTGTAGCAGAGTAGGTAAAATGGTCAGGGGGTGGAGAAGTTTCCCGGACTCCTTGATATAGGAGCCCCATGAACTGTGGTACCAAAACCTGTTGATGAAATTTTAACGGAGGCTACAGTTAGAAATGTAAGTTAAGGGGAGCACACTTTACCACCCCAAAAGGTTCTTCTTTGGCAGGGGAATTATTTAAGCCGCTTATTTTCAAGAAAGAGCAGACACAGGTGAAACTCTGAAAATTGAGTAGAAGTTACCATTTGGTAAGAGACATTTACATGTATAAAGGAAATCTCCACTTATAAAAGTGTCTTCCTTGTTGTACCAGGGTGACTCAATCTCTAGAAACTCTTATCCATGGAGAAGACAGTGACTTAAGTCTGCATAAGAACCCTACCCCTGATTACTGTGCTTTACTTCTTTTGTCTTTAGCTGAAGGTGGCATTTAAGGGATGGCTTTGACCTTTTTGGGAGAATTACAGTTTTCCTGGGTGTCTCCCATGTACACAGGAGGTATACATGTGATTAAACTTGTGTTTTTCTCCTCTTGATCTGTCTTATATTAATTTAAATATTAGACCAGCCGAAGAAGCTAGAAGGGAAGAAAAGAAAACTTTTCTTCCCCTGCATAAGGGCTGATAAAATTAAGGTAAAAGTTTGTAGAAGAATTGGTATGTCTGAACAGGCTTCATGTGAAGTGATTGCAACTTTTTAATCTAATTGTGGGGGCACCTGGGTGGCTCAGTCGGTTGGGCGTCCGACTTCGGCTCAGGTCATGATCTCACGGTCCGTGAGTTTGAGCCCCGAGTTGGGCTCTGTGCTGACAGCTCAGAGCCTGGAACCTGCTTCGGATGGATTCTGTGTCTCCCTCTCTCTCTGCCCCTCCCCCGCTCAAGCTCTGTCTCTGTCTCTCCCAAAAATAAATAAACATTAATCTAATTGTATGATGGGGATGGACATTGTATGTGACCGGGGAATGTTTTCCCTGCCCAACACTGTAACCCAGAAGGCATGTAAATCCACCCTTCAAAGCAATCTTAATTGGACACGCTAAATGGGAATCAGAGTGCCTGAGCCCTCAGTGCAGAACAGTTGCTTGAGCCTGTGAAAGATTTCAGGCAGCTCCAAGTCCTCCACCTGGACTTAACTTCTCCTCACCAGGACACCTGAACCATTCCCAATTTCACTTTGAAAGGAGACAAGGCGATTTGACAAGTTTCAATCCCTTATTTGCATATTAACGCAACCAATCCCAGTTAACCTAGTTTCAATCCCTGTTTTGTGTAGAGGACCTGAATGAGAAGGACACTATAGGCTTTTGCCTATATAAACGCCTATATAAATCTGCCCTGTCTTTGTTTTCCTCAGAACATAATGATGAGGAAGCCTAAGGCAAGCTGACACTATGAAAACCCTACCCCCCCAACCCCCCGTTCTCCACTCCCCCACTCTCCCCACCCCCACCTCCTGCCCCCTCCGTGGGATATGCGGGATATTCCTGGCTGCCCAAAAACAAAGGAAAGGAAAGAAAACAAATGGTTAACTGAAAGAGATCAGGAGTCTCCATCAGTTTATAAGTATTTAATAAATTACAAGAAGAAGGCAATCTTATCAATAGCCTAATCTCCAGAAGCCTAATAGACTCAGTTTTCTGGAGCCCCTCATATCACCCTCCCCTCCATAGTGATGTAGGGAACAAAGGCAAGAAGGAAATAGCAAGTAAAATTAAATTTCTTTATAACCTGCAGCCCATTGAGAACTACTTGAGGCAAATACAGAATATAACATTTCTCCGGAAATCCCCTCCTGTCATGATGTTAATGCCTTACTAGAAGTAAAACAACCTTAACTTGACAATAGCCAGGCCTCCAATATCTTAAGAGTCCTCTTTAGCATATGGAAGTCCTTCTGGAAATTTTCCTTTATACCTTTACCTCCGCCAACTCCATAGTATACAATCAGTCACCCTTCACACTATTAACGCAGCTCTTCCTGCCCACAGATCCTGTCTGTATACTTTAATAAAATCACCTTTTTGCACCAAAGACGTCTCGAGAATTCTTTCTTGGCCATCAGCTCTAAACCCCCATCACTCCAAAACCCCATCAATAATTTAGGTTTCCACCTGAATTTGGATCTCATAAATTGCAATTCAAATTGCCCAAGTCAATGCCTCTTTGTTTAAATGTTCCGTGAATTCTTTTTTTTAATGTTTATTTATTTTTGAGAGGGAGAGAAAGACACAGAGTGCAAGCAGGAGGGTGCAGAGAGAGGGAGACACAGAATCCGAAGCAGGCTCCAGGCTCTGAGCTGTCAGCACACAGCCCGACACGGGGCTTGAACTCACGAACCATGAGATCATGACCTGAGCCGAAGTCAACACCGACTGAACCACCCAGGCAACCTTTCAGTGAATTCTTTCTTAGTCAACAAGTGTTGATAGGGACAAATTATGCAATAGCCCACATGGAGCTTAGATTGAGCCTTATGGCAAAAATTTGTGAACGCCTCCCAGGGACTACTACGAGGACTGTGAACTAGAGAATTTCCATTTGAAGGGCACTTAATGCTTTGCTATTAGACATTATTAATTGAAGCTACCTCTATGACCAAAGGATGTAAAGTGATCTTCCTGCGAAAAAGTCGGCCAAGACAAAGACCCAGTGAACAAATCTGAGCCAAAAAGTAGTCCAAAGGCAAAGTTCGGAATAAGCTCATAACCTAGTCTTGTTTGGCAAACAACATATGACAAACTCCATAAAATAGTTCACAACTAGAGGACGCCTGGCTGGCTCAGTCGGTGGGGTGTGTGATTCTTGACCTCAGGGTTATGAGTTTGGGCCTCACGTTGGGTGTAGAGATCACTTCAAATAAAATCTTTAGACGCCTGGGTGGCTCAGTTGGTTAAGCATCTAACTCTTGATTTTGGCTCAAGTCATGATCTGAGATTGAGTCCCACATCAGGCTCCATGCTGACAGCACAGAAGCCTGCTTGGGATTCTCTCTCTCCCCCTCTCTATGCCTCTCTCCTGCTCTTATTCTCTCTCAAAATAAATAAATAAACATTAAACAAAAATAAAATAAAATGAAATCTTAAAAAAAAAAACAGTTCCCGACTATAAGATTATAACCCCAGCTACTGTCTCTGAGAGACTGAAGATTCAAGATTCCTAGGCCAGGGCAGGCCTTCAGGGGCTCCTTATTAAAGGACTTATTAAACTGATTTCAACACATAGAGCTCAAATGTAAGCAACCATCAACTTAATATAGACTGCTATAGGCAGAGGTTATATATAAACCTAATGGTAACCACAAATCAAAAATCACTAATAGATATACAAAGAATGAAAAGAAAGGCATCCAAGTGTGTCACTAAAGAAAACCAGCAAACCATGAAAAAGAGAATGAAAAGAAAGGATCAGAGAAAAACAACCACAAAACAAGTACAAAATATAATAAATACATATCTATCAATAATTACTCTGAATGTAAATGGACTAAATGCTCCAATCAAAACACGTAGGGTATCGGAATGGGTTAAAAAAAAAAAACAAGATCTATCTATATGCTGCTTACAAGAGACTGATTTTAGACCTAAAGACACCTACAGATGGAGAGTGATGAGATGGAAAAACATCTATCGTACAAATGGATGTCAGAAGAAAGCCGAAGTAGCATTACTTATTTTGGACAAAATAGACTTTTAAACAAAGACTGTAACAAGAGACAAAGAAGGACACTATATAACAATAAAGGGGAAAATCCAATGAGAAGATATGACAATTGTAAATATTTATGCACCCAGCACGAGACCACCCATATATATAAAATAGTTCATAACAAACATAAAGATATTAATCTATAGTAATACAATAGTACAGGGCTTTAACACACCACTTACATAGATGGATAAATCATCCAAACAGAAAATCAACAAGGAAACATTGGCTTTGAATAACACACTGGACCAGATGGATTTCACAGATATAGTCAAAGCATTCCATCCTAAAACAGTAGAATACACATTCTTTTCAAGTGCACATGGAACGTTCTCCAGAACAGATCACATATTAGGTCACAAAACAAGTCTCAACAAATTCAAAAAGATCAAAGTCATACCCTGCATCTTTCTGACCACTTGCTATGAAACTAGAAATCAACAAGACAAAATCTGGAAAGACCACAAATACATGAAGGTTAAATAACATGCTACTAAACAATGAATGGGTCAACCAAGAAATCAAAGAAGACATCAAAAAGTACACAGAAACAGACAAAAATGAAAACACAACGTTCTAAAACCTTTGGGATGCAGCAAAAGCAGTTTAAGAGGGAAGTTTACAGCAACAAAGGCCTTCCTCAAGAAGCAAGAAAAATCTCAAATAAACAACCTAACCTTTCACCTAAAGAAGCTAGAAAAAGAATGACAAACAAAACCCCAAACCAGCAAAAGGAAGGAAATAATAAAGATTAAAGCAGAAATAAATGGTATTTTATTATCAGCAGAAAATTATCAGCAGAAAATGAAAAAAAAAAAAAAAAAAACAATAGAAGAGATCAATGAAACCAGGATCTGGTTCCTTGAAAAGATCAGCAAAACATAAACTTCTAGCCAAGACTCATCAAAGAAAAAAAAAATGAATACACAAAACCACAAAGGAAAGAAGAGCGATGAACACCACAAAATACAACTGTAAAAGAATACTATGCCAACAAATGGACAACCCAGAAGAAATGGATAAATTCCTAGAAACATACACCCTATCAAAACTGAAGCAGGGAGGCACCTGGGTGGCTCAGTCAGTTGAGTGTCTGCTTCTTGATTTCAGCTCAGGACATGATCTCATGGTTTGTGGAATGGAGCCCCACATGGGGTTCAGCAATGACAGTACAGAGCCTGCTTGGGATTCTCCCCTTCTCTGTCTCTCTGCCCCTCCCCTGCTTGCATGCCCTCTCTCTCTCTCAAAATAAATAAATACACATTTTTAAAATTCTGAAGCAGGAAGACAGAGAAAATTGAACAGACCAATTACTAGCAAGGAGATTGAATCTGTGATCCAAAAAAAAAAAAAAAAAATTGCAGCAACCAAAAATCCAGAAGCAGACAGGGGCGCCTGGGTGGTTCAGTCAGTTGGGCGTCCGACTTCAGCTCAGGTCATGATCTCACAGTCCGTGAGTTCGAGCTCAGAGCCTGGAGCCTGCTTCAGATTCTGTGTCTCCCTCTCTCTCTTCCCCTCCCTTGCTCATGCTCTGTCTCTGTCTCAAAATAAATAAAAACATTAAAAAAAATTTTTTTAATCCAGAAGCAGACAGATCACAGGCAAATTCTACCAAACATTTGGAATTTCTTTAATGTTTATCTATTTTTGAGAGACACAGAGAAACAGAACGTGAGCTGGGGAAGGGCAGAGAGAGAGGGAGACAGAATCCGAAGCAGGCTCCAGGCTCTCAGCTGTCAGCACAGAGCCGGACGTGGGGCTCGAACCCAGGAACGGCAAGATCATGCCCTGAGCAGAAATTGGATGCTTAACCGACTGAGCCACCCAGGCACCCCAAATTCTACCAAACATTTAAAGAAAAGTTAATGCCTATTCTTCTCAAACTATTCCAAAAAATCAAAAAGGATGGAAAACTTCCCAATTCATTTTATGAGGCTAATACCACCCTGATCCCAAAACTGGATAAAAACGGCACAAAAAGAGAGAACTATAGGACAATATCTCAGATGAACATGGATGCAAAAAATCCTCAGTGAATACTAGCAAACCAAGTCCAACAATATGTTTTTAAAAAATCATTCACCACAATCCAGTGGGATTTATTCCCAGAATGCAGGTATGGTTCAATATTTGCAAGTCAATCAATGTGATGCATCTCATCAATAAGAGAAAGATTAAAAAACCACATGATCATTTCAATAGATGCAGAAAATCATTTGACAGAGGACAACATCTATTCGTGATGAAAGCTCTCAACAAAGTAGGTTTAGAGGGAACATACCTCAACATAATAAGGGCCATATATGAAAAATTCACAACAAATATCATAATCAATAGGGAAAACCTGAGAGCTTTCCCCTAAGGTCAGGAATAAGACAAGGATGCCCATTCTCACCACTTCTATTCAACATAGTACTGAAAGTCCTAGCCTCAGAACTTAGACAAGAAAAAGAAATAAAATGTATCCAAATTGGTAAGGAAGAAGTAAAACTTTCACTATTTGCAGATGACATGGTACTATATAGAGAAAACCCAAAAGATTCCATCCAAAAACACTAGAACTGACAAATGAATTCAGTAAAGTCACAGGATACAAAAGCAATGTCCAGAAATCTGCTGCATTTCTATACACTAATAATGAAGCAGCAGAAAGAGGAATTAAGAAAATAATCCCACTTACAATAGCACCAAAAATAATAAGATACCTAGGAATAAACCTGACCAAAAAGGTGAAAGCCCCATTGCTCTAAAAACTATAAACCACTGATGAAAGACAACACAAACAAATGGAAAGACATTCTATGTTCATGGATTAGAAGAAAAAATATTGTTAAAATGTCTACACTACCCAAAGCAAGCTACACATTTAATGCAAGGCTTCTCAAAATACCACCAGCATTTTTCACAAACTAGAAACCAAAATTTATAACATTTGTATGGAACCACAAAAGACCCCAAAGGTACAAAGCAAGTTAGAAAAAGAAAAGCAAAGCTGGAAGAATCATAATTCCAGGCTTCAAGTTATATTACAAAGCTGTAGTAATCAAAACGGTATGGTACTGGCACAAAAATAGACACACAGATCAATGAACAGAAGAGAAAACCCAAAAATAGACCCACAATGATATGTCAATTCACCTTCGACAAGCCAGGAAAGAATATCCAGTGGGGAAAAGACAGTCTTTTCAACAAATGGTGTTGGGAAAACTGGACAGCTACATGCAAAAGGATGAAACTGGACCACTTTCTTACACCATACACAAAAACAAATTCAAAATAGATTAAAGACCTAAAACCATAAAACCCTGTGAAGCCTAGAAGACAGCTCAGACAGTAATGTCTCTGACATCGGCCATAGCAACATATTTCTAGACAGACTCCTGAGGCAAGGGAAATAAAGGAAAAATGAACTATTGGGACTACATCAAAACAAGAAGCTTCTGCACAGTGATGGAGACAATGAACAAAACTAAAAGGCATCCTACAGACTGGGAGAAGGTATTTGCAAATGAGATATCTGATAAAAGGTTAGTCTCCAAATATATAAAGAACATATACAAATCAACACCCCCCAAAACACAAATAATCCAACTTAAAAATGGGCAGAAGAGGGGCGCCTTGGTGGCTCAGTCAGTTGAGCGTCCGACTTCGGCTCAGGTCATGATCTCACAGCTCGTGAGACTGAGCCCTGCGTCAGGCTCTGTGCTGACAGCTTGGAGCCTGGAGCCTGCTTCAGATTCTGTGCCTCCCTCTCTCTGCCCCAACCCACTCGCATTCTCTCTCTGTCACTCTCAAAAATAAATAAACATTAAAAAAATTATTTAAAAAAATGGGCAGAAGAAATGAACAGATATTTCTCCAAAGAAGACATACAGATGGCCAACAGACACATGAAAAGATGCTCGTCATCCTTCTTCAGGGAAATGCAAATCAAAACTACCAAGAGATATCATTTCACACCTGTCAGAATGGCTAAAATAAAAAACACGGGGCGCCTGGGTGGCACAGTCGGTTAGGCGTCCGACTTCAGCCAGGTCACGATCTCACGGTCCGTGAGTTCGAGCCCCGCATCAGGCTCTGGGCTGATGGCTCAGAGCCTGGAGCCTGTTTCCGATTCTGTGTCTCCCTCTCTCTCTGCCCCTCCCCCATTCATGCTCTGCCTCTCTCTGTCCCAAAAATAAATTAAAAAACGTTGAAAAAAAAAATTTTTTTTTAATAAAATAAAATAAAAAACACAAGGAACAATAGGTGTTGGCAAGGATGTGGAGAAAAAGGAACCCTCGTGCGCTGTTGGTGGGAATGCAAACTGGCACAGCCACTCTGGAAAACAATATGGATGTTCCTCAAGAAGTTAAAAAAAAACTACTGTATGATCCAGCAACCACACTACTGGGTATTTACCCAAAAAAAAATGCAAAACTAATTGAAGGGATACATGCACCCATATGTTTCTAGCAGCATTATTTGTAGTAGCTAAATTATGGAAGCAGCCCAAGTGTCTATTGGTAGATAAATGAACTGAAAGAGATGGTATAGGGGCACCTGGATGGCTCAGTCGTTTAAGCAACTGACTTTGAATTTGGTTCAGGTCATGATCTCATGGTCCTGAGATGGAGCCCTGTGTTGGGCTCCACATTGGGCATGGAGCCTGCTTGGGATTCTCCGTCTCCCTCTCTCTCTGCCCCTCCCCCACTCGTGCTTGCTATCTCTCTCTCTCTCTCTCTCTCTCTCTCAAAAAATAAACATTAAAAAAAATTAAAAATAAATAAAAATAAATTATTTTTAGAAAAGAAGTGGTGTATATCTACAATGGGATATTATTCAGCCACAAAAAGAATGACATCTTGCCATTTGCAACGATATGGAAAGAGGCAGAGGGTATAATGCTAAGTGAAATAAATCAGAGAAAGACAAATACCGTATGATTTCACTCCTATGTGGAATTTAAGAAACAAAACTAATGAGCAAAGATAAAAAAGAGAGAGAGAGAGAGAGACAAACAAAGAAACAGACTCTTAACTATAGAGAAGAAACTAATGGTTACCAGAGGGGAGGTGGGTGGGGGATAGGTGAAGTAGGTGATGGGGATTAAAGAGGGCGCTTGTGATGAGCACCAAGTGATGTATGGAAGTGTTGAATCACCTGAAACTGGCATGACACTGTATGTTAACTATACTGGAG
Source organism: Leopardus geoffroyi (assembly GCF_018350155.1). Classification (NCBI taxonomy): domain Eukaryota; kingdom Metazoa; phylum Chordata; class Mammalia; order Carnivora; family Felidae; genus Leopardus; species Leopardus geoffroyi. The sequence goes on along the minus strand of NC_059343.1, from coordinate 41,493,126 downwards.
TTAAAATTAAACAAAACAAAACAAGACACGGAGCTCAAATAATTTACACCAGAAACACCAAGGGTGGAGATGCCCCAGATGCTGGTGAAGATGTATGAACAGATCCTACCAACTGTATGTTTTAAAAAAGAAACTTTTATTAAATAATAATAAACAAAAAACATGAATGCCCACAGTGTCTAGGATGATGTTGGAGAAATACCCTAAGGGTATGGGACTGCCCAGAAGAATTCCCTAATAAAATGCAAATGGGTTATACAGGATCATGTTGCCTACACAATGCAAGGAGAAGATACTCAAGAGCAGGGAGTCCCTTTTTCCTAGGATTGACTCTGGAACTGCGTGAGGAACTTCCGGATCCTATCGGCACTTTGGACAGCGCCCTAGGCACAGCTCTCAACTGACCAAAAAAGAGCTGCTTGGTTTATGGACGGTAGTCCCACTATGAGTGGACAACATCCTATTTGGAAGGCCAGCGTTCTGATTAAGATAAAAACAAATCACCTCAGTGGTCGCAACCGCAGGCTCTTTTGCTAGCAGTGATGGAAGAATTGAACAGCGGTAAAAAGCTTGTGTGTTTGAGTTTTTACTGAAACGTGGCCTGTTAAAGGGATGCCCATGCAGGGCATAGCCCTATGGATTTTTTTTCTCTGTTTAATGTTTATTTCTTGGAGAGAGAGAGAGAGAACAGGGGAGGTGCAGAGAGTGAGGACAACAGAGAATCCGAAGCAGGATCTGCGCTGACAGCAGCGAGTCTGATGCGGGGCTCGAACTCATGAACTGTGAGATCATCACATGAGCAGAAGCTGGATGCTCAACTGACTGAGCCACCCAGGGGCCCCTGGAAAAAAATTTCTTAAGTAATCTCTACACCCAACATGGGGCACAAACTCACAATTCTGAGATCAAGAGTCCCATGCTCTGCTGACTGAGCCAGCCAGGCACCCCAGCCCTATGGAAATTTGAGGGGTATATCAGAAGAACTCCTTTCCAGATTTAGAAGGTGACTGGAACGGGGGGGGGGGGGGCGCCTGGGTGGCTCAGTCCTTAAGCGTCCGACTTCGGCTCAGGTCACGATCTTGCGGTCCGTGAGTTCGAGCCCCACGTCGGGCTCTGTGCTGACCGCTCAGAGCCTGGAGCCTGTTTCAGATTCTGTGTCTCCCTCTCTCTCTGACCCTTCCTCGTTCATGCTCTGTCTCTCTCTGTCTCAAAAATAAATAAATTAAAAAAAAAAAAAGGTGACTGGAACAAACAGGCAGCTATCCCCATGGGCTCCCTCGAGGCACAAAATGTCAGTAAGAACCGTTCTGTCAGCAAAGGAGATAAAGACTGCAGATGGCTGTGTGGCAGACTCCCTGGTGGGAAGGCCCTGAGCATAGCTGGCAAATGACACTGATGGTGGCAGCCCTGGGGGCTATAAGTGGGAAGAGTCATTGACTCTAGACTGGGCTTTGCTTCCCCGATGGGAGGGGCAGACCCTCAGAGTGCGGTGAAAGAACCAGAACTGAAGATACTGCACTACATCGGACAGCCCATCGTCATGTCATCAGACCAAGGGATACACTTTACAGCTGCTAATGTCCAACAATGGGCAGAGAGATCCTCCGCCAAGTACTAGTTTGACAGAAAATGGATCAGGCAATTCAAACAGTGGTTGTCCAAAACGAGAAGGGGCGAAGGAGGGGCACGAGGAGATAAAAGCAGGAAGGGCTGGCTTACATGCTTCCTTTTTTTTTTTTTTTAATGCGTTTTAATTAATTAATTAATTGAATTTTTCAAGAATAGAATTTAGTGATTCATCGCTTACATATAACACCCAGTGCTCATCCCCACAAGTGCCCTCCTTAATTCCCATCATCCAGTTAGCCCAACCCCCACTCAACACCCCACAAGCAACCCTCAGTTTGTTCTCTATATTTAAGAGTCTCTTATGGTTTGTCTCCCTCTCTGTTTTGACATTATTTTTGCTTCCCTTCCCTTTTGTCCACCTGTTTTGTATTTTGAATTCCACATATGAGTGAAATCATATGCTATTTGTCTTTCTCTGGCTGACTTATTTCACTTAGCCTGATATACTCTAGTTCCTTCTACGTTGTTGCAAATGGCAGGAGTTTATTCTTTTTGATTGCTGAATAATAATTCCATTGTGTGTATGTATGTATGTATGTTTATGTATATCTCTCTCACGTCTTCTTCATCCATCACTCATCAATAGACATTTGGGGTCTTTCCATACTTTGGCTATTGTCGATGGTGCTGCTCTAAACATTGGGGTGCATGTGCCCCTTCAAATCAGCACTGCTGTAGTCCTTGGATAAATACCTAGTAGTGCAATTGCTGGGTCATAGGGTACTTCTATTTTTGTTTTTTTGAGGAACCTCCATCCTGTTTTCCAGAGTGGCTGCACCAGCTTGCATTCCCACCAACAATGCAAAAGAGATCCTCTTTCTCCGCATCCTCACCAATATCCGTTGTGGCCTGAGTTGTTAATGTTAGCCATTCTGATTGATGTGAGGTGGTATCTCATTGTGGTTTTGATTTGTATTTCCTTGATGGTGAGTGATGTTGAGCATTTTTTCATGTGTCGGTTGGCCATCTGGATGTCTTCTTTGGAGAAGTATCTATTCATGTCTTCTACCCATTTCTTTACTGGATCATTTGTTTTCTGGGGGTTGAGTTCAAGAAGTGTTTTATAGACTTTGGATACTAACCCTTTATCTGATATGTCATTTGCAAATACCTTCTCCCATTCCGTCGGTTGCCTTTTCGGTTTGCTGATTGTTTCCTTCGCTGTGCAGAAGATTTTTATTTTGATGAGGTTCCAATAGTTCATTTTTGCTTTTGTTTCCCTTGCCTCCGGAGACCTGTCAAGTAAGAAGTTGCTGTGGCCGAGGTCAAAGAGGTTGTTGCCCGTTTCCTCCTCTAGGATTTTGATGGCTTCCTGTCTTACATTTAGGTCTTTCATGCATTTTGAGTTTATTTTTGTGTCTGGTGTAAGAAAGTGGTCCAGGTTCATTCTTCTGCAGGTCGCTGTCCAGTTTTCCCAACACCATTTGCTGAAGAGACCTTTTTTGCATTGGATATTCTTTCCTGCTTTGTCAAAAATACTTGCGCCATACGTTTGTGGGTCCATTTCTGGGTTCTGGGTTCTGTTCCATTGGTCTATATGTCTGTTTCTGTGCCAGTACCATACTGTCTTGATGATTACAGCTTTGTAATACAGCTTGAAGTCCGGAATTGTGATGCCTCCAGCTTTGGTTTTCTTTTTCAGGATTGCTTTGGCTATTTGGCTATGGTCTTTTCTGGTTCCATACAAGTTGTAAAATTGCTTGTTCTAGCTCAGTGAAGAATGCTGGTGTTATTTTGATAGGGATTGCATTGAATATGTAGGTTGCTTTGGGTAGTATTGACACATTCAACATCAACATTACTGGGACTACGGGAGTGTCCCCTCTGGATAGATTCCTCTGTCTTTTCTGGTGGATTTGGGGAAAAGATGATGGAGAGTGTGCTGGTATTCTTCCTTTGCCTCAGCTTTTTCCCCCTAGTCGATGCCATGGCCAGAGGACCAGGCTGCAACTACAAGAGCTGGAAGCAGGGATGATTCTTAAGCAAGAAATGTAACTGTGTTTTTAACTTTTGTGTCAGGATTCCTAAGGGCCTGATGGGGCAGGATTTGCTTTTACCTCATCTGGCAAAAATGGGATTAACAGTGAATGTAGCCCTATTGCCTGGTGGTAGAGATAGCCCACTAGGCAGTGCATCTAGGTAACTTTATGTGAGCAGGAGTGCACTGAGGGGAGTTAAGAGGGGAAGGCACTCTCTTAACTAGTATTGCTGCCTGCAATCCATACCATCGTGGTGGTAGAAACTAATGTCCCTTCCAAAGGGGGAAAAGGTCAGGTAAAAATGGAAAGAAGGAAAAATAGTAGCTGAGAGTATGGGAACGAGTAAACGGGGTTCTGTTATGTAATGAGAGAAATCCCGTATTACATTAACATCTTGAAAGGGGCTCTAAGTTTGATATACCAAATGCCTGAAAGGGTGAAGCCCTAAGTTTGCCAACAGCACTCCTGCTTTGGGAAACTGACGAGATGAAACGGAAGCTTGTGTAGGGGAGGAAACAATTGCTTTCTACCCTTCTAGTTTCTTTGGCTGGTTGAATAATTAAATTGACTTAAGACAGATTAATAGGAGAAAAACGAATTTTAGTGGGGGGGCCCCAAAGATAAAAGACTCAAGGACAAGTTGGTCAGTTGAGGCGTATATGCTATCCTGAGCTAGGAAATAACATCAGGACCTGGGGTTTCAAATGGGAGGATGGTAATTCACAGGACAATAAGAAAAGCAGATGTTTGGTAATTGTATATTCGCCCTTCCATTCAGTTAGGTCATTCAGATAAAAGTTGTCTCTGGTAATAGCTCTTTGACCAAGGCCCCTCTTTCTAAATTATTTTTTTAAGTGTATTTATTTTGAGAGAGAGCGTGCGTGCACAAACAAGAGAGGGGCAGAGAGAGGGAGAGAGAGAGAGAGAGAGAGAGAGAATCCCAAGCAGACTCCATAATGGTGGTGCGGAGCCCAACATGGGGCTTGATCTCACAAACTTCAAGATCATGACCCGAGCCGAGATCAAGAGTTGGATGTTTAACTGAGTGAACCACCCAGGTGTCCCTAAATTATTTTAGGTAGTTAAGGGAGAGGTAAAAGTTTTTCTCCAGTCTGCTGGGTCTTGATTGCCTTCAGTTCAAAATAATCCACATGCCAAAGTAGCATGTTTTGGGGTCACATATTCTGCTCCCCTTCACCTGCAAATCTGAGTGGTTTCACCCTGGCAGACATTTTCATATAATATGATGATGGACTGAATAGTTACTAATGACTGAATGAGATTCTAATAATGTGGCATTATCTTTTAACATTTATGATTATTTTGCTATAAGGAAGGGGTCCCTGTTCAGAGACCAGGGGGTGGACTGTAATATTGTGATTTATGGTGAGAATTACACATTTTGTCTTTATTCCCATTTCTGGCACAGAGCTGCTAAAACCCTTAGAATTTCCTAAGTGATGAGAGCAGTAAAGCCTTCTGTTATGTTAATGAGATGACTTTTGGAAAGCACCTAAGGAGAGGGGGCTGGTTGCCAGGGAAACCAACCGTGTGATTAGCCGGCTGGAACTTCCAGTCCCACCCCACTGACCTCTTGGGAGGGGAGAGGGACTACAGACTGTTCAGTCACCAGTGGCCATGGTGTTCAGTCACCAATGGCCATAATTTAGTCAACCATGCCTATGTAATGAAGCTTCCATAAAACCCCAAAAGGATGGGCTTCGGAAAGCTTCCAGATGGGCGATGTAGGGAGACGTAGGGAGAGTGGCGGGCCTGGAGAGGGCATGGAAGCTCCGCATCCTTCCCCCCATGCTTTGCCCTGTTCATCTCCTCCATTGGGCTGTTCCTGAGTTATGTCCTTTTTTGGCACTGAAGATCCAAGAAGTAAAGATAAATAAATTAATTAAATTTTTAAAAGATGGGGAAATAAAGGCCTACTCAGACAAAGGAAGCTGAAAGAATTTGTTGCTAGCGCACATAACCTTAACAATCGGCTACGCGAATTCTTCAAAAGACAGAAAACGAGAAAAGAAAGAATCCTGGAGCACTAGGAAGGGAAAAGACTCAGAAGGAGGAGAAGCAGTGTGGGTACATGCAATAGACTATCCGTTTCCTCATTAGTTTTATATACTGTATCATATCTGATGATGGAAACAAAAGTGGGGAAGGTAAAGGATCTAAATGGAAGCGAGGATTCCTTATTTCACTAGAAGTGGCAAAATACAGTACCAGTATGTTTTAAAATATAAGTTTCTGGGGCCTCTGGGTGACTCAGTCAGTTGAGCGTCTGGCTTTGGCTCGGGTCATGATCTCGCGGTCCGTGGTTTCGAGCCCTGCATCCGGCTCCACGCTGAGGGTGTGGGGCCTGCTTGGGACCCTCTCTCTCTCTCTTCCTCTCTCTCTGCCCCTCCCCTGCTTTTGCTCTCTCCTTCTCAAAATGAATAAACTTTAGAAAATAAAATAAACTGGGGCGCCTGGGTGGCGCAGTCGGTTAAGCGTCCGACTTCAGCCAGGTCACGATCTCGCGGTCCGTGAGTTCGAGCCCCGCGTCAGGCTCTGGGCTGATGGCTCAGAGCCTGGAGCCTGTTTCCGATTCTGTGTCTCCCTCTCTCTCTGCCCCTCCCCCGTTCATGCTCTGTCTCTCTCTGTCCCAAAAATAAATAAACGTTGAAAAAAAAATTAAAAAAAAAAAAAGAAAAGAAAATAAACTAAAATATATATATTTCTTATTATTCAGGTGTAATGAAGCCAATAGGTCAGGAGACAGGTGCCATTGAAAAGAGAGTTTATTATACTCATAGATACAAAGAGGAAAGGGCATGCCACACCACGGAGGGGCCACATAATGAAGCACCAGGGTCAGTAATGAAGACGAAGGAACAAGAAGAAAACATAGATGTTATGGACTGAATGTTTGTGTCTCCCCAGAATTCATACGTTGAAGCCCTAACTCCCAGTGCGGCTATGTGTGGAGATGGGGACTATAAGGAAGTAATTAAGGTTAAATGAGGTCATAACGGTAGAACCCTGGTCTTATGGGATTAGTGACCTTATAAAAGGAGACACCACAGACAACAAAATTGTATTATAATCATCAAACTTGCTAAGAGCCTAGATCTGCATTTCCACCACAGAGAAGAAAGGACAATTATGTGATGTGATAGAGATGCTATTATTACAATGGAAATCATGTTACAATATAAAAATGTACCAAATCAACACATTGTATACCTGAAATTTACACAACGCTGTATGTCAAATATATTTCAATAAAACAGTAACAGTGAAAAAAATTTCAGTGGGTTCTGGGTATAAGGAGCTGTCCCTAGTTGTCTGGGATCTGGCCTCGGGGTGATTAGAGCAGGTGGATGGTGGCCTGGAATGTTAACAGCCTGACAGAGGAGAGTTGAGGATGTGGGTTCTGGATTGGTTGGATTGCATGAGGTGCTCATTATGAATAACGAAAGACATTCCTGTAGCTCAGGAAATTCCAAGGGTTTTAGGAACTCAATGCCAGGAACTGGGAAAGGCCAAATATACATATTATACCATACAAACTGAAGAAGGCAAATCACGCAATCATATCCATTGATGCAAAGTATTTGACAAAATTCAACATCCGCTTTGGATTAAAAAAAAAAAAAAAAACCAACTCTCAGCAAGAGAGGAATCGAAGAGAATTGCCTGAACTTGATAAAGAGCATTCACAAAACTCCTACAGCTGACCTCATATTACTGGCAAAGGACTGAATCATTGCCCACTAAAATAGGGAACAGGGCAAAAATATCTGATCTTACCAGTCTTATTCAACACAGCATAAATTCTAATCGCTCCAATAACACAAAAGAAAGAATACAAGCATCCAGATTATAAACAGGGAAGTAAAACCGTTCTTATTTGCAGGTGGCATTGCCTTTGTAAAATATCCCAAGAAATCTACCCCAAAACTTCCTAGAATTAATCAGGGAGATCAGCAAGGTCGCTGGATAAAAGATCAACATGGAGGGGCACCTGGGTGGCTCAGTCGGTTGAGCATCCAACTTCGGCTCAGGTCATGATCTCGCGTTCGTGGGTTCAAGCCCCACACTGGGCTCTGTGCTGACAGCTCAGAGCCTGGAGCCTGCTTTGGATTCTGTGTCTCCCTCTCTCTCTCTGTCCCTCCCCTGCTTGTGCTCTGCCTCTCTCTCTCAAAAATAAATAAACATTAAAAAAATTTTTTTAAAGATCAACGTGGAAACAATCACATTGCTATCCACTAAAATGAACACACAGAAACTGAAATTTTAAATACAATATGATTTACAAACTGTCCTAAGAAAATGAAATACTTGGATATACACTTAATAAAACATGTAAGAGATCTGTACGTCTAGAGATTCCAAAATGCTGATGAAATAAGAGAGACTTAAATAAACAGAGAGGCGCACTGTGTTCATGAATAAGAAAGCTCAACACAATAAAGATGCCAATTTTCCCCAAATCGATGTATAGGCTTCATGTAATTCCTTTCAAAATCTCAAAAAAGTTTTTGTGGACATAGGCTGTAATTTTTCTGAAATTTATATGGAAAGACAAAGGATCTAGAATAGCTAAAACAATTTTGAGAGAGAATAAAAAAGTAAGAAGGCCCCTGGGGGGCTCAGTCGGTTAAGCATCTGATTCTTGATCTTGGCTCAGGTCATGATCTCACAGTTTGTGGGATCGAGCCCTGAGTTGGGCTCTGCACTGACAGCATGGAGCCTGCTTGGGGTTCTCTCTCTCCTTCACTCTCTGAGCCTCCCTCCCACCAAAGTAAATAAATAAACTTTCAATAAAAAAGAATAAGGGGGCGCCTGGATGGCGCAGTCGGTTAAGCGTCCGACTTCAGCCAGGTCACGATCTCGCGGTCCGTGAGTTCGAGCCCCGCGTCGGGCTCTGGGCTGATGGCTCGGAGCCTGGAGCCTGTTTCTGATTCTGTGTCTCCCTCTCTCTCTGCCCCTCCCCCGTTCATGCTCTGTCTCTCTCTGTCCCAAAAAGTAAATAAAAAACGTTGAAAAAAAAAATTAAAAAAAAAAAAAAAAGAATAAGGAAGTAGGAGGAATCACGCTACTCAATATTAATGTTTATCATTAATAAAACACTGTGGTATTAGAGGAAGCATGGACACATAAATCAGTGGAACAGAATAGAGAATCCAGAAAAAGCCCCACACGCGTATGGGCGGTTCATTTTTGACAAAGCTGCCGACGCGATTCAATGGGGAAGGACAGGCTTTTCAACAAATGGTGCTGCAGCAAGGAGACATCATAAATAAATTTAAAAAAAAGCCCCAAATCTCACATGAAAATCAACACAAAAATGTGAAACGTAAAACTTCTAGAAAAAAGCAAAGGAGAAAATCTTTAGGATGTAGGGATAGGCAAAGAGGTCTAAAACTCGACATCAAGAGCATGATTCATGAGGCGTCTGGGTGGCTCATTCGGTTAAGTGTCCGACTTTGGCTCAGGTCATGGTCTCACGGGTTTTGGGTTCAAGCCCCACATAGGGCTCTGTGCTGACAGTGCAGAGCCTGCTTGGGATTCTCTCTCTCTCTCCCTCTCTCTTTGCCCCTCCCTGACTTGCACTTTCTCTCTCTCTCAAAATAAATAAATAAATTTTTTAAAAAACATGATTCATAAAAGAAAAAATTTAACAATTGCACCCCACCAAAACTAAAAACCTTTTTTTTTTTCCTGCAAAATACTTTGTGAAAATGGGAGAGAAAAAGACACATAAGAGACTGGAAGAGACTGCTGGCACAGTACATGTCTGACAGAAGACTCGTTTCTAGAATATATAAAGAAGTCTCAAAATTCAAGAGTATAAAACAAACAATCCAATTAGAAAGTAGGCAAAAGGCATGAACAGACATTTCACCAAAGAGGATGTACAGATGGAAATGAGTACATGGAATGATGTTCGACATCTTTAACCATCAGGGAAATACAAATTTAGACCACAGTGAGAAGTCAGGATACACATATCAGAACGGCTGAAATAAAATATAATGATAACACCAATGCTAGCAAAGATAGGGAGAAATTGTTCATTCATACATTGCTGGTGGTAAAGTAGAGTGGGAGAGCCATTCTGGAAAATAGTTCGGCAGTTTCCATGAAACGAAACACGCTCCAGAAATTGCATTCTTGGGCATTTATCCCAGAGAATATATTTGTAATATAATTTTTAATAAGATGTGGGCTTTAAAAAAAAGATAGTTCATTCATTAAGACTCAAGAAGTAGTCCCACCAGAGGACTGAGCGACCGACTTCAGCTCAGGTCTTGATCTCGCGGTTCGTGGGTTCCAGCCCAACATTGGGCTCACTTGCCGTTAGTGCAGAGCCTTCTTTGGACCTGGGTGGTTCAGTCAGTTAGGTGCCTGACTCATGATCTCAGATCCTCTTGATCTCAGGGTGGTGAGTTCCAGCCCCGCACTGGGCTTTGTGCTGGGTGGGGAGCCTACTTAAAAAAAAAAATAGCTTTTCTTCCTCAGCGTGGTAGAAATGCTCAGAGACCAGTCAGTGAAATCCCTCCCTAACACAGGTACAGAACACCTTTATTGATCTCTGGATTTGTCCAGTCATTTTGTCCAGGAGTGATGCCACGATCCTCTGGGCCTCTGGCCAGTCTTCACAGTAATCAGAGAATAGGGCTCCACACTGCTATTTCATGGTGTTCATATCCATGGATCACGGGTACCACATATTCCATTGTAAACCTTGTGCTGTCTACCATGATGATGTGTATAAATATATGTGTATGTGTAACATAAATATATTTGTTACAAATTAAATAGATATGTATATGCGCATATCAAAATATATAGAATCAGGGGCACTTGGGTGGCTCAGTGGGTGGAGCATCTGACTCTTGATTTCAGCTCAGGTCACGATCCCAGGGTCATGGGGTTGAGCCCCGCATCGGGCTCTGCACTGAGAGTGGAGCCTGTTTAAGATTCTTTCTCTCCCTCTGCCCCTCTCCTCCACTCACATACTCTCTCTCTAAAAAAAAAAAATATATATATATATATATATATATATGAATATACACATATATATACGCATACATATGTATGTATATATGTATGCGTATATATGTGTATATTCATGTGTATGTATATATGTATACATATATGTATGCGTATATATATGTATATATAACCAGTATTTTATAGTTAGATATATGGACGGCTTTCTAAATCTTCAAATGAAGGCATTTAGTGGTCATAAGAGAATTTAGTTGCATGATGGTGAAATAGAGCAACTGATTTGCCCTATGTACAAATATTAACTGATGGAGATACATACACTTCTATACATCTCTAGGCATAATAGACACAATGGTTTAAGGAGTGTGCCTGGAGGGGCGTCTGGGTGGCTCAGTCAGTTGAGTGTCTGACTTCTGCTTGGGTCATGATCTCGCGGTTCCTGAGTTCGAGCCCCGTGTGGGGCTCTGGGCTGATAGCTCAGAGCCTGGAGCCTGCTTCAGATTCTGTGTCTCCCTCTCTCTCTCTGCCCCTCCCCCCCTCAAAAATAAGTAAACATTTAAAAAAATTTTAGAAAAGAAGTGTGCCCGGAGATGTAGTAAAGGTAAAGATGTAAAAGGAAAAAATACACATAATAAAATTTAAAAAGCAAGAAGAAGAAACATGTTTCTTACCATTACAGTTTTCAAAATGATTTACCCCCTCCTAAAATAGTGATTTTTTTAAGATGTTTTTATTGTGGAGACTTAAACACATGGACAAAGGGGAATAAAACGTACAATGACCTGGTATACAACCATCACAAGTTTCTTTCCTTTTTTAAGATTTTATTTTTAAGTAATCTCTACACCCAATGTGGGGTTTGAACACATAAGCCCGAGACCATGAGTTGAATGCTTTACCAACTGAGCCAGCCAGGCCCCCCTAACCATCACATTTCAACAATTGTCATGAAAAAAAAAATTTTTTTTTAAAGTAGGCTCCACACCCAGTATGGAGCCCGATGTGAGGCTTGAACTCACGACTCTGAGATCAAGACCTGAGCTAAGGTCAAGAGTCAGATGCTTAACTGACTGAGCCACTCAGGTGCCCCATCATGAAAATTATTTTTAAATCCTACATAAATCACATACACATAACATCTTTACATTTAAAAATGTGACATCTTGGGGTGCCTGGGTGGCTTAGTCAGTTAAGCGTCTGACTTTGGCTTAGGTCATGCTCTTGTGGTTTGTGAGTTTGAGCCCCGTGTTGGGCTCTGGGCTGACAGCTCAGAGCCTGGAGCCTGTTTCGGATTCTGTGTCTCCCTCTCGCTCTGCTCCTCCCGTGCTCATGCTCTCTCTCTCTCTCTCAAAAATAAATAAACATTAAAAAATTAAAAAATTAAAATGTGACACCTTTATATCTATGTGATTAATCGGTATAGTTTTATGTTTTTATGTATAATATATTTTTATATATGATTCTATTATTTGTATATTTTATATATAAAATATATTATAAAGTATATATTTATAATATATAACATATAATTTGTATTTATGTATTATTTCTATATAATATAATTTTAATATTTTATTTGTATATATTATATAATTTATATATACATATACTTTATATATTATATGTATGATTTTAACTATTTAAGCAGGAAAAGAAATTTCTCCAAATTTACACTCTGGGGTGCAGTTTCGAAACCCCTAAGAACTGCTCCCTTTCCTGCTGCCCTATCCCAGGGCCCTAGGACAACAACCCCCAAAGAACCAACCTCCAGGAGCACAATCCCTGAGTCCAGGTGGCCTGGGAAAATTGTGACTTCACAGCGGCTAACAAGGATGCATGTTGGCCGGGGCGCCTTTGTGCCTCAGTTGGTTAATCGTCCAACTTCAGCTCAGGTCATGATCTTCCGGTTCATGGGTTCGGTTCCTGGGTTCAAGCCCCGCATCGGGCTCTGTGCTGACAGCTCGGGGCCCGGAGCCTGCTTCGGATTCTGTGTCTCCCTCTCTCTCTGCCCCTCCCCAGCTTGGGCTCCGACTCTGTCTCTCTTTCTTTCAAAAATAAACATTAAAAAAAAGGAGGTGTATTGGCGGCAAATAGGTGAGGATTGAGAGAAGGGGACAGACACAAAGCAGAAGGGGTCTTTGTTGCCGCAACTCAGCTGCACACAGTTTCGTCAGGAATGGTGACTGTGGTTAGTGATGGGCGGGCGCGGGTGGTAAGCCGAGTTATGGAGATCTGTGGGGTCAGTAATAAAGAGTCTGTGATGAGACGTCTGTGGAACGAATGATTGGACATCTGTCAAATCAATTATAAAGTTGTATTATTTCCTTGGCTTCCTTTGCCATATTATATTACAAAGTGCTTCCAGTTGACTTACGGCTGTCTTTCCTTTTATAGAGCACGGCGTGGCGAGACTGCCTGCCCCCAAATTTATATAATTAACATTCTAAATTTTCTTTTAATGTTTGACGTTTATTGCTTTTCACATTTTCCGTCTTTACAGCAGCTTTTTGAAAAGGTCCCTGACAGGGACCGATCTCATCTTTTTCCCGACTTCACCAGAATGGCTTCTGTGGTGCCACAATTAATAGGGTGCTGGTTATTAGTTTGAGATAAAAATATCTTATCATGTTAAAGAAATGCCTAACTATTCCTCGTATAGTAAGAGTTTTTATTTGGAATGATTAACGGTTTTTATCATATATGTTTTTGACATCTGGGAGATAATCCTGCTTTTCTCCTAACATTAATCAATAGAATATGATTTATAGTGATAGATTTCTTTCCATCTGACCCTCCTGGCAGTCCTAGGGAAAAAAAACCTCATGTGTTCATGTGGTATTACTCTTTTGTTGGGTAGCATGTTTCACATTTTTTTTCCATATATGATTTAGGTATTGATAGGCATAAATGAAATATGGCTACAGTTACTATCTGCTTTTTTTCCCACTTTTGGTAAATTTGATATCACTATTAGATTTGATTTTTAACACTTGAAAATTTTTCCCCTTTCTTTCTTTAGTTTTTACCTAATGCCCTTTTAATGTTTCAGGATATCACATTACATTTTTCTAAGTAGGCTTCATGCCCAGCACGGAGCCCAACGTGGGGTTTGAACTCACGACCTTGAGATCAAGACCTGAGCTGAGATCAAGAGTCACATGCTTAATGGACTGAGCCACCCAGATGCCCCAGGATATCACATTACATTTAATTATCATGTCCCCTTAGGCTCCTCTAGGCTGTGACAGCTCCCATCGTTTTTCTTAGCATCTCTTTACTTTCTAGCATAACAAGATGTTCCAGGTTCACATTGTATTTTCTCTGTCCCAGCCCTGCAATCAGCCATTTCTCCAGGGAGCTCTGGTTGGTGGAAAGTGTTACTGGGAAACTGAGATCTGGGCACCAGGCATACCCATTACAATTGGGGTGTGACTGTTCCCAAGCTGTCTCAGTGGACAAAAGAAGATAGACAGTGGTGTGCCAGAGTTGGCTTGTAGGGTTTACAAGAGCTGATTGTTAAAGTTTCATTGTGACATTGTGAGCTGGTTGTCAAACACAGCCAGTATTAAATATTAAATTATATAAATTTACAATTAAGTAAATTATACTAAATGTTTAGTTTTGAGAGAGTGAAAGTGGGGGGAGGGCAGAAAAAGAGGGTCAGAGGATCCGAAGCAGGCTCTGCACTGATAGGCTGACAGCAGAGAGCCTGACGTAGGGCTCAAACTCGTGAACCATGAGATCAAGATCTGAGCCGAAGTCGGATGCTCAACTGACTGAGCCACCCAGGTGCCCCAAGAAAAATACTGGATTATGAAGGTAGACCTAGGAAACTCAGTGACTCCATAAAGCATTCATATCATAGGAGTCCCAGAAGAAGAAGAAAGGGAAAAGGGGGCAGAAGGTTTATTTGAGGAAATGATAGCTGAGAAGTTTCCTAATCTGGGGATGGAAACAGATGCTCAAATCCAGGAGGCACAGAGAACTCCATCAAAATCAACAAAAGCAGGCCAACACCAAAACATATCATGGTAAAATTTGCAAAATACAGAGATAAGGGGAAAAAATTCTAAAAGCAGCAAGGGAAAAGAAATCTCTAATTTACAAGAGAAGACAAGTAAGGTTAGCAGCAAACCTTTCCACAGAAACGTGGCAGGCCAGAGGGAGTGACATGATATATTCAGTGTGCTGACTGGGAAAAATCTGCAGCCAAGAACACTCTATCCAGCAAGACTATCATTCAGAATAAAAGGAGAGATAAAGAGGTTCCAAGACAAAAACTAAAGGAGTTCCTGACCACTAAACAAGTCCTGTAAGAAATATTAAAGGTGACTCTTTGAGTGGGAAAGAAAGACCAAAAGCAAAAGAGACTAGAAAGGAACAGAGAAAGTATCCCGAAACAACGACTTAACAGGTAACACAATGGCACTAAATTCATATCTATCAGCAATCATTCTGAATGTAAATGGACTAAATGCTCCAATCAAAAGACATAGGATATCAGAATGGATAAAAAAAAAAAAAAAAAACAGGACCCATCTATATGCTGCCTACAAGAGACTCATTTTAGGCCTAAAGACACCTGCAGATTGAAAGTGAGGGGTTGGAGAACCATTTATCATGCTAATGGGCATCAAAGGAAAGCCAGAGTAGCCATACTTATATCAGACAAACTAGATTTTTTTTAAGTTTTATTTATTTAAGTCATCCCTACACCTCATGGGGGACTTGAACTAACAACATTGGGATCAAGAGCCACATGCTCCTCCCACTGAGTCAGCCAGGCACCCCACGAACAAACTAGATTTTAAGCCAAAGACTGTAACAAGAGATGAATAAGGGCACTACATCATAACAAAGGGGTCTATCCAACAAGAAGATCCGGTGATTGTAAATATTTATTCCCCCAACTTGAAAGCACCCAAATATATAAGTCAATTAGTAACAAACATAAAGAAACTCATTGATAATAACACAATAATAGTAGGGGACTTTAACAACACACTTATAGCAATAGACAGATCATCTAAGCAGAAAATCAACAAGGAGACAATGGCTTTAAATGACACACTGGACCAGATGGACTTAACAGATATATTCAGAACATTTCATCCTAAAGCAGCAGAATACACATTCCTTTCAATTGCACATGGAATATTCTCCAGAATACATCACATACTGGGTCAAAAATCAGGCCTCAGCAAGCACAAAAAGATGAGATCATAACATACATATTTTCAGATTACAATGCTATGAAACTTGAAGTCAACCACAAGAAAAAATTTGGAAAGATCACTAATACATGGAGATTAAAGAACATCCTACTAAAGAATGAATAGGTTAACCAGGAAATTAGAGATGAAATTTAAAAAGACATGGAAGCAAATGATAATGAAAACATGACAGTCCAAACCCTTGGGATGCAGCAAAAGCAGTCATAAGAAGGAAGTATATAGCAATGCAGGTCTACCTCAAGAAGCAAGAAAAGTCTCAAATGCACACTTAACCTTACACCTAAAGGAGCTAGAAAAAGAACAGCAAATGAAGCCGAAAGCTACCAGAAGAAGGGAAATGATAAAGATTAGAGCAGAAGTAAATGATATAGAAACAAAGAAAACCCCCAATAGAACAGGTCCATGAAACTAGGAGTTGTTTCTTTGAAAGAATTCATAAAATTGATAAACCCCTAGCCAGACTTAACAAAAAAAAAAAAAAAGGAAAAGGACCCAAATAAATAAAACTACTAATGAGAGAGGACAGATCACAACCAACACCACAAAAATACAAACAATTATAAGAGAATATTATGAAAAAATTATGTCAACAAATTGGGCAATCTAGAAGAAATGGATAAATTCCTAGACACATAAAAACTATCAATACCAGGGGCGCCTGGGTGGCGCAGTCGGTTAAGCGTCCGACTTCAGCCAGGTTACGATCTCACAGTCCGTGAGTTCGAGCCCTGCGTCAGGCTCTGGGCTGATGGCTCAGAGCCTGGAGCCTGTTTCCGATTCTGTGTCTCCCTCTCTCTCTGCCCCTCCCCCGTTCATGCTCTGTCTCTCTCTGTCCCAAAAGTAAATAAACATTGAAAAAAAAAATTAAAAAAAAAATAAATAAAAAAAAACTACCAATACTGAAACAGGAAGACATAGAAAACTTGAACAGACCTATAGCCAGACAAGAAATTGAATCGCTAATGAAAAATGTCCCAATAAACAAAAGTCCAGGACCAGATGGATTCCCAGGGGGATTCTGCCAATCATTTATCTTTTTAAAGCTTATTAATTTTTTTTTTGAGTGAGAGAGCATGAGCAGAGAAAGAGGGAGAGAGAGAATCCCAAGCAGGCTCTGTGCTGTTAGCCTGATGCAGGGCTTGATCCTATGAACTATAGGATCATGAACTGAGTCAAAACCCAGACGCCCCTCTACCAAACATTACAGAAGAGTTAATACCTATTCTTCTCAAACTATTCCAAAAAAATAGAAATGGAAGGGAAACTTTCAAATTCATTCTACATGGCTAGCATTACCTTGATTCCAAAACCAGACAAAGACTTCACCAAAAAGGAGAACTACAAGCCAATGTCCCTGATGAACATGGATGCAAAAATTCTCAACAAAATACTAGCAAATCCAATCCAACGGTACCTTAAAAGAATCATTCAGCATAATCAAATGGGATTTATTCCTGGGCTGCAAGAGTGGTTCCATATTCACAAGTTAATCAACGTGATGTACCACATCAATAAAAGAAAGGATAAGTGCCACATGATCCTCTCAATAGATCAGAAAAAGCATTTGACAAAATACAGCATCCATTCTCAATAAAAATCCTCAACAAAGTAGGGATTGAGGGAACATACCTCAAAATCATAAAGGCCATATATGAAAGACCCACAACTAATATCATCCTCTATTTTTTTTTCTATTTTCTGAGAGAGAGAATACAAACAGGGGAGGGGCAGAGAGGGAGAGAGAATTCCAAGCAAGCTCCACGCTGTCAGCATGGAACCTGGTGTGGGGCTTAATCCCACAAACCATGAGATCATGACCTGAGCCAAAATCAAGTGACAGACACTCAACTGACCGAGCTATCCAAGCACCCCCCTGGGTGTTATGTAAGTGATGAATTACTAAATTCTACTCCTGAAACTAAAAAAGAAATTTTTGTGTAATGAAAATAATGTGTACGACCATGAGAAATAGTTTAATAGTAGATCAACTATCAGATTTAATGACAATGAATTTATTTGCAAATGAGTTATCCGATTGGGATGCAGTTGAAACAGGTTGGCTACAGATACAAGAATTTGGCAAAGGTGAATGAAAGGATGTCATTCTTTCAGAGAATGAATTGGCTATTCAATATTTACAATGAGGAGTATTGTATATTTAATAATCCACCATAATATGAGTGCTACAATCCTTTATATTGGCAAAATGTATAATAAGCTCAGATCTATAATATACTTTTCCCTGGAGAGCTGGTTGTTAAATATCTTCCAGCACACACACACACACACACACACACACACACACACACAGCTCCTGTCATTATTCCTACAGAACTGGCTGCAGCCCCTGAGCCCATGGAGTCTTTTTGTGCCCCCACAAAAGCCCCAGCTTCTCCCCTGTGAACACCATCCCTCGCATGTCCTATGACCACTTACTGTGCCCACTCAGCCTGGCCCATGCCTCTCCCGCTGCATAGAGCCTGTTTGTGATTCTCTCCCCCTCTTTGCACCTCCCACACACTTGATGTTCCAACCCCTAGGCGAATTCCTAATTTGGGGGCCCATTTCTCCAAGTCTTCAAACTACCCAGGACAAGGGATTTATCTTATTACCCTCCCAAACCATCAACTTGCTCTGATCATGTGGGGTGGAGTCCCTAAAATGGGTCCCTCCCCCAGGCCCCAAGTTTTGTAAAAGATGAAGAATGATGGGGCGCCTGGGTGGCTCAGTCGGTTGAGCGTCCGACTTCGGCTCAGGTCATGATCTCGCGGTCCGTGAGTTCGAGCCCCGCGTCGGGCTCTGTGCTGACAACTCAGAGCCTGGAGCCTGTTTCAGATTCTGTGTCTCCCTCTCTCTGAACCTCCCCCGTTCATGCTCTGTCTCTGTCTCAAAAATAAATAAACGTTAAAAAAAATTAAAAAAAAAGATGAAGAATGATGTATAGGAAGTAGGACACATTTCAGTGACATTTTCAAAGTAAACTTTATATATTTAAAAAAAATTTTTTAATGTTTATTTATTTTTGAGAGAGACAGAGCATGAGCGGGGGAGGGGGAGGGAGAGAGGGAGACACAGAATCCAAAGCAGGTTCCAGGTTCTGAGCCGTCAGCACAGAGCCTTATGCAGGGCTTGAACCCACAAGCTGTGAGATCATGACCTGAGCTGAAGTTGGACGCTTAACCGACTGAGCCACCCAGGCGCCCCAAAGTAAACTTTATATTAAGAAAACACACAGTAAAGTGCACAAATCCTAATCCCAGTGAGACTTGACAAATGTATTCACTTATGTAACAAGCACTGACAAGACACAGACATTTTTAGCCACCCCGGAAAGCTTCCTCATGCCCCTATGAATGCAAGAAAGCCTTCACAAGAATCAGAACTCACCATTCCTCAGAGGATTCATACTTGTGAGAAGCTCTATGAATGTAATGAATGCAAGGAAGCCTTCTCCTGTAACACATCCTTTATGAGACATCAAAGAATTCGCGCTGGGGAGAACCTCTATGAATGTACTGAATGTGGCCAAGCCTTCTTCTGGAAGTCAGAACTAATTGTACCCTCCAGAACTCACACAAGGAAGAAATCTTATAAATGTACAGAATGTGGGGACGTTTTTGGCACAAAGTCACATCTCATCATATATCACAGAACTCATACTGGGGAGAAGCCCTGTGTATGTCCTGAATGTGGGAATTACTTAAGTCCTGACTCCAGACTTCTGAAGCATCAGAGAATTCCCTCACAGGAGAAATCATCAATTTTAGTTTAGGAAAGCATTTGTATTTTTAAAATATAATATAAGGGGTCACCTGGCTGGCTCAGTCAGTGGAACATGCAACTCTTGGTCTTGGGGTTGTGAGTTTGAGGCTCACGTTGGGTGTAGAGATGACATAATGAAATTTTTTTTAAGGTTATTTATTTATTTAAAAAAAATTTTTTTTAACGTTTATTTATTTTTGAGACGGAGAGAGACAGAGCATGAACAGGGGAGGGGCAGAGAGAGAGGGAGACACAGAATCCGAAGCAGGCTCCAGGCTCCGAGCTGTCAGCACAGAGCTCGATGCGGGGGTTGAACCCAAGAACCGCGAGATCATGACCTGAGCCGAAGTCAGACACTTAACCGACTGAGCCACCCAGGCGCCCCCCAGAGACAGATTTTATAAGAGTGTTGTTTACCTAAAATATGCAAAAGTGGAAACTTCTATTAACAAGGCAAGAGTGGGCAAAAGAATGAAGATATGGGCTTTCTCCAAGTAGTAATCATATGACAACAGCAACAAAAATAGTCTTATAAAACGTCCAGTAATTCCACTACTGAGTATTTACACAAAGAATGTGAAAACACTAATTCTAAAAGATATATGTCCCCCTAAGTTTATTGAAACATTATTTACAATAGCCAATATATGGGAGCAACCCAAGTATCCATCCATAGATGAATGGATAAAGAAGATGTATATGTGTATATACACAATGGAATATTATTCAGCCATAAAGAGTGAAATCTTGCCATTTGCAATAACGTGGATGGTTCTAGAGAATATAATGCTAAGTGAAATAAGCCAGTCAGAGAAAGATAAATCCCATACGATTCCACTCATATGTGGAATTTAAGAAACAAAACAAATGAACAAAGAAAAACAGAGACAAACAAAAAAACCCCCAGACTCTTAACTATAGAGAACAAACTGATAGTTACCAAAAGGGAGGTAGGTGGGGGGTGGGGGGGTGGGAATGGCTGAAATAGATTATGTGGATTAACCAGTATATTTATCATGGTGAGCACTGTATAACGTACAGAATCAGGGGCACCTGGGTGGCTCAGTCTATTAAGGACCACTATCCCTTCTATTTAACATGACCCCGAGATGAAGAGTTGCATGCTCGACCAATTGAGACAGCTAGGTGCCCCTATTTAACAGTTTGGGTAGGGAGTTAGCCAACACAATTAGATAAGAAAAAGCCATCAGAGACATAAAAATTGAAAATGAAGGGATGAAACTAAATCTATGTGCTGATGACATAATTATACAATCATATCTTTTTTTTATTAAATTTTTTTAACGTTTATTTATTTTTGGGACACAGAGAGACAGAGCATGAATGGGAGAGGGTCAGAGAGAGAGAGAGACACAGAATCTGAAACAGGCTCCAGGCTCTGAGCTGTCAGCACAGAGCCCGACGTGGGGCTTGAACTCACGCACCACGAGATCATGACCTGAGCCGAAGTTGGACGCTTAACTGACTGAGCCACCCAGGCGCCCCTACAAGCGTATCTTTAAAAAAGAAAGAATCAATGGAAAAATATTACTACTATACAAAGAAAACTTGGTAGGGGTACCTGGGTGGTTTAGTCGGTTAAGCGTCTGACTCTTGGTTTTAGCTCAGGTCCTGATCTCATGGTTTGTGAGTTCAAGCCCCACGTCAGGCTCCATGCTGATAGTGTAGAGCCTGCTTAGGATTCTCTCTCCCTCTCTCTGCCCCTCTTCTGCTCTCTCACTCTCTCTTTTGCTCTCTCTCAAAATAAATAAATAAACTTTTAAAACAAAAGAGAACTTGGTGAAGCAGCAGAATAAAAAATTAACATGCAAAACCCAGTAACTTCCATATATAGAGACAAAACCAGTTAGAAGATATAATGGAAGCAAAACCTCTATATACAACAATAAAACAAAACTAACATGAAAATAAAATGCTAGGCATATATTTAATAAGAAAACTACAAAACACTCCTGAAAAACACACAACACAGACTTGAACAAATGAAAATACAAGTGAAAAGAATGAGTAACATCACAAGGATTTCATTGTCTTTGACATCATTTTATTTAATTTTTGAAGATTTTATCTTTAAGTAATCTCTACACCCAATGTGGGGCTTGAACTCACAACTCTGAAATCAAGAGTTGCACTTTCTATGCCTCCTGGGTGGCTCCGTTGGTTGAGCTTCTGACTCTTGATTTTGGCTCAGGTCATGATCCCAGGGTCATGGGATGGAGCCCGACATCGGGCTCTGTGCTGAGCGTGGAGCCTGCTTGAGATTCTCTCTCTCTTCCTCTGCCTCTCTCCCCGACTTTCTCTCTGTCCCCAAGAAAAAAAAAATAGAGTCACATGCTGTACCAACTGAGCCAGCCAGGCACTCTTCTTTGGGTTCATTTTAAATTTAAGATGATCCCAATTAAATATTTCTTTATATATTTCTTTATTTGTAAAATGTTTACTTATTTTTGAGAGAGAAAGAGAGCACAGGGTGGGAGGGGCAGAAAGACAGGGACAAAGGATCTGAAACGGGCTGGGCTGCTGACAGCAGCAAGCCCAATGTGGGTCTCGAACTCACCAACCTCAAGATCATGACCTGGGCCAAAGTTGGATGCTCAACCAAGCCAGACATCCAGGCGTTCCATAAGGTGATCCCAATTAAAGTATTATCGTATGTTTTCCTGGAGCTAGATAAGTTGATTATAATTTTTTTTTTAAAAAAATTTTTTTTTTCAATGTTTATTTATTTT
Source organism: Leopardus geoffroyi (assembly GCF_018350155.1). Lineage (NCBI taxonomy): Eukaryota > Metazoa > Chordata > Mammalia > Carnivora > Felidae > Leopardus > Leopardus geoffroyi. The sequence continues at coordinate 41,470,764 of NC_059343.1, read as the reverse complement.
TGGGACAGAGAGAGACACAGCATGAACGGGGGAGGGGCAGAGAGAGAGGGAGACACAGAATCGGAAACAGGCTCCAGGCTCTGAGCCATCAGCCCAGAGCCCGATGCGGGGCTCGAACTCACGGACCGCGAGATCGTGACCTGGCTGAAGTCGGACGCTTAACTGACTGCGCCACCCAGGCGCCCCGATAAGTTGATTATAAAGTTAATATAAAAGAATATATAAATGGGGTGCCTGGGTGGCTCTGTCGGTTAAGCGTCCAACTTCAGCTCAGGTCATGATTTCACAGTTCGTGTGTCTGAGCCTCGCATCGGGCTCTGTGCTGACAGCGCAGAGCCTGGAGCCTGTTTCAGATTCTGTGTCTCCCTCTCTCTCTGCCCCTCTCCTGCTCATGCTCTCTCTCTCTCTCTGTCAAAAATGAACATTTTAAAAAAGGAAAAAGAAAATCTAGAAATAGACCCAAGCGCACTAGAGAAATTTAGTACAGTAGAACTATTACCTTAAATTAGTGGTGAAAAAGATGAACACTGTTGAAAAATGATATTAGGCAAAAGATAGCAAAATGGAAAAGAAAATTAAACTAGACCTATTATTCATATTGTATATTAATATAGATCCTATAAGGATCAAAGATTTAAATGTATAAAATAAAATCATACACACGCACACATGCAGAAGGCCGTGAATTCCTTTATAACCTGGGAGTGGGAAAAACTTTCTTAACAGTGACTCAAAATCTAGAAACAGTATAAAGAAAGACATATTCAGCTACATATAAGAATTTATTTTTTTTAACTTTTTTAACGTTTGCCTATTTTTGAGAGACAGAGAGAGAAAGAGGGAAATGGTGGATACAAAGCAAGCTCTGTGCTGTGAGCACAGAGCCTGATGTGGGGCTTGAACTCACGAACCGTGAGATCATGACCTGAGCCAAAACCAAGAGTCGCCCATTTAACTGACTGAGCCATCCAGGCTCCCCACTACATAAAACAATTTAATGGTATATGGTAGAAACACCATAGCGAAGACACAGTCCTCAAGGATGAGGAGAAGAGAAAAAAGAGGAAGGAAAGCAAAGTTGGAGGACTTACATTACTGGATTTCAAGACTTGTTATATAGCCACCATATCTAATGCAATGTGGCATAGGTGTAAGGATAAACAAGTAGACTAAAGAACAGAATGGAGAGGGGCGCCTGGGTGGCTCAGTCGGTTGAGCGGCCGAACTTCGGCTCAGGTCGTGATCTCACGGTCCGTGAGTTCGAGCCCCGCGTCGGGCTCTGGGCTGACCGCTCAGAGCCTGGAGCCTGTTTCAGATTCTGTGTCTCCCTCTCTCTCTGACCCTCCCCCGTTCATGCTCTGTCTCAAAAATAAATAAACGTTAAAAAAAAAAAGAAAAAAAAAAAAGAACAGAATGGAGAGTCCAGAAACACACACACACACACACACACACACACACACACACACCTGATCAATGTCAAAGGTCACAGTACAGTATGGTGGGAAAGGTTAGTGTTTCAATCAGTGTAGCTGCCTCAATTAAATAGCCAATATGGAGAGTTCCACTTCTGGGATGGTAGGGTGAGCTGTTCCATGGAACCACAACCCAACAAAACTAACAAACCTGGAAAAAACTATTTTTTTTTAACGTTTATTTATTTTTGGGACAGAGAGAGACAGAGCATGAACGGGGGAGGGGCAGAGAGAGAGGGAGACACAGAATCGGAAACAGGCTCCAGGCTCTGAGCCATCAGCCCAGAGCCCGACGCGGGGCTCGAACTCCCAGACCGTGAGATCGTGACCTGGCTGAAGTCGGACGCTTAACCGACTGCGCCACCCAGGCGCCCCTTATTTTTTTTTTTAAAAAAGCAACCAGTTGAAGTCCCTGGAGATTGTCCAGGCAAACTTTCCATACAGCAAATGTAGAAATATTCATTCAAGAAAATCTAGTAAAACTGAGTAAGAACAGTGAGAGTCTGTGATATTCAAGCTAAGATCTATCCCCTTCCTCTGCCCCTTTCCAGCTCAGAGAGATGAAAGCTCCACTCTGGGCAAGTGTGGCCAAGAAAATGGGGGTCCTTCCCCCTCACTAGGAAAGGCAGGCCGCCAGCATTTCCCATTTCCTCCAACTCTCAAGCTGAAGAGGCTGAATTCCTGGTGAGTGCAGCCAAGAGGTCAGGGGCACCCTTCCTTTGCCCACGCCCTACCTGTAGGACAGAGGCTCTACCCCAGGTGTGGCAGGCCAAGGATACCGGTGCCCAAGTGGCTTGTTCCTGTTCGTAGCTCTGAAGTTCCAAGCCAGGAGAGGCAAGCTCAGAAGACCAGAGGCTACCACCCCATCCAGGGGAAGATAGTCCGTAAGACCAAAAAAAAAAAAAAAAATGCTCCAGGGGCGCCTGGGTGGCTCATCGGTTAAGCATCCAACTCTCGATCTCAGGTCATGATCTCGCGGTTCGTGAGATCGAGCCCCGGGTTGGGCTACATGCTGTGAGCGTGAAGGTTCTCTTGGGAACCTTGGGAACCCCTGCTTAAGGTTCTCCCACTCCCTCTGTCTCTGCCCCTCCCTCGAGCACACTTGGCACAATGTGCTCTCTCTCTCTCTCATAAATAAATAAATGAATAAATACAAAAGAAAAGGGAAAAAAAAGAGCCCCTAAGCTCTCCCCAAACAAACTGACTTTATTTGCAATAAAGGGTGGAGAAAGTCAGGCTTCAGGATGCTCTCAAAAACCACAGCTCCCGTGAAGTTAGGAAAAGGTCCACAAGACTGCCTTCACTTCTAACATCAACTGCAGAGTTCATGGGTCCCCAAGACCAACCTCAGGCTCTATAATTCACTAGAAGGACTCACAGAACACACTGCAAGCTGTTACGCTCAGGATGAAGGCTTATTACAAAGAAAGGATACAAATTAAAATCAGCCAAGGGAAGAGAAACACAGGGCAGCGACTAGGAGGGTGCCAACTACAGAGTTTCAGTTGTCCTCTTTCTTTTCCTTTTGTAAGTTTATTTATTTTGAGAGAGAGAGAGAGAGAGCAAGCAGGGGAGGGGTGGAGAGAGAGGGAAATAGAGAACCCCAAGCAGGCTCCATGCTGTCAGCACAGAGCCCGATGCGGGACTCGATCTCACGCACCACGAGATCATGACCTGAGCCAAAATCAAGAGTCGGTTGCTTAACTGATGAGCCACCCAGGTGCCCTCAATGGAGTCATGGACAGGGCTACTTTTCCCAGCAACAATGTGTGACAATATGCCCTGTGTTGCCACCCCAGAGAGTTGAGCTGGGCCTTGGTGCCCAGAGTTTCTAGAGGGGGTTGGTCATGGTTGGCCGCATACCTGGCTGCCCTCAGTCTCTAGGCCTTCCAAAGTTTGAGCAGGCACCACATGATCCGAATGTCCCATCCTAAATCACACCAGGTACCCAAAGAGACTCTTATGAGGCATGACGATTCAAGGGCTTAAAGATTACTTCCCAGAAACCAAGAGCAAAGGCCAGACCTCTCTTCAAGCCACTGGGTGGCTCAGTCAAGTGTCCGACTTCAGCTCAGGGCATGATCTCACGGTTCTTGAGTTCGAGCCCCGCGTCAAGCTCTGTGCTGGCAGCTTGGAGCCTGGAGCCTGCTTCAGATTCTCTCTCTCTCTCTCTCTCTCTCTCTCTCTCTCTCCCTCCCTCCCCTATTCACATTCTGGCTCTCTCTCAAAAATAAATAAACATTAAAAAAATTGTAAAAACCCCATAAGACAGGCTTCAAAAACCATTCCTGCCTAAGCTTAATTCGATCAAGCTGCTGAGCAATTTATGCCCCAGGGCATTGTCAAAAACAATAGAGCAGTTGATGGGTAATTAGTGGCACCTATTGGTCTAGGAGTAACAGCAGATGAGGAAGACAGTTCAACCCAGGGATCAGGGAAACAGTCTAAGAGCGCCCTGGTAAAACCATTGCCATGCACGGTGACTCTGTGCATACCCAAGGCTGCCCGAGCAACACCAAAAGCTTTATGCAGCAGCGAAAACAAACTCCACTGAAATATCTACACGGAAAAGTATTCAACTGGACCCTCATTTCTCATCAAATGCAATAATCAATTTCAGGTTCTTACATACCTAAATATGAAAGGCAAATAAAATTAACATTTTTAGAAGATAACCCAAGAGAATATTTTAATGACTTTGGGAGAGGTGGTTTCTTTTTTAAAAAATTTTTTTCATGTTTATTTATTTTTGAACAAGAGAAAGAGAGAGAGGGAGCGCCCATGAGTGGGGCAAGGGCAGGGAGAGAGGGGACAGAGGATCCAAAGCAGGCCCTGTGCTGACAGAGCCCAACGTGGGGCTCGAACTCGCAAACCGTGAGATCATGACCTGAGCCCAAGTCGGGCACTTAACTGACTGAGCCACCCAGGCATGCCAGGTGAGGGTTTCTTAAACAAGAATGTACACACACAAACATACACAAATTAACCATAAAAGAAATATTGATAAGTTTGACTAAATTAAATTAAGAACTTTCTTGCATGGGGCGCCTGGGTGGCTCAGTCGGTGAAGTGTCCGACTTCGGCTCAGGTCATGATCTTGTGGTTCACGAGTTCGAGCCCCGCATCAGGCTCTGTGTTGACAGCTCGGAGCCTGGAGCCTGCTTCCGATTCTGTGTCTCCCTCTCTCTCTGACCCTCCCCCCATTCATGCTCTGTCTCTCTCTGTCTCAAAAATAAATAAATGTTAAAAAAAAAAATTAAAAAAAAAACTTTCTTGCATCAAAGGACACCATTTAAAAATTTTTTTAATGTTTATTTATTTTTGAGAGAGAGACAGAATGCAAGTGGAGGAGGGGCAGAGAGGGAGGGAGCTGCCAGCACGGAGTCCATGCAGGGCTTGAACCCATGAATTGTGAGATCATGACCTGAGTCGAAGTTGGACGCTTAACCGACTGAGCCACCCAGGTGCCCCTCAAAGGACACCATTTAAAGAGTGCAAAGGCAAGTCACAGACTGGGAGACTATATTAAACCATAGATAGATGATAGATAGATAGATAGATGATAGATTGATCAATAGATAGGTTGATCAATTGATAGATGAGAGACAGACACAGGGCTCATAACAAGAATATGTAAAGAACTAAAAATCAGTAAGAAAAAGACAACCCAATAGAAAAAAAAAATTGGCAAAAAGTCCTCAGCGGTTACTTCACAAAAAAGGATTTCCAACCGTCCATAAACCTATGAAAAGGTGTTCAACATCATTAGTCATGAGAAAAGTACAGAATTAAACCACAGTGAGTTACCAACACACTCACTAGCATAGCTCAAAATTAAAAAGCCAGACAATGCCAAGTCGTGGTGAGGATGTGGAACAACTAACTGGGTCTCTCAAACTTGCTGGAGAAAATGCAAAAGGGTACAGCAACTTTGGAAAGCAGTTTGGGGATAGCTACTAAGTCTGAAATCCACCTTCGTTGCGTGACCTTTAGGGCACCAGGAGAATGACGAGCTCTGAGACACATGAGAGCAGGGCTTCCTCTTTTTTTTTTTTTTTTTTAAATGTTTTTCAATGTTTATTTATTTATTTATTTTTTTTTTTTTTTTTCAACGTTTATTTATTTTTTTGGGGACAGAGAGAGACAGAGCATGAACGGGGGAGGGGCAGAGAGAGAGGGAGACACAGAATCGGAAACAGGCTCCAGGCTCTGAGCCATCAGCCCAGAGCCTGACGCGGGGCTCGAACTCACGGACCGCGAGATCGTGACCTGGCTGAAGTCGGACGCTTAACCGACTGCGCCACCCAGGCGCCCCTCAATGTTTATTTATTTTTGAGAGACAGAACACGAGCAGGGGAAGGGCAGAGAGAGAGGGAGACACAGAGGCCGAAGCAGGCTCCAGGCTCTGAGCTGTCAGCACAGAGCCCGACGTGGGGTTCGAACCCATGAACCGTGAGATCATGACCTGAGCCGAAGTCAGACGCTTCACCCACTGAGCCACTCAGGTGCTCCGGGAGTGGGGCTTCTAAGACCTTCATTTTTTAGCCTGGATGGCGAGTCCATGGTCGTTTACGTTTTTTTTTTTCTTTTTTTTTTCTTTTTTTTTTTTAACGTTTATTTATTTTTGAGACAGAGAGAGACAGAGCATGAACGGGGGAGGGGCAGAGAGCGAGGGAGTCGTTTACGTTTTTTTAAAGTTTATTTATTTATTTTGAGAGAGAGAGAGAGAGAGAGAGAGAGAATTCCAAGCAGGCTCTGCACTGTCAGCACACAGCCCAATGCAGGGCTCGAACCCATGAACCGTGAGATGATGATCTGAGCTGAAACCAAGAGTCAGAAGCTTAAATGACCGAGCCACCCAGGCGTCCCCATGATCGTTCACTTTATTAGACTTCTTTAAACCGTTCATAAATGTCATAGATGGTCTTCTGTGTGTACAGTACATTTTACAATAAAACAAATGAAATGATTAGTGCTCAGGTTAAGAAATTGAAATACAGGGGCACCTGGGTGACTCAGTCGGTTAAGCGTCCCACTTTGGCTCAGGTCACAATCTCACAGTCCGTGGGTTCAAGCCCCGCGTCGCGCTCTGTGCTGACAGCTCGGAGCCTGGAGCCTGCTTCGGATTCTGTGTCCGTCTCTCTCTGCTCCTCCCCCGCTCGTGCTCTGTCCCTCAAAAATTAATAAACATTACAAAAAATTAAAAAAAAGAAATTCAAATACATAAGGGAAAATTAGTGATTACCTGAAATCCCACCACTATACAATAAACACTATATATAACCACACACACACACACACACACACACTCAGTTCTACCAAATCAGATCATAATAGTTATGCTATTATACTGATTTTTTTCATATCTACTTTAGCTTTAAAAAAAAAAAAAAACCTTTCCTCCTTTCCCTTGGTAACCAGTTTCTGCATCCCGGTGTGTGTGTTTTCCATCCCTGTCTCTAAATATTGCTGACGTTTATTGAACACTGACTGCAGTGCAAGCATCAGACCTCACAAAACCCTAATAAACAGGGAAGCCAAGTACATTTCTCAAGGACACACAGCCAGTAAATATCAGAACTGGTTTTGGTTATTTGTTTTTGCTTGTTTTACAAAGATGATATCACGTTGTACATCCTTCTCTGCACATTGATTTTCACACCTCTTGAAATTTTCTTCAAGTCACCTGGTGTAGCTCTAACTCATTCTTTTTTTTTTTAATGTTTATTTGTTTTGGGAGAGAGAGAGAGAGTGAGAGCACGAGCAGCGTAGGTGCAAAGAAGGGGAGAGAATCGCAAGCAGGCTCTATGCTGTTGGCACAGAATCTGGTGCAAGGCTTGAACCCATGAACCGTGAGATCGTGTTGGATGCTTAACCGACTGAGCCACCCAGGCACCCCTCTAAGTCATTCCTTTTAAAAGCTGCATACCATTCTGTGGTGTCGATCTTCCAAAACTTACTCATCCTGCAACAAACATCCTTGTGTATATTCCAGGATTTTTTTTTAATGTTTATTTATTTTTGAGAGAGAGAGTGAGAGAGCACAAGCAGGGGAGGGGCAGAGAGGGAGACACAAAATCCGAAGCAGGCTCCAGGCTCCGAGCTGTCAGCACAGAACCTGACGCGGGGCTCGAACCCACAAACCCCGAGATCATGACCCGAGCCGAAGTCGGATGCTCAACCGACTGAGCCACGCAGGTGCCCTTCCAGGAGTTTTTAAATTGAAAGTTGTGTTTTTGCCTTTGCAAATCGGGGTTAAAATTCCTATCTCTGCCAGCAGATGTCTGAGCTCCCCACCCCCATGCATCTACCAGAGGATATTATCATTCTTCCCAATTTTTGCTGAGGTGATATATTAATGTTACATTATTTTGCCCTCATGTTCATAGAGAAGTGTGTGGCATAGTAAGTGGGCCTCAGTTTCCTCTCTTGTAAAGTGGGGATAATAATAGCAACTATCTGATACTATTCTTTTAAAGATTAAATGGACGTGTGTCAAGGGCTGAGAAGGCAGTGTGTTATTATTTAGATACCAATGCGAGGCTGGATCCCACAACCCTGGGATCGTGACCTGAGCCAGAATCAAGAGTGGGACACTCAACCGACTCAGCCACCCAGGTGCCCTAATTTAACCATGTTCTTAAAACTAACACAACCATATTTTTAAATTTTTTTTAACGTTTATTTAGGTTCGAAAGAGAGAGAGATAAGAGTGTGAGCAAGGAGGGGCAGAGAGAGAGGGAGACAGGTATGAAGCAGGCTCCAGCCTCTGAGCTGTCAGCACAGAGCCCACTGTGGGACTCGAACTCATGAATCACAAGATCATGACCTGAGCTGAAGTTGGACGCTCGACCAACTGAGCCACCCAGGTGCCCCAACCTAACACAACAATCTTAATCCCTTTAGGCTCCATCTGGGAAGCTGACAGTCTTCTAGAGTCCTCACTGAGGATTTAAGGTTGTAGAGGGGTGCTTTAAACCTAGCGTCCTTTATCCCTAAACTTCAAGGAAGCAGGCTGCCCCCACTCTGCGGCTTCAACTTGGGTGCAGCCATCTTGGATTATGTGTCAGCCCTCCAGAGAGGTGGTTACATTTAGCCATGCCCACTTCAACTAAAGCAAACTCCTCCTCCCCTTCTGTGTCTGAATCCGGTCTTCCTCACATCACCCTGCCAGGCCTTGGTACCAGCCCTAGTCTCCAGGACACCCCTTCTCTTCCAAGCATTCCAATCTCTGGGCATGATGTCCAGGCCTCAGTGATACTTGCCAAAAATTCCAAGGGGAGGTCCCAGGCCAGAATTACTAGTGCCCTCCCTCTAGCTAAGGGGCTAGCTTTGTCACTAGGACTTTTGCTACAGCTAAATTCCAGCCTGGGGACTTGAGTTGCCTTAGGCCAAACAAGGCCGTACATCCCAGGCCTAGATGCAATGTCAGTTCCCAAACTGATCACCAAGCCCGAACTTGTGCACCTCAACCCACCAGGAGTCCACACACCAATGGGAATCTCTCACTTGACTCCACTCTCAGAGGTCAAGGTTAGTCTCAGTGTGATACTCTCCACTAAGTCCTACTCTCCATTGGCCATCTGGTCCCATTCTGAAGTGAATAGCAAGGCGACATGACACAGAAGAGTTTATTCTGGCCCCTTGCCCCCTGCTCAGTAGCTTTGTCTTGAAGCTTCCCAGGACTCCGAGCTATGTCCCTTGTCCCTGTCCCTGCATGTCAAGTCAGGCTCAGGAAGACCCTGTGGTGGGCAGTGTTGTTGTAGGAGAGGTAGGTACTGGTCTCCTCCTCTAGCCTGCCCAGACAGATTGTGCACACTGAGGGGAAAGACGCAGTACCTTGGGGACAGAGAGTCGGTTGTGAGGAAGGTAGCTGGGGGCTGGCTGAGGGGGAAGGGAAAACAATGTGAGGGACAGAAGGATCTGAACAGAAATGCCTTTAGGCCCTTTCCCTCAGACTGTTCCCTTCACCTTTAGACACTGTCCTTCCCTTCCTCTCCCTCCACAGCCTCCCAGGTATCCCTTCTTGCTCCTGAAGGACCCTCAGGGCACGACCTCACCAACCTGTTCTGACTGTGGTTCACTTGGCAGGCCCTAGAGGGATGTGAGTTTTAGCTCTTAGACATGAGCAAACACCTCTCATGGCTGGTCCAGAAATGAACGAGTAGGTCTCTGCCTGAATGGCCAGCCTTCGTCACCATCACCCAGGACCTTCACAAAGACCTTGAGGCAGGAACCAGAGTTTCAGGAGGTGGGGGTCATGACCCTGGAGTCCTTGACACCTGTCCATTGATATTTGTCATTTATGAGACTGTGAACACCCACCGCGGACACAGGGAGGGAGGACTTCAGATCATCTTCCGCAGCAAGAAGTTAATTCCGGGCTAGTGGCCCATCTTGAACCCCGGAAATTCTGCTAATGCCCAAAGGAGACAAACTCCATGCCTTCCCCAAATCCTTACAGTATTTGTAATATTTGCTTTCATTTGCTAGATAAATGAATATAATATCTTGGGGTTAATTGTAATTGCTAGGCGCTGATGATACAATAGCGAAAAAGAACACACAAAAATCCTTGCGCACGTAAACATTATATTTTATTTTATTTATTTATTAATGTTTATTTATTTTTGAGAGAGAGACAGTGAGAGGGTGAGTGGGGGAGGGGCAGAGAGAGAGAGAGGGGGGGGTGGAGACACAGAATCCAAAGCAGGCTCCAGGCTCCGAGCTGTCAGCACAGAGCCTGATGCAGGGCTCGAACTCACAAACCGCGAGACCATGACCTGAGCCAAAGCTGGACGCTCAACCGATTGAGCCACCTAGACGCCTCTTATTTTTTAAAGTCTACTTATTTATTTTGAGAGAGACAGACTGAGCGCGAGCGGGGGAGGGGTGGACAGAGAGGGAGAGAGAATCCCAAGCAGGCTCTGAGCTGAGTGCACGAACTCATGAACTGTGAGATCTGTGACCTGAGCCAAAATCAGGAGCGGGATGCTTAACTGACTGAAAAACCCAAGTGCCCCATCAACATTATATTTTAATGGGGAAGACAAGCAAACAGATAAACAAATAAGTGGTGGACAGGAAGTAATTGAAGGATATATATATATATGTGTGTGTATATACACATATACACACATATATATACATATATACACATATATATACATAATATGACATATATATACATATATAATATGATATATATATAGTATTTATTTTTAAAAATTTATATTTACTTACATATTTTTTATATTTATTTTTTCTATTTCTTACATATTTTTTTTAAATTCCGGATGCCGGTTTCCTGACTTGGGAAAAGAAGGCCAAGGAAGGTCTCTCCGCAAAGGTGACCTTTGAGCAGAACAGGGGGAAGCAGCAAGCCGCGTGGGCACCTGGAGGAAGAGTGTACCAAGCAGAAGGAAAAGGAAACACAAGGCTTGAAGAGGGAAATCACCGGGTAGTAGGGGCCCATCCATGGCAAAAAGGCCAGCACGGCTTAAGGAGAGTGAGTGGCAGCGGGGAGGGGGCGGGGATTGGAAGGAGAGATGTCAATAAGGTGACAGGGAGTCAGACCTCAGGGGCAGGGACACACACGCGGCACATCTTCTCTGTAGGCATTATCACACTCAGAGGCCCCTGTGAGGCCTGGGCCTCCTTGTAAAGCCTGGCGCTTGGCCGGGCAGGGTTGCTGCTGGCAGGGCTGTGAGTGAGCCTGGCGTGACATGTGTACCTTCTGGCTGAAGGCAGGATTCAAAGTTAGAATAAAGGCTGTGTATAAAACATTAGGTCTTGGGGTGTCTGGGCGGCGCAGTCAGTTAAGCGTCCTACTCTTGACCTCGACTCGGGTCACGATCTCGCGGTTTGTGAGTTCCAGCCCCGCATGGGGCTCTGTGCTGACAGCTCGGAGCCTGGAGCCTGCTTCCGATTCTGTGTCTTCCTCTGTCTCTGCCCCTCCCCTGCTTTCTCTCTTACTCTCTCTTGCTCTCTCTCTCTCTCAAAAATAAATAAATTATAAAATAAATAAATAAATAAATAAATTATAAAACAAACAAAAAACTCTTCCAAAATGCTTGTTTCAAGTTCCAGGGAGACAAGTATGGAATAGCACCACGGGAGCACTCTGTGTTAACATGGCAACTGAAGGCATGGAAACGATGAGATCACTACAGGGCATGTGGAATGAAAAGAAATGTTGGCTGAGGACAAACCTTGAAGGCAAAAGAAAGAACCTTTGAAAGGACACCAAGAACTAGTCAGGGCTTGTGGCTGGTCAGGCTTATCTCCAATAATGCATAGTTTTCCATGATATTTCCCTCTTAATATTTTATTCTTTCAGTTGATTTTTAAACCTTTCATTGATGCTTTTATTAGAGAAACACACAAATCATGGGATGCCTGGGTGGCTCAGTCGGTTAAGCATCCGACTTCCGCTCAGGTCACGATCTCGTGGTACGTGAGTTCGAGCCCTGCATCAGGCTCTGCACTGACACTGTGGAGCCTGCTTGGGATTCTTTCTCTCCGTCTCTCTCTGCCCCTGTCGCTCTCTCTCTCTCTCTCTCAAAATAAATAAATAAACTTAAAAAAAGAAAAACGCATGAATCCTAAGTACACAGCAAACTGGATTATTCCAAAGTGAATACACCACTCCGGTTATGACCCCTAGGTCAGAAAACAGAACCTTGCCAGCCCCCAGAAACTTCCTTTGGGCCCCTCCCAAGCATCTCCTCCCATCTCCTCAAAGTAAGTAACCATTATGCTGACTTGTTATACCACACCTTAGTGGGTTTTTTTTAATGTTTATTTATTTTTGAGACAGAGAGAGACAGAGCATGAGCAGAGGAAGGGAGAGAGAGAGAGGGAGACACAGAATCCAAAGCAGGCTTCGGGCTCCGAGCTGTCAGCACAGAGCCCGACGCGGGGCTCGAACTCACGAGCTGTGAGATCATGATCTGAGCCGAAGTTGGACGCCCAACTAACTGAGCCACCCAGGCGCCCCTATACCACACCTTAGTTTTATCCGTGTTTGAACTTTCCAAGTTGGAATCATTACAGGATGTACTGTTTGGTGTCTGGCTTCTTTCACTCAACGTCATGTTAGGAAAGTCACCTATGTTGTTGCATAGACTTGCAATTTGTTATTTTATTTTTGCTTTTTTTAAGAAATCCCTTTGCCCAGTGTGGGGCTCGAACTCCTGACCCCGAGATCAAGAGTCCCGGGCTCTATCGACTGAGCCAGCCAGGCTCAGCTTGTTCCTTTAGTGTGAATATACCACCATCTATCCATTCTGTTATTGGTAGACACTGGTGGTATTGTTTCCGAGTTCTTACCTTAATAAGGAACATTGATACAAACGTTGGCATCGTTAAGTATATTTGTAAATTTATTTGTAAAAGCGTCTTTTACATTTCTCTATTGGCAATAAACGACCCTTTCTGAAACATCAGGGGAAGTCATGGCTAGCCCATGGCTCAGTCGGTGAAGCGTCTGACTTCAGCTCAGGGCATGATCTCATGGTTCGTGAGTTCAAGCCTGCTTCAGATTCTGTGTCTCCTTCTCTCTCTGCCCCTCCCCCTGCTCATGTTCTGTCTCTCTTTCAAAAATAAAATAAACATTAAAATTTTTTTTTTAAAAAAGAAAAAAGCTGGAGGTAAAAAGGTGACCCCCACCCAGATCACTGTGATTTTGCAGGTTTATATGGACTAAGTTTTTCATGACTGGCTTTTTTTTTTTTTTTTTTTTTAATTTACATCCCAATTAGTTAGCATCTAGTGCAACCATGATTTCAGGAGTAGATTCCCTAGTGCCCCTTCCCCATTTAGCCCATCCCCCCTCCCACAACCCCTCCCGTAACCCTCAGTTTGTTCTCCATATTTATGAGTGTCTTCTGTTTTTTCCCCCTCCCTGTTTTTATATTATTTTTGTGTCCCTTCCCTTATGTTCATCTGTTTTGTCTCCTAAAGTCCTCATATGAGTGAAGTCATATGATTTTTGTCTTTCTCTGACTAATTTCACTCAGCATAATACCCTCCAGTTCCATCCACGTAGCTGCACATGGCAAGTTTTCATTCTTTTTGATTGCCGAATAATACTCCATATACATATATATATATACCTTCTTTATCCATTCATCCATCGATGGACATTGGGCTCTTTCCATACTTTGGCTATTGTTGCTGGTGCTGCTATAAACATGGGGGTGCATGTGTCCCTTCGAAACAGCACCCCTGTATCCCGTGGATAAATGCCTAGTAGTGCAACTGCTGGGTCATAGGGTCGTTCTATTTTTAGTTTTTTGAGGAACCTCCATACTGTTTTCCAGAGTGGCTGCACCAGCTTGCATTCCCATCGTTACTGGATTTTCTTAATAATAGTGTTCATTACCCCTATAACTATCATAGACTCCTGTCCCTAAGGCAAGTCTCAGGAATAAGGCCACTGCTTTTATTTGGGGCTTTATATCATGGTATGGGAGATTCACATGCTTTAACCTGCGTGGAAAGGGTATGATCCCCATCTACTTACCTACCCCCATTAATTGAAACTTTCGTATACATGGTTTTCCAAAACACTATTTGGCTGAAATCATATCTTACTTTTAAATATTTGACTACTGTTAAAAAAGAGACAACAGGCCCCAAATGGAGTCACTTGTGCTAAGCCCCCATCACCAAACCAAGTGTTATTATGTAACCTAATTGCAGTTTCGACCTTTCCTGGGAATGTAATCTTAAACCAATAAATCTGGAATTTCCTGGTCAGTATTAGTGAAGCAATCTGCCTTATGGACAGCCTCTGTCCCCCAAAGAAACATGAGGTAAATGCACTCTCTCCTTGTCTCTTCAGAGCTCCTTTTTTTCCCCCTCCCAGATGGGATGCTGCCTGATTCATGGATTGCTGAATAAAGCCAATAAAATCTTTCAGGTTTACTCCGTTGAATTTTGTTTATTAACAGATTTCTACTTTGATCCCACACAGTATAGAGTCTGCATATCTGATGACCCTTCAAACACAAGCAGGGTCCTGCCTGACACCGATAGGAAGAGCTTTGAACAATCTTCTTCCTGGGGCAGTAGGAGGAGGAGGTCGAGGGCTCAATGCTGACAGGATTCCAGCTTCTCTAGGAGCCTCAGTGAGAGCTGAGGCTGGTGAAGTGCAGTTTCAAGTTGGGCCAGACCACAAACAAGTGCCCACCCTTATCCACCTCTCACTATTTCCCCTACAGCAGGGGAGTTTCTTTTTAATTTTTCAATTTTCAAGTTGAAATATATTTGACATGTAACAGTTTGTGTCCCCTATAGTTTTATACATCAAGTTTAAACTTAAGGTGAACAGGGGCACCTGGGTGGCTCAGTCGGTTAAGCATCCGACTTCCACTCAGGTCATGATCTCATGGTTCGTGAGTTCGAGCCCCGCGTCAGGCTCTGTGCTGACAGCTCAGAGCCTGGACCCCGCTTCAGATTCTGTGTCTCCCTCTCTCTCTTCCCCTTTCTGCTCACACTCTGTCTCTCAGAAATACATGAATGTCAAAACATTTTTAAAAATAAACTTAAGTTGAACAAAGTATTGTTACTGCTTCTTAATGTAATTCTCATAACTTCATTGTGTGTACAGGTGATGTATTTTCTTTTCTTTTCTTTTTTTTTTTCAACGTTTATTTATTTTTGGGACAGAGAGAGACAGAGCATGAACGGGGGAGGGGCAGAGAGAGAGGGAGACACAGAATCGGAAACAGGCTCCAGGCTCTGAGCCATCAGCCCAGAGCCCGACGCGGGGCTCGAACTCCCGGACCGCGAGATCGTGACCTGGCTGAAGTCGGACGCTTAACCGACTGCGCCACCCAGGCGCCCCACAAGGTGTTATTTTAAAAAGTGGTTTATAGGGGTGCCTTGGTGGCTCAGTCAGTTAAGTGTCCGACTCTTGATTTTGGCTCAGGTCATGATCTCACAGTTCACGAGTTCAAGCCCTGCATCAGGCTCTGCGCTGACAGTGTAGAATCTGCTTTGGATTCTCTCTCTTTCTCTCTCTCTCTCTCTCTGCTCCTCCCCCACTCATTCTCTCTCTCTCTCTCTCTCAAAATAAAAAAAAATTTTTTTAAAAAGTAGTTTAGGTGGGAATGCAAGCTGGTGCAGCCACTCTGGAAAACAGTATGGAGGTTCCTCAAAAAACTAAAAATAGAACTACCCTATGACCCAGCAGTTGCACTACTAGGCATTTATCCAAGGGACACAGGTGTGCTGTTTTGAAGGGGCACATGCACCCCCATGTTTATAGCAGCACCAGCAACAATAGCCAAAGTATGGAAAGAGCCCAATGTCCATTGATGGATGAATGGATAAAGAAGATGTGGTATATATACACAACGGAGTATTACTCGGCAATCAAAAAGAATGAAATCTTGCCATTTGCAACTACGTGGATGGAACTGGAGGGTATTATGCTAAGTGAAATTAGAAAAAGACACAAATCACAGGACTTCACTCATATGAGGACTTTAAGAGACAAAACAGATGAACATAAGGAAAGAAACAAAAATAATATAAAAACAGGGAGGGGGACAAAACAGAAGAGACCCATAAATATGGAGAACAAACTGAGGGTTACGGGAGGGGTTGTGGGAGGGGGGATGGGCTAAATGGGGAAGGGGCACTAAGGAATCTACTGATATCATCGTTGCACTAGATACTAATTTGGATGTAAATTTAAAAAATAAAATATACAAGTTAAAAATAAATAAAAACTTAAAAAAAAAAAAAAAAAACAACCTTTTGCTCTTAGGCTACTCCAGACTCAGAGAAAGTTACATTCTGTGCTAAAAAATGAATAAAGAATTTAAAAGTAAAAAAAAAAATTTTTTTAATTAAATAAAAAGTGGTTTAGGGTCACCTGGGTGGCTCGGTTGGTTGAGCATCCAACTCTTGATTTCAGCTCAGGTCATGATCCCAAGGTTGTGGGATTAAGCCCTGAGTTGGCCTCCACACGAGGCATGGAACCTGCTTGGGACTCTCTTTCCCTCTGCCTCTGTCCCCGGTTGTCTCTCTCTCTCTCAAAAAAAAAAAAAAAAAAAATGGCTTAGAAGGATTTATAGCATCTCATAGCCAAAAGAAAGATGTCTATAATGAATGCACACCACGCATGATATTATCTCTAGAAAGGTCTCCAGCATTTGACAATAATTTTTACAGGAAACTATATTAGTTAGGAATAAAAATTTCAATTAAAAGTATGATTTTTTTTCCTTCCTGAATCTTGTAATTTTTCCAATGGTGATTTCACTATTGGAAATTACAAAGGTTAAGATTCATATAGATTAATTGTCCTAACGTTTTTTGGAAATAGTAAAGTGTAGGGCCACTTGGCTGACCCGGTCAGTGGAGCATATGACTCTTGATCTCAGGGTTGTAAGCTTGAGCCTCACGTTGGATGTAGAGATTACTTAAAAATAAAGTCTTTAAAAAAAAAGAAATAGTAAAGTCTAAAAAATTGGCATATTCCTTCCCAAAATATAAAAAAATAAAACACATTTCTTCTTCCTTTTTTCTTTTTACCTTTACCTTCTTCTCTCATTTTTCCCATTTACTCCCATAACATTTACCTTCCTTCTGCTTTCTGATGTATCCTTATAAGAAATTTCACTTCAAAGGGGCACCTGGGTGGCTCAGTCAGTTAAGCGCCCGACTTCAGCTCAGGTCATGATCTCACGGTCAGTGAGTTCGAGCCCCGCATCAGGCTCTGTGCTGACAGCTCAGAGCCTGGAGCCTGCTTCGGATTCTGTCTCTCTCTCTCTCTCTCTCTCTCTCTCTGCCCCTCCCCCACTCACACTCTGTCTCTCTCTCTCTCTCTCTTTCTCAAAAATTAAATAAAAACATAAAAAAAAATTTTTAAAAAAGCCTGAGCTGAGATCAAGAGTCAGATCCTTAACTGACTGAACCACCCAGGTGCCCCAAAGGACTTTTAAATTTAAATGCATAAGATTATTCTGCCCATAAGCATAAAGACTTTGTCTTAGCCTTATCCTCTTATCAGAACTCTGGAGCTAAATTTGGAGATGTTATTTAGCTTCTTATTCTGATTTTATATATTTGCCTCTACAGGGGTGCCTGGGTGGCTCAGTCGGTTGGGCGTCCGACTTCAGCTCAGGTCATGATCTCGCGGTCCATGAGTTCGAGTCCCACGTCAGGCTCTGTGCTGACAGCTCGGAGCCTGGAGCCTGCTTCGGATTCTGTGTCTCGCTCTCTCTGGCCCTCCCCTGCTCCACACTCTGTCTCACTCTCTCTCTCAAAAACAAACATTAAAAAAATTTATATATTTGCTTCTACATTTTTATTAGGTGAATTACAAAGTTATAATAATGGCACATAAATAATAAGAAAATATTTATCTTTGCGTTCTAATATTTTTAACAAAATATTTTCTATTTGAACCACATGAGCCAATATGTAATAAGACAAAATTGCAACTCATGGTACAACTTAAAATTCTCTATTCACTGATTATTCGCACCGAGACTGTCATTTCCTATGAAATGCTAATAAGATTAGAAGCTACTGGGCCTGCGTGATCATTTACAAATTGTAAGTGAACAGCTTCAAAACCCATCTTGCTTTTCTGGCCATCTTGCTTTTCTCCACGTAGGTCACGTAGTCGAGTTTTGACCACAGTCACCCAAGTCCTGGCAGAACACCCTGTGATCCTCCCCTGGGACATTATGGTCTTGCTTGAAGCTGTCACGTGGCCGTTTCTCATCTGCCCACCCCCGTCTCCCAGAAACCGTGCTATCTTGCCAGAGGCTCTCGAGAAGCATTTTTTTTCACCTGCATCTCTGGTTCAAGTGAGGCACGGGACTTTCTGCTTTGATGCCCCCTTTAGGGTACAGTTGCAGACCTCTGTGGAAGTCTGTAAAACTGCTTGGTCACAGTTTATAGGAGGGCTCTCAATGACATGCATGCTTTCTGCCATCTGGTTCCTCTGGTCCAGTGTCATCCTGTGGGACTAGGCACGTGGGGAGTGGCACAACACTGACCTTGTTTTTATTGGCTATCTAAACAGTAAATCCTTATGGCAGCCAAATAACACAAGGTCCAGTCTCTTACAGAATAGAGGACTCTATGTTTCTAATAAGAAACCACTACAGCATGCCAGACTTGACTTCTGGCAAAGTCTTGTTACCAAAAAGTCCCCATTACACTGGGCACTAGCCCCACTCTCTCCTCATAGATCAATATCAGATCTGTGACACCCTTTCAGGTTATCACCGGGAACTCCCCACAGGTTGTTGTGGTTGTAACAGATGCTGCTGAAAGTACTGGAATAACAGAGGGTTTAAGTAGGAGTAATACTTCTTCTGATTGTGAAGGATGTTTCCAGTGGAGAAACACCAACAATTAAAACAGTAGCAGTAGGATAAGATAACAGCCGGGACCCCATATGGCTTCCCCAGGCCAATCATATGGGCTAACTAGAATAACACAAGATGGGGGAGGGGTGGCTGAGCATTGTATTAAACAATAACCTAACAGAGACGGAAGGGCTTTAAAAAATATCCAGGATGTCCGGGGCGCCTGGGTGGCTCAGTCGGTTAAGCAGCCGACTTCGGCTCAGGTCACGATCTCACAGTCCGTAAGTTCGAGCCCCGTGTCAGGCTCTGTGCTGACCGCTCAGAGCCTGGAGCCTGTTTCAGATTCTGTGTCTCCCTCTCTCTCTGACCCTCCCCCGTTCATGCTCTGTCTCTGTCTCAAAAATAAATAAACGTTAAAAAAAAAAATTTAAAAATATCCAGGATGTGAGGACACTCTGGCTCTGACATCTGTCACCACATTGGTCTCCATTGGTCTCCAGGGTTGACTTGGCCAAATCTGGTTGGCTAGGCAGGTGCCCCTTCCCCCATCATCACTCCATGTGTGTCTCTCCCAAAGCTCCATACTTGGTCAAAGAGGACGACCTTCCCAGAGAGAGGAGGACTGTTCTTTGGTCAAGGGTATACGAGTAGCTGCGCTCCGCTGCTAAAACCTCCAAATAAGCTCTCAAGGTTCATTTGTAGGAGAACATAGGGCAGTCAAGGACTCCAGACCCATCCAAATGAGGTGCTGCATGTGGCACTCTGCCTTTCTTTAAAATAATAGTAATAGTGGTAATAATAATAATAATAATAAAGTAAAATAAAATAAAATTTAAAAATAGAAAAAATATCCTGCTTAGGCCAGTCAGGCCTAATAAACCTTCTGAACTGCAAGTGTCAATAGCTGATGATTATGCAGACTGGAGCCTGTAGCAAAAATGAGTTGCCACTAAGGCCATAATCTCTGCTGTGGTTTTGCACGTGGCATTTGCCTTGGTACAAGATCCCTGAGGAGAACTGGACCTGATTCATGGACAGATCAACAAAGCTAAAGCCTGATGGGGCACTCTGGCCCACTTGCAGCAGTCCAACCACCAAAAAACAAAAGCAAACTATTTAAAGCTTTGCCTGAGTGGGGCACCTGTGCTGACAGTGTGGAGTCTGCTTGAAATTCTCTCTCTCCCCCTCTTTTTGCCTCTCTCCCACTTGAACTCTCTCAAAATAAATAAATAAACTTTAAAAAATAAGGCTTGGGGTGCCTGGGTGGCTCAGTCGGTTAAGCGTCCGACTTCAGCTCGGGTCATGATATCACGGTTCATGATTTCGAGCCCCGCATCAGGGTCTGTGCTGATGGCTCAGAGTCTGGAGCCTGCTTCAGATTCTGTGTCTCCTTCTCTCTCTGCCCCTCCCCTGCTCACGCTCTGTCTCTCTGTCTGTCTGTCTGTCTCTCTCTCTCAAATAAGTAAACATTTAAAAATAATTTCAACCAATTTGACAATAAATTTCATATTAAAAAAAATTTTTTTTTCAAAAAATTAAAGCGTTGCATGGAGCATGCAGACCCAGGAGAGGGCTACACTCCTGAAGGCAGCACCAGCACAGATGGAACAGGAAGCACTGGAAAACTGAACAAAGTGCTCCCACCTCCCAATCCCATGTCTTCCATCCCACATCTACAGGCATCAGATGGGACCAGGAACCCAAGATCCACCCCTGGCACCAACAAAGACTGCGATGGTGCTCCAGGGGCACCAGGCAAATAAAGCAGACCCGAATGACGTTGCAAGGTCTCTGAAGACTAAATTGTCATTGGAACCACATCCCCAAAACATTCTAGACCTCCATGCTAAACCAAAACAGGATGATTGACTGCTAAAAGAGAAGACTCAACTAACATTCAGACTCTCGTAACATAATAGACAGAATGTCTGGGATACAATAAAAATCAGATTTCATAGCAAAATCTATTTTAAAAATCATAATATGAATGAAAAGATATCAACAGAAGCCAATACCAAGATTAATTGGATGTTGGAACTGCCTGACAAGGATTTTAAAGTAATTATCATAAAAATGATTCAACATGGAATTACAAATGAACTCAAAACAAATGAAGAGAGAGACATTCTCACCAAATATAAGATATAAAAAAAGAACCAAATGGAAATGACAGGATTGAAAAATATAAGCGAAATTTAAAACTCAGGGAAAAGATGGGGCTCTTGGGTGGCTCAGTCGGTTAGGTGTCTGACTTCGGCTCAGCTCGTGGTTTCACGGTTCGTGTGTTGGAGTCCCTTGTCGGGCTCTGTAGTGACAGCTCACAGCCTGGAGTCTGCATCAGATACTGTCTCCATGTCTTTCTGCCCCCCTCTCTCTCTCAAAAATAAATAAACATTTAAAAATTTTTAAAAACTCATGCAAAAGGATCAATGGCAGATAAATTTGACAGAGAATAAATGATCTTAAAGATGAAACAATAGGGTGCCTGGGTGGTTATGTCAGTTAAACCTCCAACTCTTGGTTTCGGCTCAGGTCATGACTTCATGGTTCATGAGTTCAAGCCCCTCATCGAGCTCTGTGCTGACAGCACAGAGCCCACTGGGGGTTCTCTGTCTCCTCTCTCTGCCCCTCCCCTGCTCTCTCTCTCTCTCTCTCAAAATAAACAAATAAATAAACTTAAACAAAATAGAACAATAAAACTTACCCAATCTGAATAACAGAAAGAAAATACACTGGAAAAAAAAAGATTAACAGAGACTCAGGGACATGTAGGACAATAACGAAGATCTAAGATTCTTATCAGACTACCAGAAGTAGAAGGGCAAGAGAGTGGCACTGAAAAAGTATTAAAAGAAATAGTTGTTGAAACCTCCTCAAGTTTGGAAAAGACCTAAACCTGCAGATTGAAGAAGCTGAGGAAACCCTAGTAGAATTAACCAAAAGAAATCCATGCCAATACATCATAATTAAATTTCTGAAAACTAGGGGTGCCTGGCTGGCTCAGTTGGAAGAGCATGTGACTCTTGGTCTCAAGGTCATGAGTTCAAGCCCCACGTTGGGTATAGACATCACTAAAATAAAGTAAATTTCTGAAAACTAAAAACAAACGAAAAGCCTTGAAAGCAGTTAGAGAAAGATGACATATTATGTATAAGGAAACACTGAAAAATGACACCTTATGTATAAGGGATCACTGATTTTTATTTTATTTTATTTTGAGAGAGAGTGTGTGTGTGTGTGTGTGCGTGCACACACGTGCTCATAAGTGGGGGGGGGGGGGAAGGACAGAAGGAGAGGGAGAGAGGGAGAGAATCTCAAGCAGGCTCCACACCCAACATGGAGTCCAACGCAGGGCTTGATCCCACAACCCTGGGATCATGACTTGGACTGAAACCAAGAGTCGAATGCTCAACCGACTGAGCCACCCAGGTGCCCCTAGGAAGTATGAAAACATGCAGACTAAAAGGAAGTGGCGGGTGCCTGGTTGGCTCAGTCGGTTGGGCTTCCGACTTCGGTTCAGGTGGTGATCTCACGGTTGGTGAGTTCAAGCCCCGCATCGGGCTCTGTGCTGACAGCTCGGAGCCTGGAACCTGCTTCAGATTCTGTGTCTCCCTCTCTCTCTGCCGCTCTTCCACTTGCACTCTGTGTGTGTCTCTCTCTCAAGAATAAACATTAAAAAATTTAAAAAAAAAGAATTAAGTTTTCTCCATTTCAAAGTGGCAAAACCCTGCTATAAGTAGACTGTAATAAGTTACATCTGCACGTTGTAATACTACAGCAACCACTAAGAAAACTATACAAAAAGATTGGGGCGCCCGGGTGGCTCAGTCGGTTAAGTGTCCGACTTTGGCTCAGGTCATGATCTCGCGGTTCATGAGTTTGAGCCCCACGTCGGGTTCTGTGCTGACAGCTCAGGGCCTGGAGCCTGCTTCGGATTCTGTGTCTCCCTCTCTGCTCCCCCCCTGCTCACACTCTGTCTCTCTCTCAAAATTCAATAAAGATTTAAAAAAAACTATAGAAAAAGATATACTCAAAATTACATAAATATACAAAAATGGCATTCTAAAATTTGTTTATGGATCCAAAGGAAGGGAAAAGGAGAGGAGCAGAAGAATGAGAATTAGAGGGAATAAATAGAAAACAAATAATAAAGTGGCAGACATAAGTCCAAACATATCTTAGTAATTATTTTTAGTGTAAATGGTCCAAACATGCCAATTTAAAGATGGAGATTAGCAGAGTAGATACAAAACACAATCCAACTATATATTGTCTACAAGAAATTCACTTCAAATATGATGACATAGGTAGGTTGAAAGGAAAGGAAAGGAAAAAAGATATGCAATGAAAACATGAAATAAAAAAATTTTTAACGTTTATTCATTTTTGAGAGACAGAGATAGAGCACAAGCAGGGGAGGGGCAGAGCGAGAGGGAGACAGAATCCGAAGCAGGCTCCAGGCTCTGAGCCGTCAGCACAGAGCCCGATACGGGGCTTGAACTCACGAACCGTGAGATCGTGACCTGAGCGAAAGTCAGACGCTCAACCGACTGAGCCAATCAGGTGCCCCAACAACACATTATGTTCAAGTGCCCATGGAACATTCACAAGGTAGACAACTATCTCGGCCATAAAAAAATACCTCAACAGGGGCACCTGTGTGGTTCAGTCAGTTAAGCGTCCAACTTGGCTTAGCATGACTCAGTTCATGATTTTGGGGTTCGTGAGTTTGGGCCCCACGTCAGGTTCCTCACTGGTGGTGCGGAGCCTGCTTGAGTTTCTCACGCTCTCCTCTCTCTCTGCCCCTCTCCTGCTTGTGCTATCTCTCTCTCTAATTAACTAAATAAATAAAAACTTAAGAGGAAAAAAAACTCAACAAAGAAGAATTGGAATCATACAGTGTATATTCTCTGACCATATGGAATCAAACTAGACATCAATAACAGAAAGACAATAGTAAGATCCCTAAGGCATTTATTTCAAAACATGCTTCTCAATAATCCATGGGTCGAGATGGAAGTCAAAAAGAAATTTTACAAATACATAGAACTGGGAGCGCCTGGCTGGCTCAGTCGGTAGAACACGTGACTCTTGATCTTGGGGCCATAGGTTGGAACCTCACCTTGGTGTAGAGATTAGTCAAAGAGAAATTTTTAAAGGGGAGACAAACTAAGATGACAGAATAGTAGGAGGGCCCTAGACTTGCCTCATTCCCCGAACACAGCTAGATGAATATCAAATCATTCTGAAAACCAAAGAAACCAATCTGAGGACTGACAGAACAAACTGCACAACTAAGAGGGAGAGGAGAGGCCACATCATAAAAGGTAGGAGGTGCAGAGATGTAGCTTGGGAGAGAAACAGATCGTGGGTACTGTGGAGGGGAGGGAGACCTGGTGACAGAGAGAGGAGTGAGTGCACAGGGGAATCACACAAGGAAAACACTTCCCCAAAGCCACTGACTGGGAAAATGAGGGGGGCTGATTTTCGTGAGGTTTTACAACCAGCGGAACCCAAAGACTGGAGTTTTAGAGGTGAACGGAGTGGCGGGTGTGCAGGGCTGAGTGTGGAGAAGGAGGGCAGAAGCCTGGGGGCAGACAGTACAGTCTGAGAGTCCCTTGGGAGAGATGGTTCCCCCTTCTTGGAGTGCATCTGGGAGAAGCGGCATTGCCTCTCTGGGGACAAAAGAGTCAGCGGGCGCCGTTACCTTCCCCTACCCCTCAACGTAGACACAGAGACACCTGCTGACGGTAGCTAACCTGGGTGCCAGCTCTTTGCTGCTGTTTACTCCTCGACTTCTTACTCACGACTGCTCTTCTGCACAAAACTGCATCACTCCCAGCGCGGCGAGGCCCTCACCCAGAGGACCAGAACAGGTCCCCGCCATGCCGGGTTCCTAAAGCTAGGAGATTTAAAACTCAGCCAGCCTGCCTGGGGTAGAGGCCAAGGTGCACCGCGCTGCTGGGTGGGGAGACAGCGGGGACACAGACAGGGACCCCTGAGACACATGAGGGGAGATCGTTTGCTCTTCCGGGGGGGCTTCCCAGACAGCAGCAGATGCAAAATCCCCTCTCCAAGGATGAAAGACCTGGCTGGATCCATTTCCTTTCCCCACCCCTCAGCATAAACTGACTTCAGTAAGCAGCCCAGCACTGACACTTGTGGCCTAAGCCGTTTGCACCAAGCTCTACCACCTTGCAACCTGCAGGTGCTGCTTTTCTGGGGCAAGTGTGACTGGGAATCAGTGCATCAGTGCACTGGGCCACTGCCCCCAGAGGACTAGCACAATCCCCACCCCACCCACCACTGCCCCCTCCACATCCACTGACCATGGGATGCCGCAAAGCTTCAGCACCAGCGGATATGCTATCAGGTCTCTTTTAACAAGCAGACCAGAGCACACCTAGTTGAAACCACACTCTGGCCAAGGCCCAAACACTCCACACTGCAGGCAAGGAGAAATCCTGCAGAGGACTGACCGGAGGGAAAGAGTAGCCCAAACACAGCAGCAGAGTGCACACACCATACACCAGAAACACTTCCTAAAGCTTCAGGCCCTGGACAGTATATGACCTCTTCTTAATAAAGCCAGTACTCTCGGGAGCAGGAAACATAACAGGCTTTCCTAACACACAGAAGACAGAGACCTAGACAAACGCCAAGACGAAGGAATTCATCCCAGAAGAAAGAACAAGAAAAGGTCACGGCCAGGGATCCAATCGAAACAGACATTAGTTACATGCCTGATTCAGAATTTTTTTTTTAATTTTTTTAATGTTTATTTTATTTTTGAGAGAGAGAGAGAGAGACAGAGTGTGAACAGGGGTGGAGCAGAGAGAGAGGGAGACACACAGAATCTGAAGCAGGATCCAGGCTCTGAGCCCTCAGCACAGAGCCTGACATGGGGCTTGAACTCACGAACCATGAGATCGTGACCTAAGCAGAAGTCAGACGCTTAACCAACTGAGCCACTCAGGTGCCTCCTGATTCAGAATTTAAAGCAGCAATCGTAAGGATACTCAATGGGCTAGAGAAAAGTATAGGAGACGCCAGGGAATCCCTTAAATGAAAAATGCTATAACGGAGATGTGAAACCAACTGCATGTAATGACCACAAGGATGGAAGAAACAGAGGAATGAATAAGTTATATAGAAGATAAAAGTACAGGAAAAAATGAAGCCAAAGAGAAGATGAAAAGGAAAATATGGGATCATGAGCCGAGCCTTAGGGTACTAAAGGATTCATACAGCATAATAACATATGTATCATAGGAGTCCCAGAAGAAAAAGAGAGGGAAAAGGGAGCAGAAGGTTTATTTGAGGAAATTATAACTAAAAAGTTCCATAATATGGGGGAGGAAACAGATATTCAAATCCAGGAGGCACAGAGACTTCCCATGAAAAACAGCAAAAGCAGGCCAACACCAAGACATATTGTAGTTAAATTTGCAAAATACAGAGATAAGAACAAAAAATTCTAAAAGCAGCAAGAAAAAAGAAGTCCCTAACTTACAAGAGAAGACAAATAAGGTTAGCAGCAGAAACTTGGCAGGCCGGAAGGGAATGGCATGATACTTTCAATGTGCTGAATGGGAAAAACTTGCAGCCAAGAATACTCTATCCAGCAAAGCTATCATTCAAAATACAAGGAGAGATGAAGAGCTTCCCAGAAAAAACAAAATCTAAAGGACTTCAGGACCACTAAACCATCCCTGCAAGAAATGTTACAGGGAGTGGGAAAGACCAAACGCAACAAAGACTAAAAAGGAACAAAGAAAATCTCCAGAACAATATGACAAAACAAGGAATAAAATGGCACTAAATTAATATCTATCAATAATTAGCACCTGGCTGTCTCAGTTGATGGAGCATATGACTCTTGATCTCAGGATTGTAAATTTGAGCCCCACATTTGGTATAGAGATTACTTAAAAATAAAATCTTAGGGGCACCTGGGTGGCTCTGTCATTTGAGTGTCTGACGTTGGCTCAGATCATGATCTCATGGTTCGTGAGTTCGAGCCCTGCATCAGGGCTCTCTTCTGTCAATGCAGAGCCTGCTTCAGATCCTCTGTCCTCCTTTCTCTCTGCTCCTACTCCTGCTCATGCTCCCTCTCTCTCTCTCTCTCTCAAAAATAAACATTAAAAAATAAAATAAAATCTTTAAACAATTGCTCTGAATGTAAATGGTCTACAAGCTTCAATCAAAAGACATAGGGTGTCAGAATGGATTAAAAAAAAAAACAAGACCTATCAATATGCTTCCTACAAGAAACTCATGTGACCTAAAGACACCTGTAGAATGAAAGTGAGGGAATGGAGAAATATTTATCATGCAAATGGATGTCAAAAGAAAACAGGACTAGCGATACTTCTATCAGACAAATTAGATTTTAAACCAAAGACTGTAACAAGAGATGAAGAAGAGCACTACATCATAACAAAGGGGTCTATCCAACAAGAAGATCTAACAATTATAACTATGCTCCCAACTTAGGAGCACCCAAATATATAAAACAACGAATAACAAGCATAAAGAAACTCATTGATAATAATACAATAATAGTAGGGGACGATAACACTCCACTTATAGCAATGGACAGATCATCTAAGCAGAAAACCAACAAGGAAATAATGGCTTTGAATGACACACTGGACCAGATGGACTTAACATATATTCAGAACATTTCATGCTCAAGCAGCAGAATACACATTGTTTTCAATTGCACGTGGGACATTCTCCAGAATAGATTACATACAAGGTCACAAATCAGGCCTCAACAAGTACAAAAAGTTTGGGATCATACCATGTGTATTTTCTGACCATGATGCTATGAAACTTGAAGGCAATCACAAGAAAAAAATTTAGAAAGATCACAAAGGCATGGAGGTTAAAGAACATCCTACTAAAGAATGAATGGGTCAACCAGGAAATTAAAGAAGAAATTAAAAAATACATAGAAACAAATGATAATGAAAACACAATGGTCCAAAACCTTTGGGTTGCTGCAAAAATAGTCATAAGAAGGAAGTATACAGCAATACAGCTCTACCTCAAAAAGCAAAAAAAATCTGAAACACACAGCCTAACCTTACACCTAAAGGAGCTATATAAAGAACAACAAATGAAGCCTAAAACCAGCAGAAGGGAAATAAAAATAATAAAAATATTAGAGCACAAATAAATGATAGAAAAATGAACAAACAAAACCCCCCAAAAAAACCAATAGAACAGATCCATAAAACTAGGAGCTGGTTCTTTGAAAAAATTAATAAAATTGATAAACCCCTAGCCAGACTTATTTAAAAAAAAAACAGGAGGGGAAGGACCCAAATAAACAAAATCACGAATGAAAGAGGAGAGATCACAACCAACACCATGGAAATGCAAACAGTAATAAGAGAATATTATGAAAAATTAAATGTCAACAAATTGGGCAATCTGGAAGAAGTGGATAAATTCCTGGAAACATATAAACTACCAAAACTGAAGTGGGAAGAAATAGAAAATTTGAACAGACCCATAACCAGCAAAGAAATCGAATCAAATCAAAAATCAAAAATCTCGTAAAAAACAAAAGTCCAGGACCAGGTGACTTCCCAGGCGAATTCTACCAAACATTTAAAGAAGAGTTAATAACCCATTCTTCTCAAGCTATCTCAACAAATAGAAATGGAAGGAAAACTTTCAAACTCATTCTACGACACCAGCATTGCCTTGATTCCAAAACCAGACAAAGACCTCACTGAAAAAGAGAACTACAGGCCAATGTCCCTGATGAACACGGATGCAAAAATTCTCAACAAAATACTAGCAAATCCAATCCAGCAGTATATTAGAAGAATCACTTACCACAATCAAGCGAGATTTATTCCTGGGTTGCAAAGGTGGTTCAATATTCACAAATCAATCTACATGGCACACCACATTAATAAAAGAATGGATAAGAACCACAGGATCCTCTTAATAGATGCAGAAAAAAGCATTTGACAAAGTACAGTATCCATTCTTGATAAAAACCCTCAACAAAGTAAGGATAGGGGGAACATATCTCAACATATATGAAAGACCCACACCTAATATCATCCTCAATGGGGAAAAACTGAGAACTTTTCCTCTACAGCCAGGAACAAGACAGGGATGTCCGCTCTCACCACTGTTATTTAACATAGTACTGGAAGTCCTAGCCTCAGCAATCAGATAACAAAAAAGAAATAAAAGGCATCCAAATGGGCAAGGAAGGAGTCAAACTTTCACTGTTTGCAGACAACCTGATACTCTATGTAAAAAACCCAAAGGACTCCACCAAATAACCTAGTTAAAAAATGGGCAGAAGGGGCGCCTGGGTGGCGCAGTCGGTGAAGCGTCCGACTTCAGCCAGGTCACGATCTCGCGGTCCGTGAGTTGGAGCCCCGCGTCGGGCTCTGGGCTGATGGCTCAGAGCCTGGAGCCTGTTTCCGATTCTGTGTCTCCCTCTCTCTCTGCCCCTCCCCTGTTCATGCTCTGTCTCTCTCTGTCCCAAAAATAAATAAACGTTGAAAAAAAAAAAAATGGGCAGAAGACCTGAACTGATACATGAATTCAGTAAAGTTGCAGGACGCAAAATCAATGTTTAGAAATCTAGGTATAAGATACCTAGGAATAAATCTAACCAAAGAGGTAAAGTTTCTGTACTCTGAAAACTATAGAAAGCTTATGAAAGAAACTGAAGACAACACAAAGAAATGGGAAAACATTCCCTGCTCATGGATTGGAAGAAAAATTTGTTAAAATGTCTATACTACCTGAAGCTATCTACACATTTAATGCAATCCCTCTCAAAATACCACCAGCATTTTTCATAGAGCTAGAACAAACAATCAAAATTTGTATGGAACCACAAAAGACCCTAATAGCCAAAGCAATCTTGAAAAAGAAAACCAAAGCTGGAGGTATTACAATTCCAGACTTCAAATTATATTACAAGGCTGTAGTGATCAAGACAGTATGGTACTGGCACAAAAACAGACACATAGATCAGTGGAACAGAATAGAGATCCTAGAAATGGACCCACAGCTGTATGGTCAACTAATTTTCAACAAAGCAAGAAAGAATATACAATGGGAAAAAGTCTCTTCAAGAAATGGACTTGGAAAAACTGGACGGCAACATGCAAAAGGATGAAACTGGACCACTTTCTTCCACCATACACAAAAATAAACTCAAAATGGATGAAAGACCTAAATGTGAGACAGGAAACCATCAAAATCCTAGAGGAAAACACAGGCAGTAACCTCTTTGACATTGGCAATAGCAACTTCTTACTGGATACATCTCTGGAGGCAAGGGAAACAAAAGCAGTAATGAGCTATTGGGACTTCATCAAGATAAAAAGCTTCTGAGCAGTGAAGGTAACAATCAACAAAACTAAAAGGCAACCTTCAGAATGGGAGAAGACATTTACAAATGACATATCTGATAAAGGGCTAGTATCCAAAATCTATAAAGAACTTCTCGGGGCGCCTGGGTGGCGCAGTCGGTTAAGCGTCCGACTTCAGCCAGGTCACGATCTCGCGGTCCGTGAGTTCGAGCCCCGCGTTGGGCTCTGGGCTGATGGCTCAGAGCCTGGAGCCTGTTTCCGATTCTGTGTCTCCCTCTCTCTGCCCCTCCCCCGTTCATGCTCTGTCTCTCTCTGTCCCAAAAATAAATAAACGTTGAAAAAAAAATTAAAAAAAAAAAAAAAAAAAAAAGAACTTCTCAAACTCAACACCCAAAGAACAAATGATCCAGTGAAGAAATGGGCAAAAGACATGAATAGATACTTCTCCAAAGAAGACATCCAGATGGCTAACAGACACATGAAAAGATGCTCAACATCATTCATCATCAGGGAAATGCAAATCAAAACTAAAATGAGTTACCACCTCACACCTGTCAGAATGCCTAAATTTACAACACAGGAAACAACAGATGTTGGCAAGGATGTAGAAAAAAAGGAACGCTCATGCACTGTTGGGGGGAATGTAAACTGTGCAGCTGCTCTGGAAAACAGTATGGAGGTTCCTCAAAAAGTTGAAAATAGAAACACCCTACCACCCAGCATTTGCACTACTAGATATTTACCCCAAAAATACTAACATACTAAATACTAAATACTAAAATACTAACATGAAGCAGCATTATCCACAATAGCCAAATTATGGAAAGAGCCCACATGTCCATTGACTGATGAATGGATAGAGAAGATGTGGGGGCCCCGGGGTGGCTCAGTCGGTTGAGTGTCCAACTTTGGCTCAGGTCATGATCTCACGGCTCGTGAGTTGGAGCCCTGCGTTGAGCTCTGTGCTGACAGCTCAGAGCCTGGAGCCTGCCTTGGATTCTGTCTCCTCTGTCTCTGACCCTCCCTCCCCTCTGTCAAAAATAAATAAACATTAAAAGTTTTTTAAAAAGAAGATGTGGTATACACACACACACACACACATATATAATGGAATATTACTCAGCTATAAAAATGAATGAAATCTTACCATTTGCAACAATGTGGATGGAGGTAGAGAATATTATGCTAAGTGAAATAAGTCAGAGAAAGACAAATATGTGATTTCAGTCATATGTGGAATTTATGAAACAAAACAGATGAACATAGGGGCGCCTGGGTGGCTCAGTCGGTTGGGCATCCGACTTCTGCTCAGGTCATGATCTCGCGGTCCGTGGGTTCGAGCCCCGCGTCAGGCTCTGTGCTGACAGCTCAGAGCCTGGAGCCTGTTTCAGATTCTGTGTCTCCCTCTTTCTCTGACCCTCCCCTGTTTATGCTCTCTCTCTGTCTCAAAAATACATAAATGTTAAAAAAATAAATAAATAAATAAAATAAAATAAAACAGATGAACATAGGGGAAGAAAGAGAGAGAGGAAAGCAAACCATAAGACACTCTTAATTATGGAGAACAAACTGCGGGTTGCTGGAGGGGAGGTGGGAGGGGGAAGGGCTAAACGGTAGATGGGGATTAAGGAGGGCACTTGTTGGGATGGGCACTGGGTGCTGTATGCAAGTAATGAGTGGCTAAATTCTACACCTGAATATTACACTGTATGTTAACTGGAATTTAACTAAAAATTTGAAACTACTGAAAAACGGTTTTTAATAAAAATATTTTAAAAAGCAAATACATACAACTGAAAGAAAAGAGAGAATAACATAATGTGTGCAATGCACTAGGACAGTACCTAGAGGGAAATTTGTAGCACTAAATGCTTACATTAAAAAAGAGGAGGGGCTGGCACAAAAACAGACACATAGACAAATGGAATAGAATAGAAACCCCAGAACTAGACCCACAAACGTATGGCCAACTCATCTTTGACAAAGCAGGAAAGAACATCCAATGGAAAAAAGACAGCCTCTTTAACAAATGGTGCTGGGAGAACTGGACAGCAACATGCAGAAGGTTGAAACTAGACCACTTTCTCACACCATTCACAAAAATAAACTCAAAATGGATAAAGGACCTGAATGTGAGACAGGAAACCATCAAAACCCTAGAGGAGAAAGCAGGAAAAGACCTCTCTGACCTCAGCCATAGCAATCTCTTACTCGACACATCCCCAAAGGCAAGGGAATTAAAAGCAAACGTGAATTACTGGGACTTTATGAAGATAAAAAGCTTCTGCACAGCAAAGGAAACAACCAACAAAACTAAAAGGCAACCAACGGAATGGGAAAAGATATTTGCAAATGACATATCAGACAAAGGGTTAGTATCCAAAATCTATAAAGAGCTCACCAAACTCCACACTCGAAAAACAAATAACCCAGTGAAGAAATGGGCAGAAAACATGAATAGACACTTCTCTAAAGAAGACATCCGGATGGCCAACAGGCACATGAAAAGATGTTCAGCGTCGCTCCTTATCAGGGAAATACAAATCAAAACCACACTCAGGTATCACCTCACGCCAGTCAGAGTGGCCAAAATGAACAAATCAGGAGACTATAGATGCTGGCGAGGATGTGGAGAAACGGGAACCCTCTTGCACTGTTGGTGGGAATGCAAATTGGTGCAGCCGCTCTGGAAAGCAGTGTGGAGGTTCCTCAGAAAATTAAAAATAGACCTACCCTATGACCCAGCAATAGCACTGCTAGGAATTTATCCAAGGGATACAGGAGTACTGATGCATAGGGCCACTTATACCCCAATGTTCATAGCAGCACTCTCAACAATAGCCAAATTATGGAAAGAGCCTAAATGTCCATCAACTGATGAATGGATAAAGAAATTGTGGTTTACATACACAATGGAATACTATGTGGCAATGAGAAAAAATGAAATATGGCCTTTTGTAGCAATGTGGATGGAACTGGAGAGTGTGATGCTAAGTGAAATAAGCCATACAGAGAAAGACAGATACCAAATGGTTTCACTCTTATGTGGAGCCTGAGAAACTTAACAGGAACCCATGGGGGAGGGGGAGGAAAAAAGAAAAAAAAAAAAAAAAGAGGTTAGAGTGGGAGAGAGCCAAAGCATAAGAGACTCTTAAAAACTGAGAACAAACTGAGGGTTGATGGGGGGTGGGAGGGAGGAGAGGGTGGGTGATGGGTATTGAGGAGGGCACCTTTTGGGATGAGCACCGGGTGTTGTATGGAAACCAATTTGACAATAAATTTCATATATTAAAAAAATAAATAAATAAAATAAAAATAAAAAAAAAAAGAGGAGGGGCACAGTGGCTCAGTCGGTTAAGCATCTGACTTTGGCTCAGGTCATGATTTCATGGTTTACAGGTTCGAGCCCTGCGTCGGGCTCTGTGCTGACAACTCGGAGCCTGGAGGCTGCTTCAGATTCTGTGTCTCCCTCTCTCCTTGCCCCTACCTTACTCGTACTCTCTCTCTCTCTCGAAAATAAAACATTAAAAAAAATTTTTTTAAAGAAAAGAGGAAAGCTTGGGACTCCTTGGTGGTCTGTCAATTAAGCATCTCACTCTTGATTTTGACTCAGGTCACAATGTCAAATTTTTGAGGATTCAAGCCCATGTTAGGCTCTGTGCTGGTGACACAGAGCCTGCTTGGGATTCTCCCTCTTTCTCTGCCCCTCCCCCACTCATGCTCTCTCTGTCTCTCAAAATAAATAAAAGAAAAAGAAAAGAAGAAAGTTCTTTTAAATTCATGTAACATTGTGTGCCAACTCTACTCCAATTTAAAAAATAAATAAGAAAAAAGAAAAGAAAGAAAGAAAGTTCTCAAATCAATAATCTGGTTCCTACCCCCAAGAAACTAAGAAAAAATAGAGTGAAATAGACCCAAAGCAAGCAGAAGGAGGGAAACAATAAAGGTAAGAGCAAAAACCAATAAAATGGAAAATGGAAAAACAATAGGTAAAATCAATGAAGCTAAAGGCTAAATCTTTGAAAAGATCAATAAAACTGAAAACCTCTGGCAAGACAGAGAAAGATAAAAAGAGAGAAAATACAAATCACGAACATCAGTAATGAAACATGGGATACCTCTGCAAATCCTGCAGCTATTAAAAAGATAGTAAGGGGGCGCCTGGGTAGCTCAGTCGGTTAGGCGTCCGACTTCGGCTCAGGTCATGATCTCGCGGTCTGTGGGTTCCAGCCCCGCGTTGGGCTCTGTGCTGACAGCTCGGAGCCTGGAGCCTGCTTCGCCTCCTGCGTCTGCCTCTCTCTCTGACCCTCCCCCACTTGTGCTGTGCTCTGTCTCTCTCCGCCTCTCAAAAATAAATAAATGTTAAAAAAAATTTTTTTAGGGGCGCCTGGGTGGCTCAGTCGGTTAAGCGTCCGACTTCAGCTCAGGTCATGATTTCGAGGTTCATGAGTTCAAGCCCGGCATCGGGCTCTGTGCTGGCAGTGTGGAGCCTGCTTGGGATTCTTTCTCTCCCCCTCTCTCTGCTTCTGTCCTGCTGTCCCTCTGTCTCTCTCTCTCTCTCAAAATAAATAAAGTTAAAAAAATAGGATAATACTATGAACAACTTTATGCTCATAAACTCAACAACTTAGAAGAAATCAACCAAGTGCTCTCAAAGCACAAACTATCAAACTCATCCAAATAGCCCTGTAACGATTACAGAGATTATATATGTTATTTTGCCCTCAAAAAAGGAATCTCCAGATCCAGATGTTTTCACTGGAGAATTCTACCAAACATTTATTTATTTATCTATTTTACACTTATTTGTTTTTGAGAAACAGAATGAGACAAAGGGGGAGTGGGGGAGGGCCAGAGAGAGAGGGAGACAGAATCCGAAGCAGGCTCCAGGCCCACGCGGGGCTCGAACCCACGAACTGTGAGATCATGACCTGAGCCAAAGTCGGACGCTCAACCGACTGAGCCACCCAGGCACCCCTCTACCAAACGTTTAAAGAGAAATTAGCACCAATTTTACAGAATCTTTTCCAGATGAGAAAACATTTCCCACCTCATTTTGTGAGGCCTGTTTTGCTTTGCTACCAAAAATCAGGGAAAAAGGCACAAAAAGAAAAACAGAAAACTGCAGACTGAGAGATCTCATGACCTCAGCCACAGAAAAATTCAACACAATATTGGCAAATCAAATCCAGCAATGTTTGTTTTTTTAATTTTGTTTATTGAACTTATTTTTGAGAGAGAACGAGCGAGCAGGGGAGGCACTGAGAGATGGAGAGAGCGAGAATGCCAAGCAGGTTCCGCACTGTGAGTGCAGAGTCCGATGTAGGGCTCAATCTCACGGACCGAGAGATCATGACCCAAGCCGAAGTCCAGAGTCTGACACGTAACCAACTGAGCCATCTAGGCGCCCCGCCCCCCAGCAATGTTTAAAAAGAATTA
Organism: Leopardus geoffroyi; assembly: GCF_018350155.1. Taxonomy (NCBI): domain Eukaryota; kingdom Metazoa; phylum Chordata; class Mammalia; order Carnivora; family Felidae; genus Leopardus; species Leopardus geoffroyi. Next base: position 41,435,154 of record NC_059343.1, on the reverse strand, counting down.
TACCATAATACTTAAAAAGAAGTGTACCATAACCAAGTGGGATTTATTCTAAGTATGAAAGACCGGTTCGATATTCAAAACTCAATGTAATCTGCCATCATCAACAGAAGACAAATCATACGATCATATCAATTGATGCAAAAAAAAAAAAAAAAACAAAAACATAAAAACCCAACATTTGACAAACTCCAACAACCAGAATTCTGGTTCCTGGAGACGATGCAGTGGACACCCCTCTCCCTATTTCTACCACTAATTAGGGAATCCAGGGCAAAGATCAAATAAATAGTATTTCTTATTATAAATCACAATATCAATATCATAGTAACAGACAGAAAAGCTACTTAATTCTTGGCCATGTGTGATCTTCTGCCTAAATATGTCATCCAGAGGATAAAAACATCAGTGAGATTATTTTCATTTGATTAGGAAAACTACAAAAGACATTCAGGATTCAGGCAACTTAGCCATGGGGATATGCATTAGCTCATGCGCCTGTGGCCTATGAGTAACTATAATATTACACTTGGGAATTGTACGTTAGAAATTTTCAAAATGGAAAAGGCAATTGATTGCCTTTTTTGTTGCTTATTTGGTAATAATGGATATTTGCCTTTGATAGGGAACTCGGAATATTATCTGTTGTAAGTTATTTTTGTGTTCTCTTAGAATAAGGACCAGAAAACTATGGCCCATGACCAACTGTGGACCACTGTCTATTTTTGTAAGTAAAGTTTTATTACAACACACACACAAAACCAATAGCATTTCTGTATACTAACAATCAAATGTAAAAACACAATGCCATATAGGGGCTCCTGGGTGGCTCAGTCGGTCAAGTATCCAACTCTTGATTTCGGCTCAGGCCATGATCTCGGTTGTGGGTTCAAGTCCCGCATCAGTATCTGTGCTGACATCTCCGAGCCTGCTTAGGATTCTCTCTCTCTCCCTCTCTCTGCTTCTCCCTACCTTTCGCAAAATAAATAAGCATTAAAAAAACCAAACCAAAACAAAAAAGCATATATAATTGCTCCAAAAGAATAAAATACTTAGATATACAGGGGCACCTGGACGGCTCACTCGGTTGAGTGTTGGACTCGTGATTTCAGCTCAGGTCATGATCCCAGGGTCTTGGGATGGAGCCTCACATTGGGCTCTGTGCTGAGCGTGGAGCCTGCTTAAGATTATCTCTCTCTTGTTCTGCCCCTCTCCCCCACTTGCACTCTTTAAAATATAAAAAAAATGGGGCGCATGGGTGGCTCAGTCCGTTAAGCATCCGACTTCAGTTCAGGTCATGATCTCACGGTTCATGAGTTCGAGGCCTTCATCGGGCTCTGTGCTGACAGCTCAGAACCTGAATCCTGCTTCGGATTCTGTGTCTCCCTCTCTCTGTCATCCACTCACGCTGTCTCTCTCTCTCTCTCTCTCTCTCTGTCTCTCACAAATAAATAAAACAAAAAAAATAAGAAAATTAAAAAGAAAAAGAAAACAGGAGAAAATCTTCAAGACACCAGGCTAGACAAAGAGTTCCTATACATGACACTGAAAGCACAATCTATAGAAGGGGGATGTGACACATTGGGCATCATCCAAACTAAAAAATTTTGCCTTTAAAGAGATGAAAAGATGAGCTACAGACTGGGAAAAAAAATTGCAAAACATATATCCAACACAGAACTTGCATCTAAGATATATTGTTTTAATTTTTTAGAGT